>NC_088797.1:104089322-104399322 GCF_011386835.1 Chrysemys picta bellii
GTTTTGGGGGTACTTATAAAGCACTATGAATATGTTTAAAGCAGGCAAATTAACTTTCTAAACATAGCCTTAGGCTTTCACTCCACAATATTTCTCTGACAATAGATCTAAGGTCCATCCTTTCACTAGCCTTTGTACTCTAAAGTAGGAAAGGCCCATTATGTGAAGATCCATTGAAAACTATTACAAATTTAGCTAGGGTGAAAATGACTGAATATAAATTGCATCTTGCATTCCATATTACTCTGAACTTCACCAAGCCCAGCCATGATGAAAATATAAAAATGCATTATCTATTTACCTCAGAAATCCACACCGTTCATCAGGGTTTTGTCTCACCCTTTGGCACAATCATAACCAAACATCTTTGCACTTAATACACAACACAATGAAAAGAACATTTACATTTACTTATTATATAAAATGAAAAATTAAGTGCTAAAGGATTTCTTTCACGATTATAATTAAGTGGAAAAAGTAAAATCTTCTATATGAAAAATAAACTTTTCCCCCTTATCTAAGGCCATGTCTAACTTTTCACATGATGTGACATCTGCAACTATTGCTAGTCAAAGGCTCACCAGAGCCTGATTAATTGTTAGTCTAAGGGGATTTTTGTTGGTCACGGACCAATGAACTACAGGGAATTTCCATGGCTGTAATATACTACTGTGACAATACTGAACTCTGTTTTTATTATGGTGGCCACTCAAATAGAGAGTACTATAAGATCAGATCTTTATGTTGCAGTGAAGAGTCAGGAAACCTTGGATTCAAACACTTTATTCTAGACTGAATATGATGCTAGGATGATATTTCCTCTATGTGCCTCTCAATGATTTTCTTTATTAATTAAATTTAGACCAAATTAAACCAAATAACAAACAAAACCAAAACTGCACATACCTAGACAGAACTAGCAAAGTACTCCAGCACACTATCCACCAGCATTTTGTACCATAGTTTTAATGTTGGCCTTGGTGCCCATTTTTGACTTGCAAGTGTTCTGGCAGCAAATTTTTAGTTCATAATACACCCAATGCCAAGGGAGAAGGAAGAGATTGGGTCCAACTAGGATGGCTGCCCCTTGGTTACAAAATCAACTGAGTGGGAAAATCTGGTAGGCCTTGCTGCCATCAGTTTTTTCAGAGGCCATCAACTTAAATGAGTTAATCTGGAAGAGACAGAAACAAAAGGCGTTGATAGATTTTTAATAAGAGTTTTTAAAAAAAAGAAAATCAGTAATATTTAGCTAAGTATTAGTATTCCCTACGTGTTCTCTCATAAGGAAGCTCACCTAATGATGCTTTCCCAAAACCTATTGGTTCACCCATAATAGCTTAATGTCTTCCAAAATCTATCTAGTAGGTCATGCAGGTGGGGCAGTGGAAGAAAGCAAAGAGTCAAATATAGTCAAAATCTTAAATGAATCAAACTGTACAATAAAATCTCTCTGGATATTATTCAATGCTTGAATAATATGAATATAGCATAAGAATACACTATTCACTATCTGACCAAGATGGCAATGATGATTCTGAAATGCTCAGGGATATTAGAGAGGTTATAAAAATAGAAAACTCAATAATAATGCCAGATTTCAACTATCCCCACATTGTCTGAGTGCATGTTACCTAAGGATGGGCTGTAGAGATAAAGTATCTAGACACCATAAATGATTGTTTCTTGGAGTAGCTAATCCTGGAACCCACAAGGGGAGAGACAATTCTTGATTTAATCTTAAATGAAGCACAGGATCTGGTCCAAGAGGTGAATATAGCTTAACAGCTCAGTAATAGCAACCATAATATAATTAAATGTAACATCCTTGTGGGGTGGAAACACAAAAGAATCCCACCACAATAGCATTTAACTTCAAAAAGGGAAACTACACCAAAATGAGAAAGCTCATTAAAATGGAAATTAAAAGGTATAGTCACAAAAAGTGAAGTGCATGGAATCAGCATGAAAACTTTTTAAAAACACCATATTAGAGATTCAAATTAAATGTACACCCCAAAATAAAAAAAAAATATAATAAGAGGATCAAACAAATGCCACTATTGCTAAACAATAAAATAAAAGAAGCAGTTAAAGGCAGAAAGGCAATCTTTAAAAATTGGAAGATAAATCCTACTGAGAAAAATTCAAAGGAACATAAACAATGGCAAGTCAAGTGTAAAAGTATAATTAGGCAGGCCAAAAAAGAATTTGAAAAGCAACTAGCCAGACTCACAAACTAATTGCAATTTTTTTTAAGTACATCAGAAGCAGGAAGCTTCCCCAACAATCAGTTGATGATCGAGGTGCTAAAGGAGCACTCAAGGAAGACATGGCCATTGCAGAGAAGCTAAATGAATTCTTTGCATCAGTCTTCACTGCGGAAGATCTGAGGGAGGTTCCCACACCTGAGCCATTCTTTTTAGGTGACAAATCTGAGGAACTGTCCCAGATTGAGGAGTCAATAGAGGTGGTTTTGGAACAAGTTGATAAATTAAACAGTAATAGATCACCAGGATCAGATTCACTCAAGAGTTCGGAAGGAACTCAAAAATGAAATTGCAGAACTACTAACTGTCATATGATTTAAATCAGCTTCTGTACCAGATGACTAGAGGATAGCTAACATGACACCTGGCAGCAAGTCTAACTTCAATACCAGTCAATTTGGTTGAAACTATAGTAAAGAACAGAATTATCAGACACATAGATGAACATCAGATGTTTGGAAAAAACTTAACATGGTTTTTGTGAAGGGAAATCATGCCTCACCAATCTATTAGAATTCTTCAAGGGGTCAACAGACATGTGGACAAGGATGATCCAGGGGATACAGTGTACTTGGACTTTAAGAAAGCCTTTGACAAGGTTCCTCACCAAAGGTTCTTAGATAAAGTAAGTAGTCATGCAATAAGAGGGAAGCTGCTCTCATGGATCAGTGACTGGTTAAAAGACAGTTACAAAGGGATCTCGCAAAACTGGGTGACTGGGCAACAAAATAGCAGATGAAATTCAATATTGATAAAGGTAAAGTAATGCACATTGGAAAATCCCAACTCTACATACAAAAGGATGTGATCTAAATTAGCTGGTACCATTCAAGAAAGAGATCTTGAATTCATTGTGGATAGTTCTCTGAAAACATCCGCTCAATATGCAGCAGCAGTCAAAAAATAAACAGAATGTTAGGAACCATTAGGAAAAGGACTGATATTAACACAGAAAATATCATAATGTCACTATATAAATCCATAGTATGCCCACTCCTGGATTACTGCATGCAGTTTTGGCCGCCCCATCTCAGAAAAGATATACTGGAATTGGAAAAGTTCTGGGCTCAGGCTGCAACCCGGAATCTGGAACCTTCCCACCTTAGTTCAAGTCAGCTGCCAGCCACTGGTGTCTAAATGCAGTATAGACATACCTCAAGAACTCTACAGTTTTTCCTCAGTTTAATCACTTGTCCTCCAAAACCAGAAAAGTACTTGGCAGCTTCTCTGATCACCTGCTTTATAGCAAAACCACACACCTGACATAATGGTGTAGGGGTGCATCTTAAAAAATTATAGAAAAGAGCCAGAGATCCAAGGTACCATTCTCCATGTCACTTCAGCTCCCACTTTCCCAAACTAGAAGCTTAATCCCAGTAACTGTTAGTACACTGCTGCTCCTGCAGTAAACTACTGTGATCTGTAGCTAATCCGCATCTCCTTCCCTATAACTCAATTCCAATAGCAACTAGCTCTATAACACATCTACAAATACAGTTATATAAGTTTAGTCACTATCTGATTCTACCATAGGCCCGGTAGATAACCATGTAACCGCATATCCACATGTACACATGGTATGGCTACATTAAAAGTGAAGGTGCAATTGTACTACAAGTAGGCATACCGGTGCTAGCTTTAATCAACCTACCATGGTAACGTAGTAGTTCAGTTGTTGTGGCACAGGCTAACAACCAAAATAGAAGTCTGCCGAAATCCTGGGCACCTACTCTGATTGCTAGACTGTGTTGAAGCCCAGCCCTCCACGTCTACACCACTTTTGTTACCCGTGCTAGCTAAATGAAAGATAGCAATGGTTTGCCTAGTCATGCTTAAATTAGTAGATGTGCAGCGTAGACATACCCAGAAAGGAATACTTATGTAAACCTGCAGAGTTAAAAAGAGGATAGAAACAGATGGAAAACAACACAGAAAAATTTAGATAGACCAAAGCCCGGCCATTTTTCTGGGGTGGTGATGCCCTCCCCTGTGTCACTCCAACGACCAAACAGTTAAATAGACTGGTCTACAATTTTTGAGAAGTCGTCTGCTTCAGAGATAAAATGTGCTATTTATTATGTATTTTGATGTGCTGAATTCAAATATGACAATTAAAACAACTGATTGGCTACTGTTTCTAAGATATTTAAGTTTTTACATTTTATGTCTATGTATATTGTGTAGATAGTAGAGTTTTAATCATAAATTGTAAACCTAGGTCTTTTCAAGTGTTTATGGTTGCTTTACATGATAATATTTCACCTGTCCTGTTTATGTAACACTTTAAAAATCAGCAAAAGGGTTATATAAATAAAATTTATTATGAAACAAAAGGCAAAAAACTATTATGTACATAGTTTAGTCCTATTCAGTGTCTACTCGGCGCTTCCTTGGCTTGTCTCTTGTATTCATTAAATGGAGCATCTCTTGTCACTGTCCAGCAATAGTCTGCAAGCATTGACGGGCTCCATTTGCCCTGATAGCGTTTCTCCATTGTTGCAATGTCCTGGTGAAATCGCTCGCCGTGCTCGTCGCTCACTGCTCCGCAGTTCGGTGGAAAAAAAATCTAGATGAGAGTGCAAAAAATGTATCTTTAGTGACATGTTGCAACCAAGGCTTTTGTATGCCTTGAGGAGGTTTTCCACCAACAAACTGTAGTTGTCTGCCTTGTTGTTTCCGAGAAAATTTATTGCTACTAACTGGAAGGCTTTCCATGCCGTCTTTTCCTTGCCATGCAGTGCATGGTCAAATGCATCATCTCGAAGAAATTCACGAATCTGAGGACCAACAAAGACACCTTCCTTTATCTTAGCTTCACTTAACCTTGGAAATTTTCCATGGAGGTACTTGAAAGCTGCTTGTATTTTGTCAATGGCCTTGACAAAGTTCTTCATCAGACCCAGCTTGATGGGTAAGGGTGGTAACAAAATCTTCCTTGATTCAGCAAGTGGTGGATGGTGAACACTTTTCCTCCCAGGCTCCAATGACTGTCGGAGTGGCCAATCTTTCTTGATGTAGTGGGAATCTCTTGCACGACTATCCCATTCACAGAGAAAACAGCAGTACTTTGTGTATCCAGTCTGCAGACCAAGCAAGAGAGCAACAACCTTCAAATCGCCACAAAGCTGCCACTGATGTGGGTCATAGTTTATGCACCTCAAAAGTTGTTTCATATTGTCATAGGTTTCCTTCATATGGACTGCATGACCAACTGGAATTGATGGCAAAACATTGCCATTATGCAGTAAAACAGCTTTAAGACTCGACTTCGATGAATCAATGAACAGTCTCCACTCATCTGGATCGTGAACTATGTTAAGGGCTGCCATCACACCATCGATGTTGTTGCAGGCTACAAGATCACCTTCTATGAAGAATGGGACAAGATCCTTTTGACGGTCACGGAACATGGAAACCCCAGCATCACCTGCCAGGAGATTTCACTGCTGTAGTCTGGAGCCCAACAGCTCTGCCTTACTCTTGGTAGTTCCAAATCCCTGACAAGGTCATTCAGTTCACCTTGTGTTATGAGGTGTGGTTCAGAGGAGGAGGATGGGAGAAAATGTGGGTCCTGTGACATTGATGGTTCAGGACCAGAAGTTTCATCCTCTTCCTCATCTGACTCAAGTGAGAATAATTCTGGTGCATCAGGAACCAGCAGTCCTTCTCCGTGGGGTACTGGGCGTATAGCTGATGGAATGTTTGGATAATGCACAGTCCACTTTTTCTTCTTTGACACACCTTTCCCAACTGGAGGCACCATGCAGAAGTAACAATTGCTGGTATGATCTGTTGGCTCTCTCCAAATCATTGGCACTGCAAAAGGCATAGATTTCCTTTTCCTGTTCAACCACTGGTGAAGATTTGTTGCACAAGTGTTGCAGCATATGTGTGGGGCCCACCTCTTGTCCTGATCTCCAATTTTGCAGCCAAAATAAAGGTGATAGGCTCTCTTAACCATAGTGGTTATACTGAGCTTTTGTGATGCAAAAGTCACTTCACTACAAACATAGCAGAAGTTATCTGCACTGTTCACACAAGTACGAGGCATCTCTGCTCACTTTGGCTAAACAGAAATGTGTTCGTTTACAAAATCAAACACTGACAAATAAGAGAGCACGACACTGTATGATTTCTAGAGCTGATATAGGGCAATTTGTTCAACAGAGTGATGCTTTAAGCTTCGTTATGATTGCATCACCCATGACTTCTAGGAATAACATGATGCAATTCATATCATGTATGACGCAATACCAGCTTCAGATTGCATCATTCATTGTTTTGCCTAAAAAGCAAGTACTGTCCAAACCCAGTCATAGATTTATTCATAGATCCAGTCAAAGATGTATTTTAGTCATTTCTGGTTTAAATTGAGATCCCTTCCCTTTCTAACTCACTTATCCTCTGCCATTCCCAAGTCAAGGGTTGTATATACTGACCCAATAGCATATCTTGAAAACTAGAGCCAATCAACAATTTTAAGCATCATTTTCGTTCTCAGTGACCCAGAATTAGTAATGTTTGACTACATTTATTTCAGAAGCATTTTGGCTGTAGAGCAGTGATATAGTTGAAAATAGCTTGAATGTTCTGTGAACCAAAACTGAGTTTAGCTGTTAAGATAGCTATGGATGTGATAGGTTCTCATTCACCCTCTAGGAATAATTCAGAAGTAGAGCTGCTATACCCCAAAATTAATTGAGAACAGGATTCTCTCATATTAATATAATCCCGTGTCCCTGTCAACAGTTAGATGTACTGTGTCACATTCCCATCGGATTTTGTTTGTGCTTGATGGACTAGACCAGTGCTATCCACTGTACTTTCTACCATCCAATTATAAGCAGAGGATCCTTTCTGGCTCTTTAACTTCTGTGGGATGGACAAGTCACTATTAGTAAGGAAAAGCAAGAGTGTTGGAAGTGTAGTCTTCCACTGAAGCCCCAAGTTAGAATCTGATGTCTCACATGACATAAAAGGGTTTTAGCAGCTCAAACAAAATTCTTCATCACAACACAGCCAAAATCTTTCCATACATCCCGAGTGCCCGTGAATAGCGACAAAGTATTTAGCTATGACTACTCTCTGCAGGGTGTTTTTGCAAAAACTACTGGTGTATTACAAAATGTGGGTCCCATTTTCAATATTTTTATCATCTTTTGATTGCTTGTCAATGTCCATGTTATCTCTGGATGTGACTTTCCAGTTGAGAAATAACCATGTATCTATGTTGTTTCTCTTTTGTGTCTTTTCCTCCATGGATTTGAACAAATCTGTTGTGGATTTTAATAAACTGTAATTTATGTCAGGGTATGTGATGATTCACAAGGTCCCTCTGGTGGTAAGGGGACAGGCACTCCTATTCCAGCTAGAACCACCACAGGACAGACTGTTTATTCTTTAGAATGAAGATTTCAGCAGCTAACAGAGAGAGGACAGTGGAACAAGTACCAAGATGAGAAGCAAGCACCTCCAAAGGCTTTAAAAAAGTTGAAATAAGGTCAAAATTTGCATACTACTTGGTAAAGGCTCAGCATGCTGAGCCAGGTAACAGGTTAACGCACCAGTAGCTGTAGCCTCGGATAGATGGCTGCAACCATTATTTAAAGGGCATTATCCACTAAAAGTACTTTGGCAACCAACTGTGGGACAGGAATTTGCTCCTGCCTTACCACTGGTGGCCACTATCCTCCCTAGGCAAGAGATGAGCATTCTATCACTGATTAGCAGGTTTTAAACCCATCTCTGCAAACAGAGATGCCACTACTAGTGTGGCAGGGCCCTCCCCGAGGGACCACCTCAGCATAATCCCAGACAAATTTATGCCATGGAATAGCCAGGATTATATTTTACAAATTGAGTGAATGAACACCCTCTAACAGTCTTGCTTTCCAACACTTTGAAGGATGCATATATCCCACAGCTTTCGAAGAACGAGACAGACAAAATAGATGCTGTGATGATTTTACAATGATTTAACACTTGCGGGAGAACTTTTTCAATTTTATTGACCACAAAAGCTGCCTTTGCTTTGTTACCCTGATACCAGCTGTTGCTGTAAAACAGTTTTGAGGAAAACCTGCTGAGGCTGCAAGAGGCAATACAGATGTTTACCTAATTTGATTAATTTCATTTTAAAAAAACCACCTAATCTAATGAAAGTAATGGGTATTATTCTTTACTGTTCAATGAGCAAAAGCAGGCTCAGAAATTGGCTACATAATCTCTATTAAGATAATTTTACTGGACAATATATTAGACACATAGCTGAATATGCATAGTACTTTCATATATTTTATTTAGCTCACTACTGGCTCCTGGCATGAGGGAAGGGAGATGTAGGTTAAATTGTGAATGCAGGCCAAGGTTCAAGGGGTTTCTAGCAGGTGGCTGGAACAACAATTGCTCTACTCAAGAGCTTTGGCTCAGTCCCTTTTTTTACCATTCCTAGCATAATGCCTCTTAGTGGCTGCCCAAACCATAGCTAGTCTAAGGAGTTAAATTCCTCCAGTGTTCCAAGGGTGTCTTTTTTCCTTGCAAATATACCTATTTCTTTTACCCTTTTAAAAAATGCAAAATTAAATTGCATTTAGAATTAGAATTTTTAGTTCTATTGTTAATTTAGAGGCTAATTGCAAAAACTTTCCCTGGCCTTTGAGACAATTCCAGACAAACATATATGAATATGGTCAGTAGCAGCTGTAAAACAAAAAGTATTTCTTGGCTAGATGAACATTCTCTTATGAACTGAAGACATGCATATGTCTGTTAAGAGCTTTAAATATCAAATTCTTCATATGACAATAAAGAAATCATAAGGCTTTTAATATTGATGATAAATAAAGGTACCATATTTATTTACGGTAGACTCAATAACTCTGCATGGAAAATACCTTTTGTATGCACTTTATTTTATGACAATATTATATGATACTGGTATTTGTGCATAATAATTCAGAAAACTACTCTAGCTACAAACACTCTGTATATATTATAACCTTTCCACTATCATAAATATATACATTTTATTTCTGATTTTAAATAGAACTGCACGTGATTCTGAAAACCAGATACTTTGAAAAGCACCTTAATAAATGTCATCTTATCAGTGAATCTGTCTAAATTTTTATATGCTAAATAGTTGCTGGCACTATAGTTTAATAAACCAACTTCTTTTGCATTGTTCTCTAATCTTTGACATTGTGAATTTGCCACAGGAATCTAAGAGCAAGCTAGAAAATCAAATTCAAAATTCAAACGTGGCTTGTTTGGAAATTCTTCCTCATACTTGTAGGATTATGCTATTTGGTTAAAATACAATGTTGCCCTAATGGTAAAAAAAAATAAAAGAAAATCTGGAGAAGTAACACTCCAAATAACCTCTAGAAAGCAGAAATCTGACAAATATGAGTAGGCTGTTCAAGTAGAGTACAAGCCTGCCCCATAGCATCACAATGATCATGATCACAATGTTTATATCCAAGGAAGTAGGGAAATATAGGTGTCAAAGCTAGAACGGTAAGGAATAGCTATTTGAGAAAAATGTGAAATTATGCCAGTTACTATATACTTTAACAGGCCTAGGAATAGCACCAATGCTGCAAGCGGACAGCTAGAACAACAGTATCAGCATATTAACAGGCTTGGAAAAAAACCCAAACGCTAACCATGTAGTCAAGTCAAGAAGAGGGTACCCTATATTCACAGGTAATTGGACCGATTCCAGGACACCTAGTCAGCTTTTGATAAGAAGTGATAGAACATTCCATAAGGAGGTAAGAAATGGAAATGTTTAGAGTGGACTTAAAAACAAGCATTTACAGCTCACAGGGATTCATTTTTTTTTTTGGCAAGAAAAAAAGCTATTTTCCCAGATAATCCTTTACTAGAGAATTTGTCAAGATGAATAGATATATGAATCATGGAGATCCCTTAAAATTACAGTCTTGATGGGTCTTTGGTTGGCTGAGAAGTTCTTTTTGAGAGAGAATTCTTCGTTTTGTAAATATCACAAGAGACAGTTGCTTCCAGTATTTCGAAGAGGGTATAGATAAGTGAACAAACAAATTAATGTTAGATACATTAATTAGATATGAAGTTTTTATTGGACTAGCCCCTGAAGTTAGCCCCTATTGTGATAACTGAGGCTACAAATTTACCCTCATTGCGAGATCAACTGTGACAAGTGAATGAAAGTTCATAAAGTGTCAAAATAATCTATAACAATAAATGTTGATGGGAAAAGTGCAAAAAGGGAGACAGAAAAACTGAATGAATCCAAACAAAAAGGCCTATAGATATAATTCAAGGACTGTTTTAAGAACATGCCCAGAAAACAAGAGAAGAGTGGAATCAGACATCAGTGAACTAAAGTTGGGGTGTTGGAAATTAAGCCTAATTGGTAGACAAAATAATGAAGGGTTGGACTATTCTGCCCATCACTCCCTTTTGGGGTCCTTAAAAGAAGAGATTTTGGGGGATCAATATGTACACTGGCTGAGAGATCAGCAAATGGGAAGGAGCAAACTTCACCATCATGATGGCCATCCCTACCATCTTCTGGGATTCCAGGAGCCAGCATGACGCCACTATGCTTTTTTCACCCTAACCCTGAGAGATATCCTGACTGGACTACATCAGAGAGAAGGACCCAGATGTCACCACCACTTCCACCATCCGCAGCTCAATCCCAAACGCTATTGTCACAGTTTTACAGTAACTGCACATGTATTCCCCTTCCGTGGTCCCTTGAGGGCACACACTTATGGTTTCTGGCTCCCAGCTGTCATCTCTTTTGGGTGGTGACCCACTTCTCTCCCCCTTCTGATTGAGGTTTTAAGGCTCCCTGCCTTACACTCTGATATCCCTAGCAAGCCTGTTTTTTATTGGTCTCTGCAAGATTCAGTTTGAACCAGTATATGCAAACTTCCCCAGGGGGTGGTACCTCTCTGGTGGTGTTTACAACCTGAATGATTAACCTTAATCACCCCCTGTATTCACACCCTCCATGCTACTGTAATAATCTTTGTAGAAAATATGCCTTGTAAGGTATCATATAAAAACTAATAACTTCCTGTTCAATAATATCATGGTGAAATGAATGCAGCAACATTATATATAAAGTTATGAAATCCCCCTGCATGTTGTTCATAGCACACGTGCAAAACCACACAGCTCCGTGCAGGTAGAAGTATTTTGAATGAAGAAATGTGCATTTACCTCAATTTACATATAAGTAGTAAACAGGCTCCTCGAGACACCAGGGAAAGGAAATGGCAGGAGACAAGACAAATATGCATTTCAGCGAACACAGGTGAGAAGAAAGATCATGGAACCTCCATCACCAGACTCCATGTCGCCTTTTTTACCATTTGAATAAACCTTGCTTTGAGGGGTAATCTTCAGAAAAATCCACTTGAAAGGGTGACTGGTCTTAAAAGGGGCAAAACCACCCCCAATCTCTCTTTCAAGTAAGACGACAAAGGAACCATCCCTTTGACTCTGGGGGCAGATCCTGACCTGAGAATTTGGTCAGCCATGTTACTGGGAACATGTGGTAAGGATTTTATCTTGTACCAAGTCTAGCTTATTAAGTTTTAGCTATTGGAAAAGCATTTTATCTTTATTTCTCTTGTAACCATTTTTTACTTTAATACCGGATACCTGAATTCACTTAAAATCCTATCCAAACTGCTGAATACTGATCCTTTATGGGGCAACAGACCTTTAATATCTGAACAATCCAGGAGAAGGCTGAACAGCGCAGATCACACATTTTGGGGGAAATTTGGGACTGAGAGGGTGTTGGGATCACCTTGAAAATAAGAAACCAAGGCAGGTGGAAACCAGAATGTGACTGGTGTGTGTGTTGCTGACAAGCTGCTGGAATCAGAGCAGCAGGACCAGGGTGCCAACTATAGCGTCAGTGTGTGACGTGCATGCTGGTAGACTGTTTGTGAGTGGCCAGGTTGGGAGCTACAACAGCAAAGTACTGTGATGCACCCAGGGTTCCAAGGCAGGCGGTGACAACCCCCCGCTGGTCTGGATTACACCCCAGAATGTGACACACTCCACTTTTTTTAGTTCCTGGAGAAGGCAAAGGCAACCCTATCTGCTGGAGCTGCATACAATCCCTGATTCACACTGACACATAAATCATTGATAACCATAATACAATACATTCCCCCAAGATTACTGAATGCAGTTGCAGTATGTGACACCTTACACCATTTGGGATGTGAGACTGTCTACTCCCACCCAATGTGTGTTTTTTCCTTCCCTACCTATTTCTTTTCTTTCCTTTCTCTCTCTCTCCTTTTTCCTTCTGTGTAATAATAGTCGGGTTTAGCTGGCCAAGACTGCATATTTTAAGACATTGCTGTAAGTCTCTGACCGGAAAGGCAGCTAAATGTACTGCCTTAAACAGCTCAAATCTAGTACAAGTTTGGCAGTTCTCAGAGGGGACATCTTCACTGCAATAAAAAAACCCTGGCACTGAGTCTCAGAGCCTGGGTCAAGTGACTCAGGCTTGCAGGGCTCTGGCTCCAGGGGTAAAACCCCTCACGAGCCTGAATGTCTACACTGTAATTTTTAGCCCCACAGCCTATGAAACCAAGTCAGCTGACCTGGGTTGGCCATGGCCTTGCTGCAGGTCTTTTACTGCAGTGCAGATGTACCTAAAATAGCTAATCATACCAGGTGCTGTGCCTGTGTTTTTTCCAGAAGAAAGGTTGCAAGTGAGAATTAACACTAGACACAGAAGTTGCATTTTCTATCTTTGCTGTTCTTTTCGTTCCCCTTTCTTGTGTGTGTCTTGTTTTGTGTTCTAGAAAACAGGACTGGACTTTAACAACAGCAACAATGACAACTCCAGCCCATATCAACTAACTTCTCTTCTCCCCCAAAGGACAGTTATTAGCATCTGTAGTACCATCAAAGAGACTGTCAAAAGAAAGGGGGGCTCTTTCTACAAACCCTCTCCAGCTAAAGGGGAAGGAAACAAGGGATGTTGTTAAAATGCAAGTCTTATTTAATACTTCACAATTCATATGCTTTAACTGTTTTTTTCTTTTTTCCCTGTAACTTTAATAAAAGGTTAAGAGGATTTTTAATGGTGTGTTTGCCATGGTACTAAGCAGGCTGAGGTCTCTGCATATCAAAACCTGAACCTCATTTAAAACTGTATAATTCTGGACAGTTACAAAATCACGTTAACAATTTTGACTCTTTGAGCCCATATATTCCAACTAAATTACTCCTCCTCCTCTGCTCCCATGCCAGCTGCATTAGAACATATAGGACTGAATTTTCCTAAAGCCACTAGTGATTTTGGAGGCCCAACTTGAGACACTTAAAGAGGATACATTTTCAGAAAATGTTGCGTACCCATCTTCTGAAAATCAGACACCTTCAAGATATGTCAAGATCAGCATCCAAAAATTGATACACCTAAAATACCTTTTCAAAAATGTAGGACGTTTATGTATGTGGTATATCAATTGGGAATTATGCCTTATGAGCGTGCCAATCAATGTTAGTGACTTGCCATTTTATAGTACTTTATCAATACCATGACATGGAAAAAATCTGAGATTCATTTATACAAGCGTTTGAGGTTTTTTAAATCCTTATTTTTTTCTTTTTTTTTAAATTATTTTTCAAAACATATAGAACTAGTAGAGTCTAAATGTGTGGAGCAAATCACTCATTTAACACAAACAAAAACAGGACAACAAAAAAGTAGTGGTCAGCAAGATCTTTTCATTGAGATTTTGAGAACATTAGGTTTCAGAGTAGCAGCCATGTTAGTCTGTATCCGCAAAAAGAAGAACAGGAGTACTTGTGGCTCTAATAAATTTGTTAGTCTCTAAGGTGCCATAAGTACTCCTGTTCTTCTTTTTGAGAACATTAGAGTTCACAAGGAAACAAGATGGCTTAAATAATGAGAAACACAACCCAACTGAAAGTACAGGCTAGTACTGTGAGCCCTCAGTGGGGAGCTCCAGCTTTTCAAAAGACATTCTCCTTATATTTGCTAGGGACTCTGCTTTTGTAGAGTTCCTAGTATACTGTCAACTTCCCTGCTTGCTAGAAAACAAGCAGGACCTCTGGACTGCAATCTGGTATTATATACATGAAATGGTAATTGTTACAGAGTACTGTAAGATCTTAAAGATTTTAGGAAATAACTGTACCACTCAAGAGATTTTATCATACTGATAGCTCATTTTTTAGAGTAAGAACAACACTTGACTAGATCCAGCTTTATTAGAGATTGATGAAGTGGTCTACCAGTTCTATACACCTTGTGAAAAGCAGTACTCTAAACTGATTTTCAAAAAACTGTGGCAGTCAATAATTCTTTTGGTCAACTATTTTATATGTACTTTCTGGCAGCATGGATGGTGGGAAATTGTACTATTTGAAATATCAACAAAATAATTAAAAAATACCGTCAAAAACTGAGTTCAGACTATGTTTGGAAAAGCTATGAAATGGTTTCCTTTGTAGATATTTCACAAACATCAACTGAGGTAGAAGCATAATAGGAAGACAGAACTTTAGTTGCCTGTGCTTTTAACATTCAAAAGGTGGACATCTTTTTTTTTAGTCCTTAATCCATACTGAAGTGAGAAATTTACTTTGTGCATTTCTTTACAAATGTTGTATATCGATATATTTTAAATACAGTTTCATAGAACTGGCACACGAAACCATGTCTGGAAATGGTACTAGGGTTGCCAACTTTTTAACTGCAGAAAACCAAACACTCTTGCCCCACCCTGTTCCCCGCACCTTCTCTGAGGCCCCGCCCCCATTCACTCTATCCCCCTTCCTTCCATCGCTCACTCACCCCCACCCTCTCTCACTTGCTAATTTTCACCGGGCTGGGGCAGAGGTTTGTGGTGCAGGAGGGGGCTCCAGGCTGGGGGGTAAAGAATGTGGGAGGTGGCTCCAGGCTGGGGCAGGAGGCTGGGGTGCAGAAGGGGGTGAGGGTTCTGGCTGGGGTCCGGGTATGAGGTGTTGGGGTGCGGGGGGGCCTCACAACTGGGACAGGGAGTTGGGGTGCGGGAGTTGGTTACGAGCTCTGGCAGAGGATTGGGGCGCAGGTGGGGATTTGCGGTGTGGGCTGTGGGCGGTGTTGCCCTGAGACAGGCTCCCGGGAAGCGGCAACATGTCCCTCTAGCTCCTAGGCGGAGGGGCAGCCAGGGAACTCTGCTGTCCCCATCTCCACACCTCCCATTGGCCACAGTTCCCGGCCACTGGGAGCTGCAGAGCCAGCGCTCGGAGCTGTGCTGATGGGAGCTGCCAAGGTCCCTTTTTGAGCAGGCATTCCGGTCGAAAACTGGACGCCTGGCAACCTTAAATGGTACTGGTATATATTTTGTGGAGGTTACTGAGAATACAAAAGTCTCTAAAATAATGTTTCAAGATAGATTTCAGTTTCATGAGTAGTTTTAGGGGACAATTATTAAGATATACTTCTCTGAAATATTCTTAGCTCACACTTATGCACACCTAATAAACCTAACATGAATTTTTATGGCGTCTAGTTCTGGGGGACATTGTGTTTGCAAGAGATGACGGCATACATCCTTGATTTTTAAAATAACTCAGATCTCTGAAAACAAATCCGGGGGAAAAGGTGGATCTGTAATTTACATGTCTTTTTGTTTTTAAGGAAGATAATTTATCCTAGTTTAGCCCTAGACTGGCGCGAAGAAAATTTCTATAAATCCTAGAATTAGGTAAACCCTTAAAGCAGATTACAATCACAAACAAAATTAACTTGAAACTTGCTTGAGTGGGGGAAAAGCCACATAAATTCCAAACAGCAGCCTCTGGATTTTGAGAGCCAAATCTGTTTTTAAAAGGTGGTCTCTAATTTTGCACTTCATATATTGCACACACAAACGCACATGCACCAGCAAAAACCCTAAAAAACTGAATTTGTGTATGTGAATCTGGTAGACTCAACATCTAACTACCTGCCTGCGTACATGTGCAAATTCAGTGTTTACATATAAAACGTGTAATAAAAACTTGGCCTCCAAATTTTCAGTGTGCTGCAGAATTTTTTACTGAAATGCACAACCCGTATTGTAGGTAGAAGAGTTAGAGGAGGAAGAACTGGAGGGTCTGGTATCTGCTTCAGACCTATTTAACTTGCTTAAGCAATTATAAGACTAAGATTTAAAAAATCCAAAAACCAAATTTGGGAGGACAACAAATGTTTTAAGAGGCTGGCCAGGGCTTGAAAACACTCAAGACCTATTTATTTTGTTCTTAGGAGCTCTAGGACTTTATCAAAATGGAGAAGAATAAAGTGGATTACAAGATGCTAAAGCTACTGCCCTTATAGAAAGGTCTATTAAGTGTTCATGTCACAGCTTGGCATATTGAGGAAGAGCCACTCTGACTGTTGGATTTATTACAAGTTTTACAAAGTGTTTTTTTACAATATTTTTTTCTGTGAATAGCAGCACTGGTGTTTAGAGCAGCCTGTGAAACAGAAGCAAAGGGTCCTGGCCTCTCTGTTTACAGTTATGCTGCCACTTCTCATGTTCCCCGTACAGTTCATAAGGGAATAATCCAAAATGTACCAATACATATTTTTAGTCTCAGAACTATGTTGTTCACACTATTATAGTTAAGGCTGTGCCAGGGTTTACAGTGTAAGCCCTATTTTCAGGGGTACAGAACTATAAAAATTCACTTTGGATTGAAATGTATATAAATTCTCAGGGTGAGAGAATTCTCTCCTCCCCCTTTAAAAAAAAAAAGCATTCATCCATTTTAAAATTTGCTAAAAGTGCCCAGCTGTCCTACTTGTAATTTCGGTTTCTTGGTCTCTTGCTACTAGCACTGAACATTCCATAACATTTTCCCTTACACAAACAAGTGACTAAAGAAAATTCCTTACAAAATTCCTGGGTTTCGAAAGGCTTTCATTTGGACTCCTTCTTGTTCAATGATTATATCTGGCTGTTTGACAGGTTAAGGAGGAGGCACAGGCCACAATTTTTTTCAGAATGTTAATTACATCCCCTCCATCATATATAACCCAGCCAGTGATGCTGAATGCCTTACCCAGTGTTTCAAAGAGACTGGGACACAGATCAGAGGTAGCTCTCTGAAGCTCAATCCAAACAGATTAAAGGAAGGCTGGCATTATATGGAAAACAGCCAGAGAGTAGTGTATAGATTACACATTCACTGAGGGCATGTACTTGCACTTTGATACCAGAGATAATCTGGGGATATTGTCAGATCTCCAGTTTCTCTTAATAGTATAGCAAGAGGGACCAGGGTCGCTCTCTTCCCATCTATATCTGACAAGGAGATTGTGGCGATTTCGTTCAGCGCCATATCATACTTCCATGATCCAACCCTCTGTCATCTCAAGATTAGACTACTGCAATAGGGCTGCAATTTAACAATTTGAAAACAACGCGGCGCAGAACACAGGACCTCATAAGTTAAGTGAAGTTTTTTGCTATGAGCTTGTGGCACCAGTGCTCCATGATCTATAATGGCTGCCTGTTAGCTTCCCAACAGAATTCAGGGTGTTGATTTTAATCTACAAATCTTTAAGTGGCTTGGGACTTGCCTATTTGGGAGACTGCCTCAGTTGGGATCAACATAAGCACTCATGCAATATTGTTTTCTAAGGTTAATAAATGAGAAAGCTGTTGGCAATGTATTCTCTGTCAGAGACCCTAAACTCTTTCCTCTGACCCTGGTCCAAGCTACTCTGAAATGCAAGAATTCTGAGCCATGTTCCTTCAAAGCCCACATCTTTGCCCATGCTTTTGGGGAGGAAGGCTAATTTTTTTGGCCGGGACAGGTTTTTCTCCTTCCATGTTTTGGAAGGCTTTGAAGTTTCCTCTTGTTTCTACTGATGTGATTTCATTTTTAATATATGACAAATGAACCTATGACCCTTAGATATTTATTTTTACATATAAAACATTTTAAAAGTGTCTCTTATCAAAACAGACTAATTTATAGGAGAGGTATAACCACTACTGGATTTATCTCCCAGAAACCTTATTTACAGGTAAGAATAATCCTTTCTGCTCAAGCTGCTCCAGCAATACAGAATCAAGGGGCTGTTATTGGTCAACAGTTTTGATTTAAGGTGAAGGAGGGTGAAAGTTTCACATTCTCTTGGGAAGATAAAGCTTTTTATTTCAAGTCCCATTGAGATAAAAGGTATGACAAACAGGAAAGCTATGGGGATGAACCCATAGTACCAGGTCAAAGAACTATGTCATTAGTCCTAGGAAATCGAAGGAGTTGTCTGGTATATAGGCATTTCTGCAGCTGTATTCACACATATATTTGAATACTTCGCAGACTCTTCTTTGAAAGAGGAAAAACCCTTGATGCATCACAGACTATGCTGTAAGGTGGCATAAGGATTGAACTAACTGAAGCCAGCTCTTGATAATGAATCCTAGATAACATTGTATTGTAGACCTTTCATAGTGAAAACTGAGCCTGTGCAAATGACGATAGCATCACTATTCAGGAAACAAGTAGGGAATTATTTGAATGTTTGCCTGACAGAGGGATGCTAAAGTATCCTGAGAACGTTAGCAGAAATTGTAGGTCTAAGAGAGGAGGTGAAATGGAATAGAGAGTATTCAATTGGCATTAATAAAAAACAAGGATACTTTGGGCCATTGAGATGTATGGTATAATTATGAATTCTGAAGATCAGCTGAGGCTAGAACATCATGTAGATGTATTTTAGCCAGCAATCAAAGATGGTAGAAGTGCAGCATTGTATGTTTTGCTGCTAAGACTAATACTGCAGGTTATTGCCTCCAGTTATTTTTAGTCAATAAAATGGAGACCATCTCCAAATGTCTGACAATGAAGGAATAGAACTATTGGAGGAATTTTCAAATGTTAAGATGGGAACCTTCTCCTTTAATTCAGACTTTGTGTACACGACAAATGCTTTGCTGGTAGACCTATATCTGTGTAGCTATATAAGCAGAGCCCCCTAGTTTAGACGCAAAGTATGCCAACAAAAGGCGTTTTTCTGCTGGCATAGCTATACCACTTCCCTGAACAACATTAGCTATGCTGACAGAAGCACTCTGTTGGCACAGTTGTGTCCCTACTGCAAGTTTTGCTGGCACAGCTACGCCAGCTAGAGGGTGTGATTTCTGCATACCCTTTATTGACATAGCTATGACAACAAACCCCTTGTAGTGTAAACCTGGCCTCAATTTGAGAGGCGAAGAGGGAATTATGCCAAAGTGTTAGAATTATTATTATTAATACAGGATACTGCCACAACACCCATTTAACCATAAATTCCTTTATTAAATTCAAAGACCAAATGGGTATTTATACAGCTGCTCCAAATGTGCCTTAAATGCCTAAGCTATCCTCACACACCTACAGTAATGTGCAGTTATAAGTATAGATCAGGAACTTACAACAGAACTAGACCCAGGGATGCTTAAACCCATATTGCCTGGCTTCAGCCTGGTCAGGCAGGTACTAGTAACAAACCCCTCAAGAATTCACCCTTTTATATCTCATCCATCAGACCCTACCTGACTATTTGAGAAATTCTTTCTTTGTTTAAGCCAGCTAGAACCATCCTTGGTAACTGAGGCTTTTTCTTAAAGGACTTTTCCTCCTATCTTATCAATTACCTTCCAGCAAAGCATATATTTTCTTTAGCCAAACTAATTTAACTCTTCAAATGCCCATCTAATCCTACAAACAGTTTAGAGACAAGAATAAAAATGCCATGAACTAGTCTCAAAAGACAATTGATAGCATTCATCCATACTTGGTGGCCTGACGACTCCCATGAAAAAAAGGCAACTGTGCTTTCCAGAGACGTGTCATGGTGCGGGGATTCAATAGGACAAGGCTCTTGCTGGATTTCTGACTTTCTAGCCCATATATATGTCTGCAGCAGAGGTGAAACTAAGCTGGACTGGACTGGCTTCTCCGCTGCGGGGAGCCCCGGGCCCTTTAAATCACCGCCAGAGCTCCTGCAGCCAGGCTCAGGCAGGGATTTAAAGGGCCTGGTGCTCCGGCCCCCGCGGGGAGCCCTGGGCCCTTTAAAGTGCCACCCAAGCCCCGCTGCCGAAGCTGCGGCGGTGCTTTAAAGGGCCCGGGGCTCCATGCGACGGCCGGAGCCCCAGGCCCTTTAATTCGCCCCTGAGCCCCGGGGCTCCCAGCCGCCTCTGCAGCTAGAAGCTACGGGGTGATTTAAAGGCCCTGGGGCTCTCAGCCATAGCCGGAGCCCCAGGGCTTTTTAATCTTGAAAGGTCCTACCTCTTCCAGTTGAGGCCATGCCTCTTCCTGTTGAGGCCACGCCCCCGCTCAGGACTCCGGCATACCGGTTTAGTCCTTTAAGTTAACTGCAGACCAGGGGTGAAAGTATCAAATTCATAGTTTCCAAACATGACTTTGTTACAAAAGAGAAGATTCTCCAAGATGCGAAGTGTTGATTTTCTCCTCCAAAATTAGATTTAACTCTGGAAAATCTTTCAGAGGTTTAACCAAGTCCTCCTCAAATGGTTTTTCTTTAAATGGAATTGAAAGGATTTCTGCTTGGTAGAAAAGTCTATTTATCAGGAATAAAGCCATATAATACATCTCATAATTAGGCTAGGAACTACAGATTTTGAAAATATTCTGAAAAAAATTTAAGCTGGCCTCTGCTGCTAGGATACACTCTTGTAAAATATCATCTCTTTCCATGACAAAAGTAAGTCACACTGCGGAGTGGGGAGGAGTGGAGGGAGGAGAAGGGGAGAATGTTTAGGTCTCCTTTTGTTGAGCCTTTAGAAGAAAATCCAAACTCTCCTTTTAAGACTGATTCTGCCTGTGATAACAAGGCATTGTTTTCAATGCAACTGAAAGCAGTTACAGGTGGTGTGGCTTTTTAAGGCAGTACTCTGGTACAGAGTAGTTGGTTTGGGATGAATGAGGTCAAATGAGTACCAGACTGAGACAGACTGAAGAGGTAGAGTAATTTAAAAAGGAATGACCAGGTTGAAGAGTTGCAACACCAAATGTATTTCAAAGGTTTCTTGGATGAACTATCAGCTCCAGAGATATTTTTAAGGAGAGAGACACTTCTCTTCACTCACTGTGAAAGAAGAACATGCTGAAAACACTGCTTTAAAAGTGGTTTCATTTCCCTCCTTCTAAAAACAAAAATAAAAAAAGAAGAAGAAGGGCAGAAATATCCTGATACATAGGAGGCTAAAATTTTATGACAAGGCAGGCATTTTTTTAAAAGTATTTTCTTTGCCTGCTGTAGAAGGAAGACTGTTCTTTGAAGAGAGTTTCAGAAAATAGAGGCTATCCTACACCCTTCTAGGGCATAAACAGAAACTGGTACATTTGGCAAATGTAAACACAATTCACATTAGACAAGGATATTCTTGTATTTTATCTGTCTGTATGTCTCACTGTGGAAAGTTCCCTGATAAAACTGAAAAAGTAAAAATTGTTCTCTGTTTTCTGATGCCTTCTTGCTCTTAGAGCGAAAACAGTTTCAAAACAATAACATGCAGTCAGTCCCTAATAAACATGTGATGGTTTTTAGTGTTTTGAACAGTAAACTGAAAACTCTTTCAATACTAACTTAAAAATATCCACCTAAGAGGCACAATAATTGCTTTTATCTGGGGATTTTACTATGTAGTGAAAACTGTCCAAATACTTTGTTCAAAGGAGCAATTATAGTCCAGAAGCTATTTTCCATTAGTTTGCCAATAAATAATTTTGGATAAGAGACTACAGGAAATATTTTACTTTACAAACTTGCAGAGAAAGTCCTAACAAACATTCATGGGCACAATATAATTTCAGACACTTTCACTAAAATTTCACCAGAGTTACCGAATGCTCAAATCCGCTCAATTAATGTGGTCAATCTCTAACAGGAAAACAGGAGCATCCTATGGAGTAAGTAAAAACAGCAGACTGCACCAAGACTATTAGCCATAGCGGGGATCCCTTTTGGTAATAACATCAAGATTGTTAGGATTTGCTAGTAAAAGATTCATAGCATTTAAAGTGCCAGTAAACTATAGACTGCCAGTGTCTTAAACGCCTGTATCCCAGTGTTGGTGTAGTTTAAATGTTGATATCAGGATCTTTATGGGGAAGTTTCTAGCTTGAGTTTTTAATTGGATCATGAATAGAAAAGTATAAACTTTTCATAGTTTATGCTCTCTCTTGGCTAGAAGCACACAAAATTCATTATACCTTGACTGAATCTGCAATTCCACGTTAGTTAAAACTAACTTGAAAACAGACTGCGTTCCTTTTACTCTCCAACAAACACGGCAATAGAATTTTTTCTCTATTTAGTGCACATTATTGACAAAGTCAAGTTTTGATAAGTTCAAAAACAAGTAGCTAAACTGTAAATTATCTAAATAATGTAACTGACTCCTGATTATCTTAATGGCCAAATTTTCAAACATAAGCCTAAACAGTGTCCACAAAACACTTTTAATCACACAATCATGTAACTGCACACAGTATGTGAGCAGATGAGGTACTACCCTGTTTCCCCGAAAATAAGACATCCTCCGAAAATAAGGCCTACTTACAGTTTTGCCTCTCGTTGTAATATAAGGCATCCCCCCGATAATAAGACCTCCCCGATAATAAGGCATCCACCGATAATAAGGCATTTTTCATTTCTGAAAAATAAGACATCCCCTGAAAATAAGACCTAGCGCATCTTTGGGAGCAAAAATTAATATAAGACACTGTCTTATTTTCGGGGAAACAGGGTAGCTATATCAAGTCTGCTGACAAAGCGCTATGCACATGAACACTTATGTCAGTATAACTTAGGTCACTCAGGGGAACAGAATATTCACACCCGTGAGTGACGTATGTTTTGCTGAAATAGGCTATGTGACTTGCACCCCATAATGCTTTATAGAAATATGCTTGTGAGTGTGAATATAATGTAACTGGAATATGCTTCATGCAAAAGGTCTCTAATAAGGTATCATACAAAGTTTATAATCTACTGAGTGTGTTCATCCTATTTGTATAAATGTATCATTCTTGTATCTGAAACTATAAATATGAAATATAAGTCTGAGATCCTATTGTAATTATGCAAAGTGTGGGCCATTAATGATGGCTTGGAATCTCAATGGCTCCCATTAACCAGGACAATTGGTTGTAAATGGCTCTGCTTACTTTTAAGTCTTCCTGTATACGTGTATGCTGGCAAGTGGGCAATGAAGTCTTACAATGACATGTGATCATGTCACCTGAACTGGAATCCATCTTTAACCTGGTGCTTTTCCATTTAGAAGGAGGGGTGGGAACCCAGAGAGGGACAAGAGATTCCTGCCTTGTGCAAAAGATATATAAGGGTGTGGAACAGAACAAAGGAGGCTGCAGACGTGAGAAATCCCCTATCTACCAGGGCCGGCTCCAGGGTTTTGGCCGCCCCAGGCAGCCAAAACAAAACCAAAAAAGCCGCGATCGCGATCTGCGGCGGCAATTTGGCGGGAGGTCCTTCGCTCCCAGGCGGAGTGAGGGACCGTCCACCGAATTGCCACCGAATACCTGGACGTGCCGCCCCTCTCTGGAGCCGCCGCCCCAAGCACCTGCTTGAGAAGCGGGTGCCTGGAGCCGGCCCTGCCATCTACCACCTGAGCTGGAACAAGGACCGTACCAGGGAAAGGATTGGGCCCAGACTAGAAAGGAGTCTAGTCTGTGAAAGAAGCTTATTGGAACATTTCTGAGGGTGAGGTTTCATCTGTAATCAGTTTCTTACTGTATTAGGCTTAGACTTGCTTGTTTTTGTTTTATTTTGCTTGGTAACTTACTTTGTCCTGTCTGTTATTACTTGGAACCTACTTCTTATATTTAATAAAATCACTTTTTACTTATTAATTAACCCAGAGCAAGTAATTAATACCTGGGGGACAAACAGCTGTGCATCTCTCTCTATCAGTATCATTGAGGCCAAACAATTTATGAGTTTATCCCGTATAAGCTTTATACAGAGTAAAACGGAATTATTTGTTTAGATCCCATTGAGAACTGGGTGCTAGAGACAGGAGTACTTCTTAAGCTGTTTTCAGTTAAGTCTGCAGCTTGTGGGGGATGTGGTTCAGACCTGTGTCTGTGTTTGTAGCCGGATAGCGTGTCTGGCCCAACAAGACAGGATCCTGAAGTCCCAAGCTGACAGGGAAAACGGGCTCAGAGGTATCTCAGCACATCAGGTGGCAGTCCCAAGGGGGTCTCTGTGACCCAACCCGTCACAGGCTATGTCTACGCTATAGCCTAATTCCCTTGTCCTCTTCCTTCCAGTTTGGAAATCTCAGCCAAAAGGAAATCTCAACCATTCTCCACTTTTTCACAGCTTATTTAGTCATTTACACCGGTGAATGCAGAAAAGTGGCAAATCAGAATAGTAGTGCTACACCCTACTTTGCACAAGTATAAATGACTATGCGAGATAGTGGAGAAACAGGCCCATAGCATTTAATTTTACTCTTGCATCAAGGTAAATCAGGGGCAACTCCATCAAAGACTAGTGTGAAACTGGTAAGAATAAAATTAGAAAGTACTAGTTATACAAAGGAATTTTCTAGCCAAAAAAGGCAATTTTAATTTGAAGTAAATCACACCATGCAGATATACCTTGAGATGTTCGTTTCTCATGGAAAACATTATGCAGTATTTTAGTCTTGGATCTACAGTAGCATTTGCACTTTTGTGGTAAAATAGAGAAGTACAACATTTGCCAATAAACTAAAGCCAAAGAAACTTATTTTTAAACCAGTTTTTAAGTGAACTAACTACAGTAGCACCTCAGAGTTATGAACACCTTGGGAATGGAGGTTGTTTGTAACTCTGAAATATTTGTAACTCTGAGCAAAACATTATAGTTGTTCTTTCAAAAGTTTACAACTGAACATTGACTTAATACAGCTTTGAAACTTTACTATGCAGAATTAAAATACTGCTTTCCTTTTTTTCAGTAGTTTATGTTTAATAGTACTGTACTGTACTTGCTTTTTTTGTTTGTTTGTTTTTACTGCTGCCTGCTTGCTTACTTCCAGTTCCAAATGATATTTAGTGATATGCAATGGTTCTAGAAGTAAGCATTAGCTTGCCTGGAAACAGGATTTATTTCTATTTGCATGGTAAAGAGACATTCAGTTTGGTGTTGAAGCAAAAGATGCTAGGGTTTTCACGTGCAATGGTTAAACTTAGTCAGTTAAATTGGGCAAGAAAACCTTAATGTAAACACTAGAAAAGGAAGAGGGAAAAAATTATCACTACTTAATCTGAGAAAACAACCTAAGTCATTTAAATATTGAACTTCATTGTACAAGAAAAATTGCTGCACTCTTTTACCCTAGGTCCAACTTCCATTCAATTCATACTGTTAGCTTGGCTTAACTATACTATGTAACTTAGCTCAGGACTTGTCTATGTAGTTCATTAGTCCAGACTCAAGGAATGTAAATTCTAATGCACACTAGCATGTGCATACTAACTGGCTTGTGTGGACCCTGCTGGCAAGCATTAAAAGTTCCTTAGGGTACATTAAAGTAGTCCCAAAAAAGCCCTTAGTGGCACCCGGCCATGCTTTTAATAATTATTAGTATTAAACATTCTGCTTATATTTAATTTTGGTATTTTCTCTAATTTTGTGTTATGTGAAACAAACTTTGCTTTTACCTGACAAGTAATTATTATTTCTGTCCTCAGAGGTAGAAGCTGAATATTGGAATGGGCACTTGGTGACAAACAGGGATTCAATTTTCTCTGCAAATGGTACTACCATGAAAGCTAACTGAGGCTAATGGGGCAAAAGGAGAGCCCAATGACAAAAATATGCCATGATGGTAAAACTTACACACACACACACACACACACACACACACACACACACACTAAGGCTCCAATGATTCTACATACCACTAAAGCACATGCTTCACTTTAATTTAATTAATTTCACTGAACTACTCATGTGCTCACTTTAAGCATTTGATTAGTGCTTTCCAGGATTGTGGTCTAGAAATACTGTGTAAATATGTATTACATAATTAACTAACAGCTCTAACAAAGCGAAGATAGCAATTTATTGATTATTTCAAGAAGAAATTGTATCAGAGTAATCAGAATATAAGATAACTTTGTAATACTTTGTAATGGTGTCATATTTTTAAAATGCAATGGTTTTCCTGATTTCTCCATTCAGAGAACACACAGAATTTTAAACCAGATGTTATTAAACTTAGCTTCTTTAAGTGGTTATGAAGATTCCTTCCTGCTTTCAGCTAGGGAAAAATTAATTATGGAGAACTAAAAGGCACAAAAGTAATTCAACAACAGCATATCAGTTTTATAACTTTCTATTTTTCAAAGCACTGCTGTTGAGCTCGGACACAGCATACCAGTCTCTGAAACCTTTAAATCAGATACACCCTACTCCGTGCAGTCAGTCAGTCAGTCCCTGGAATCTGCCAAACTTGACTGGCACCCATGCATTCTGAACCCCACTGATCCAGCCCAGAAAATGGAAAGGAGGCAAGGGGCACCTGGCCACCAGGAGTAACAGCAAAAACCACTCTCCCCACTGCAAAAGGAAACAGGATTTCAATCTTTTCATTTATGTTTCAGATACAGGATAAGTAACATACAATAACGGTAAATCAAATGGAAAAACAAATATGACCCATTTCATTCCCACGCACCCCCAACACCGCCAACCTCGCCATAAACAAGTCTCCTTGAAACACTCTGAATATGAATTTGTACGTTCTGTTGTTTTAAATGAAAAAACAGTTACCTACCAAATGAAAAAACAGTTATCTACCTTTCGTAACTGTTGTTCTTCGAGATGTGTTGCTCATGTCCATTCCATTCCAGGTGTGTGCGTGCCCAAATGCACAGTCATCAGAGACGTCAGCTGTGGCACTCCCTTGAGTGCTGCACTCATGCATTGTATATTAGGCACCGCTGACCTTACGCCCTCTCAGTTCCTTCTTACTGGCAATTCCAACAGAGGGGCAGGAGGATGGGTAATGGAATGGACATGAGCAACACATCTTGAAGAACAACAGTTAGGAAAGGTAGGTAACCATTTTTTCTTCTTCAAGTGCTTGCTCACATCAATTCCATTCTAGGTGACTCACAAGCAGTATCCTTAGGGGTGGGCTGAGTTCACAGTCTAGAGGCTTGCAGTACTGCTCTACTGAAGCCATCATCGTCCCGGGTCTACTGGGTAAGAGTGTAATAGGACGTGAATGTGTGGATGTATGAGCAGATAGCTGCCTTACAGATACTTGGGCCAGGAAAGCTGCCGAAGAGGCTTGCATTGACTTGGGGAATGGCTTGGTCCTTTCAATGTAGAAGGTTAGCGCCCTCCTGATGTCTACAAAACGCAACCTACGCTCCTCCTCCTCCAACAGATGCGGCTTTGGGAAAAAGACAGGTAAGTAAATGTCCTGGTCTGTATGAAATTGTGAGACCGCCTTGGGCAGGAAAGTCGGGTGCGCCGCAGCTGGACCTTGTCTTTGTAAAAGATCGTATAGGGTGGTTCTGAGATAAGTGCCCTAATCTCAGAGACCCAGCAGGCAGATGTTATTACAACCAAGAATGCGACCTTCCAGGAAAGGAGAAGGAGCGAGCAGGAAGTCAGAGGCTCCAAGGGGTTCCCGTGAGCTGTGACAGCATAAGATTCAGGTCCCATGGAGGAACGGGGTCCCTGACAAGCAGGTAGAGGTGCTCAATGCCCTTGAGGAACCTGGCAGTCATATCCTGGGTGAAAACCAACCTACCGTCAAGTGGTGGATGGAAGGCCGAGATAACAGCCAAATGGACCTTGATAGTTAAAAGGGATAGGCCTTGGAGCTTGAGATGCAGAAGGTAGTCCAGGAACTGCAAGGTGGATCCCGAAGATATTATGTCGAGCACCCCAGGGTCCGAGGTCAGCAGCGCCCAGGCAGAGCGGATGAGGTGCAGGGGGTTAAGGAAAGAGCAATGGGGGTGGATCCTGGGAAGTGACTGGGGCACCATCCTCAGGTGCATCCTCAAAATGCCTGCTTATGGCTTCCTTGGCCTCTAGAAGAACCAGGCAGGGCAGAGGAATGGGAAGATGAAAGGTGTCAAGTGGGCACGTGAAGACGTTTAACCCTTTGTCTCTGTCCTTCTTCCTATAGGAGCTGGACTGGGGTACCCTAGGACCTCGACAGAAGTGGAGGAGGTGGGGGATGGAATGGCTTTCTAGCCTGCTGAGGAGTATGTAGGCCCAAGGAACAGAGGGTGGCATGGGAGTCTTTAAGGCAGTGGAGTCATGTGTCAGTCAGATCCAAGAAGAGCCCTGCTCCCTCAAATGGGAGGTCCTGAAGGGTAGGCTGCATCTCCTGGAACAGCCCGGAGGACTGTAACCAGGAGCTGCACCTCATGACCACTGCAGAGGCGCCTACCCCGGCCGCCGAGTCTGTAGCATCTCAGGCCCTCTGGAGGGCACCTCTGACCACCGCTTTGCCCTCTTCCACCAAGGAGGTGAACTCCTGGGCTTGGTCCTGTGGAAGGCCCTCCTTGAACTTACTGATGGTGTCCCACAGATTGAAGTTGTATCTGCCCAGCACGCCCTGATGGTTAGACACTCAAAATTGCAGGATGCCAAACAAATTCCTGCCAAACACGTCCAGCTTCTTGGTATCTTTATTTTTTGGTGTGCCTCTTGCATGGCCCTGCCTGTCCCTTTTGTTGATGACTGACAGGACCAGGGACCCTGGTGGAGGGTGGGAATACAGGTATTCAAATCCCTTAGCTGGGACACAGCACTTCTTTTCTGCCTTCTTGGAAGTAGGCAGAATGGAAGAGGGGGTCTTCCACAAAGACTTAGCAATTTTTAGGCCACCTGGGTGGATGGGTCAGGGTGGAGGAGGGTATGACTTTAAAGAAGTTGTCGGACTCCTCCACTAACTCCTCGACCTCCAAGTTCATGTTGGCAGCCATCCTTTTCAGGAGGGTCTCCTGCTCCTTGAAGTGATTGGGGGAGAGGTTGGGGGCCACTCGTTTGCAAGGGGCCTGCCACTGCTTCATCCCAAGACGGTGAAGATGACTGCACCGCAGTGGGAGGGGTGGCTTCCCCTTGCTTGTCTGGGGGCAGCTCCTTGGGAGTTGGGGCCTGCGGTGTTGTCCCCGTGTTGGATTTGGCAATGTACTCTGACTCCAGTGCCGGCTGTTCCTGGGACAGTTTGTCCGATGCGGCCTGGGAGGAACAGTGGGAGTATGGGACTGGCACAACAGGTACACCCCACGGGTTCCAGTTTTGCCATTGAGTGGGCCAATGCCTCTGCCTCCATGCCACTGCCGCCAGTTTTTCAGGCTGGTGGCGATTCACCTTTTATCGGTGAGGGGCTGATCTTCCCTTCCAACTCGGACCATTGCCCTTCCAATAATCAAGGTGGAGCCGTAGATGCCCGAGTCTGCTGACTGACCCTTGTTGGTGACCAGTAAGGAGAGGACGAGGATCGGTGCCTGCTCGAAGAGCGGTACCGGGGAGCCGGAGACTGGTGCCGTGACTGGGTATGATCCTGCACCAGGGGGGATCAATACCTGGGAGGCCACTGTGGTGATCTCTGGTGGGAGATTCAGGTGTCCCGTGCCTTATAGGTGGAGATCTTGGCATCAGGGACCTGGGTCTTCTAACCGAGGAGTGAGGCTGTAGTGCCGGAGTCCTAGGCTGCAGTGATGGGGATCAATGCCTGAGGTCTGGGGACCGGGGATGTTCCGCTGCTTTAGAGGGTGGTCCCATAACTGGCTTGCCCTTAAATGCCAGGGCCTTAGCCAGGTCCGTCGCCTGGCTTGGCATCTGCGGTGCCAGACGGCCTATTTGCTCTTTGGCCGCCGGGCCCACTTTGGGCACAGTTGACCCTACAAGGAGCCGGGACCCCCTGCCGCTCCCGGGAGTCAGAGGTGAATCCCTGGCTGGCTAGGGGGTCCGACCACAGCGGTACCCCGAGCAGCTCTGGGGTGGGCACATGGCCTAACCCAGGTCCTTTGCCCAAAGCCCCCTTTTCCTGCAGTGCCGGAGGGTGTTTCGACTTCTTAGGCACTGGGGAGGAGTAACGGTGCTGGGTGGATTCCAGTGCCGGCGGTGCACTGCGCGCTGATGCTGAAGTGCCAGGCATGGAGTCTGATCGAGAGGGCTCTGAGGCAGGACAAAGCGCAGCCTCCATGAGGAGGGCCCTCAAGTGGATATCCCGCTCCTTTTGAGTTAGAGGGTGAATGTTTTTGCAGATCCTGCACTAGTCCTTTCTGTGGGACTCCTTCAAATACTTTAAACAGCTCTTGTGGGGGGGTCACTAATGGGCATCGGCCAGCTGGACGATGAACATGGCTTAAAGTCTGGGGAATGGGGCATGTCCCGTTCTGAGGTGAAGTCCCAGCCAGGACTCTAACTCCTAAACTATCATTCTAACACAAAGGAGACAAAACAATGGACTGTAAGAACCGCTAATGCTCTTGCAATGCAAGACAGGGTGCTCCGACCAACCATCACGGGCGCTAAGAAGGAACTGAGACGGTGTAGGGTCGGCAGCGCCTAATATACACATGAGCACGGCACTCAGAGGGCGCCACAGCCGACCCTATGGATACTGCTAAGGCGAAAGTCTCTGATGACTGTGCACGTGGGCGCACACACACCTAAAATGGAATCGACATGAGCAAGCACTCAAAGAATAATGAGTTTATTTAAAATATAAAAGAAAGACAGGCCTCAAATAAAAGTCAATAGTCAAAATTCTACAAAAGTATTCCTACTGTTTGAAATGAACTTTATTAAATGAGATTTGGAGCCAAAATTTTGTGAAACAAAATGTGTATATGCGTATGTCCAGGCAAAGACAGGCTGTTGTATATCTCAAACATGAATATTGAATAAGCTCTGAGTGTAACTGAAACCCTACAGCTGCATACTACAGTAGGGTAATTGGTTAAACATGTGCTAATCACGAGTTACTACAAGGTCTTTGAAGATTTTGTGATAGCTCCATTTCACTCAATGGCAGAAAACGTTATTTCAACATCTTGCTGTAAATCTCATAAAATTTCATGTAGTAACTGTAATTACCGTGTGTCACCATTGTTACTGCAATTTTTCACACTTTGACCTCTTTCAAAAACATGCATTGGTACTTAAGCCAAACCACCCATACTTATGAACTATACAAATTTAACACTTAATAGCAACAGGCTGAAAAGGACTGAAGAGAATCTGTTCACCTCACCCCCTATAGAGATGTTGAAGACTAAAATTAAAATCTATAATGAGGCAGTTAGAGCAGCTATGGTAGAGTGAAAAATGATTGCCGTCAAAATCCCAGGCTGCTGTTTGGTACAATTTATAGAATATTCTGCCCCTCATAGGAAAAAACAGAATGCTATTCTCAGGGGGGCGCTAACCCTCCTTCTAATGAGCTCTTAAATTATCTTTGTATGTAAAAAAGTAAGTAGGTAATATTCAAGCTAGCCATTCTACTTGTGAGGAACTGATGTAAGTTGTCAATATCTGTATAATATATATACAGTCTCTCTCTCTTGCTATGTTTTATTCATAATATTTTATAATGAATTTAGTCTTATGGAAGGTAACCAAGTGACAGCCCTGCAGACCACTATCTACAGAATAGATACAGACAAGGCAGTAGCTGACCAAGAGCCTGTCTGTATTCAGCAGCACACACTACTGAGGTGTGATTTCTAAAGTGTGCTAACGTGTTGCACATTAAAAGTTCCCTAGTGCACTTCAACATAGTGCAGTTTAAAAGAGTACTACCAGAAGGAGTAGGTAGCACATTAGCATAATTTAGAAATCACACACTCATTGGGAGCATTACCCCACCGCATGGACAAGGCCCAAGTTTCACAATAATCAAGGTCCCTTGATCTGTGACTGTGCATTATTCCTAAATTATGTTGCAAGGTCTCAGGAACTTTGTAGCAGGCCCCAGCACAGAAGAGAAAAACCCATCCCATCACCAACTTGATACAGCATTTCCCCTGCTGCTTCCATCTGTCCTACCACAGTTCAGAAACCTCATGTCCTTCCTCCTACCACAAGACAGCTCTATATTCCCCTCCTCCAGAAGAAATGGCAACAGCCAAAGGATAAATAAAAGATACCTCAATATCAGGCCTCAGGGAGCTGCAGTCAGAGAGCTGTACCCAAGAAGGAATTAGGAGTAAGGGAGGGGAAGGCTTGCTGAAGGAGGTGACCGAGTCAACTCAGCAGGGCAGCCATATACCCAGCTGCAGATTCTGATGTACTTTACAATAGTGTACATTTGAGTAACTATTCATTTCAATTGAGTTATTCTGACTTTCACCTATGTGATGGAGATCAGAATCTGGCCCATTAATACACAGAACCTTGGGCCCATTTTATCCTGCCAACGTTTGTCAAATCTGTTCTGGGGGGGGATCCGCCTTTATAGATGAGTATGTTGTTCAATTACCCATAGTCATCCCAAGCTTTGGTTCTCTGCTGACACTGCCAAGAACACTGCATAGTGGTATGTGCCAATTCTATCTTTCAACAAAGCCTTGGTGAGAAGCTCTGCATTAGTTTTAGTAATTAGCCATCTCTACCCAACCAACAGCACGTGATGTTTTTTCTGATAATATATCTAAAGATTTTGTTTGCATCTGGTAAACTAAACCCTGTTAATGGTTCTTTCCAAGGCTTTGTAGCCTCAATCAAGAAAACATTTGTTAACCTCTGTTGTCCTCCAACTGCAAGCCAATTTCAAGTTTATTAAATTGAAACGGGACTTTAAAGAAATCAGAGCAACTATGCACTCGCTTGCATATACAAAACAATTTCTTTGATTCAGTATAATCTAGTTTTCATTACTGTCACGACAACACAAATTATTGTACCACAAATTTTAATTTAAATGCGTAGGTGAACTCATCTATGGCATCTAACATTTTTGCTTGTTACCTGACTTTATAGATGTATAGCCACTGAATCATGAAGTTCTTTTAAACCCGCTTAATTCATGCACGTAGCAGAGCTTTGCAATGCAATGGTTCCATTCTTATTGCACCTTCCTTTATGCTGTACAAGAATGTTTTGTTTAAGAATATAGGAAATTTCATTCCTTATCAGCCAAATTCCATGTAATCTGCTATCTTCTGTAACAGAGGCTAGTACCAGATGCTTCAAAAGAAGATGCAAGAATCATGTACCAACATGCTCATAAGGAAAGTTATTTTTTAATTCCGGTTAGATAGTGGTAGCTTTATGCTGTGAAGCATAAGGGTTTATACCTCTTATATATCAAATGTAACTGTACATGTCATTATCCACATAAACACCTAATCTGTGTTTTCATCCTGTTAAAAAGATATCACAAAGACTGCCTGTGCCCCCTATCAGGGGGTCCAAGAATCAGTTATTATTTTTGCTTTGTTTTAAGATCTTTCCCTCCCCCCATAAAATTTTTTAGTTCTCAGTATAAAGTGATTTTATGCTCTCAAATTTGATACAGTATACAGGGAAAATGGGTAGGGTGTGACAGCAAGTTCAAATAAGGGAGAAAAAGACAGACGGCTTCTAGGATGAGTAACCACTATGAATCAGCCAATGGGATTTCTGTCAGCTTCTTGAGAACCATACTGTTAGATTTTGGGGCTGCTTGAGAGAGTATTTAAAGAGGAACCAAGAAATCAATCATAAGCATTTGAATAGCCAGGATCACTTAGCAGACCAAATTTCTCTGTAACACTGCCACCCCTATTTTGATTCACAGGTTTTCCTTAAATACACTAAATGAAGGAGCTCACATAATCCAGGAATTAACAAGTGAAGTAACACACTGATGAACAAACTGTAGAAGAAAAGCATCATTAGATAACAGAATAAAACCTGCTTGTCCACAAAAATACCACAGTCAAACCAACAAGAACAAAAGCAAAAGGTGGAAGAGAGCAGTAAAATAGCAAGAAAGTATCAAATGTATACAAAAGGGAAAGCAGTGTGAGGGCAAGAAGCCAGACACATTACACATGACATAAGTAAATAAATCAAAGGAAGTGAGATTAAAACCAGAATTAACTGGAGGAGGGGGAGATCTATAGCACCTGCATAGAGGTGTCCACCCCATGGAGATTAATATCACACAGTCTATGAAAAAATATGATTTGTAGTGGCTGAACAGAGATAGTATGAAAAAAGTCACATTTCAAAATCAGACACAGGAAAAAAATCACTATCACCATATGATGAATTTCAATCTACAACAGCATCCATCAGAAAACACAATGGTATCTGTTTGTCAAAAAGCTCTTGATGATTTGATTTTACATTGCAACTGATGCTTCAACTACCTCACTTTAAAAAAAAAGGGGGGGGGAGGTTCAGCTTTCAAAATCAATTTTACAAACAAATATTTTCAGCTGAAATAATACACACTAATATTGAAGAAATAATTTTCTAAATTACGCTGTTTTTCACTTTTGAAAAACAAACTCATTTTCCAATGACTAATGAAGTATCACTGACTATCCATTCCTGATGACCTCTACTCATATGCACAGTCTGTGTGATGTCTTCTTTGACTGCTTGTTCAGGTTACATTACCCCACATTGAAAGATAAACATTCAGTAGAACTGGTTGAAAAAGGAACAACAAAAAGTAGAAATTTTGGAAAACGGGAAATTGTTCTCTATCCTACTTTGTTTTATTATTGTCCCGCGTTTTCCAAATTTTTCCACAGACATTTACAAAAACAAGAAACAGAAAAAAATTAAGAAATCCATGTTCAATCACTGATACGCCATTTGACGGTCTCTTATTTCTCTGTGCTTCCATTACTACCCCATCTGTAAATGAAGAGAATAATGTTTTATCTACTTTTCCCACTCGACACACCTATGCCTGACACTTGCCTCCCGAGGCAAGTACTCTTCTCTCAGTTAAATCAGGGGAAAGGGCTTGCGGAGGGTAGTGGAAGCGCTTCAAAGATACGTTAAGAAGGGAAGCATCAACCCAACAAACTGGGAGGACTCGGCGCGGAGCAGAACACAGTGGCGCCACACCATACATCAAGCCACAGCTCACTCTGAGGAGAAGAGAGGTGCTCACAAGACAGAGAAGCAGCAAAGGAGGAAAGAAAGGGCACAACAGTCCAGTCAACAACTATGTATCCTCCAGCATTACACCTGTCATTTTTGTGGAAAATCTGCAGGGCACAAATTGGGCTCCTCAGCCACTTAAAAACCCACCAATGAACCCCCTCAGCAGACATCATCCTCACATCGAAGGACAGCCTTTGAGATCTTTCACTGAGAAGACTATTTATTACTATTTATTTTTTAAGCATGAGAAATTTCATCCCCAAAATGGGTATATTGCGAGATAATGAAAACAGAGTTTTACAGTGAAATGGCTCTTTCAATTTGTTTACACTGCTTGTGATATCATCCACTTTACACTATATCTAAGGGTAGGCCTGTAGAAAGGACTAACAAAAAGTACCAGTTATTAAAACAATGATTTAGAACGTAACATAAGGATACTGGGTCAGACCAGTATCTAGCCCCGTATCCTGTCTTCTGAGAGTGACTGGTGCCCAGATGCTTCAGAGGGAGCAAACAGAACAGGGCAATTTATTGAGTGATCCATCCCCTGTCATCTAGTCCCAGATTTTATCAGTCAGAGGTTTAGGGACACCCAGAGCATTGGGTTGCATCCCTGACCATCTTGGCTAAAAGCTATTGATAGTCCATGAACACATCTAATTCTTTTTTGAATTGGTTATACTTTCAGCCTTCATGATATCCCCAGCAACAAATTCCACAGGTTGACTGAGTTGACTGACCATTTATTTTTTATTTCCTATCTTTTAACCAGTTACTGACCATGGAAGGACCTTTCCTCTTATTCTATAACTTACTTTCCTGAAGAGACTTTGGTAAGGAGCCTTGTTAAAGGCTTTCTGAACGTCCAAGTTCACTATATCCACTGGATCACCCTCGTCACAATTGTTGACAGCCTTGAAGAATTCTAATAGATTGGTGAGGCATGATTTCCCTTTACAAAAGCTGTATTGACTCTTCCCCAACATCTCATGTTCATCTATGTCTGATAATTCTGTTCTTTACTACAGTTTCCACACTTTGCCTGGTACTGAAGTTAGGCTTACCGGCCTGTAATTACCAGGATCACCTCTGGAGCCTTTTTTAAAAATCAGTGTCACGTTAGCTATCTGGTGCCAAGGCTGATTTAAGCAATAAGTCACACACCCCAGTTAGTAGTTCTGCAATTTTATATTTGAAAACTCTTGGATGAATAGCGTCTAGTCCTGGTGACTTATTACTATTTAATTTACCAATTTGTTCCTAAACCTCCTCTCTATTTACACCTCAATCTGGGACAGTTCTTCAAATCGGTCACCTAAAAAGATCGGCTCTTTCTCAGACCCTCTTCAGAAAAGACCAATGCAAAGAACTCATTTACATTCACCACAATGGCCTTGTCTTCCTCGAGTGCTCTTTTAGCACCTTGATCATGCAGTGGTCCCATGGATTGTTTGGCAGGCTTCCTGCTTCTGAGGTACTTACAAAAATGTTTGTTGTTAGTTTTTGCTCTTTAGAATTTTTTTTTGGCCTGCCTAATTATACTTTTACAAATGAACTGCTGGAGTTTATGTACCTCAGTAAGATTTGACTTCCATTTTTTAAAGGATGTCTTTTTGCCTCTTTTACCTTATTTGATAGCTATAGTACCAGTTTTTTGGTTCTCTTACCCTTTTTTTTTTTTAAATTGGGGTATACATATAGTTTGAGCCTCTATTATGGTGTTTTTTAAAAAAAATTCCATTCAGCTTGCAGGCATTTCATTTGTGACCGTTCCTTTTCATGTCTATTTAATTAGCCTCCTGATTTTAGTGTGGTTACCTTTTTGAAGTTAAATGCTACCATAGTGGGTTTCTTTGGTATTTCTACCCCCTAGGATTTTAGGGAGACTGATGTTAAAATTAAATATAAAAATAACTTTTTACAAATAAAAAGTTGAACAAATAATTAAAAATGTAATTCTGGTGGACAGAGAATGCTGTCTGGCTGTGCACCACAGTCTGATTTCAGTCTCTGTGTACCAAACTCTTGTCTTAGTAAGGTGACCTTTGAGTCAGTTTGCTCCAGTTCTCTGCAGGCTATGTGGCCTTACATGACTGTTCCTTCTGTCTGCAAATCTTAAACTCAACCTCAGACAACCACACAATGAAAGGGAAACATCTTAGAGAGGTCAGTTTGAGCAAAATAAATGTGACTGGGTTAAATGATATTATTCCTGTTTTTTCTTTGTATCTACAGGCTAGGGAGTAAAGATGGTCAGTATAGTGTACTAAAGCAGCAAAGGCAGTCAATGCTCTATTAAAAAGTACAGAAGACTTAGGAATGTCATTTTTATAATTGTACATGTTTGATTTGAATATTATCAGAGGAAATATATACAGGAGAACCGTATTAATTTATACAAATGATTGGACCCATGGCTAGTTAGCTAGAAAGTGAAGAAACACAAAGCAAGACAATGTACCACAAAATATATTTTGTTAATAATTGTAGTTTCTTGAGAGGGGTCTATGGAATAAAGTACAAGGAAGAAAGTGGGAGGGTACACCCAAAGCCATGAACTGCATCTGAGAATTAACATGCTAATTTTATTCTACAGTAGATGTCGGGAGTTTCCAAGGTGCTCCTACAACAACATTTGGACTATCGTGGAAACCCAAACCATATGGCACTATCTGTCACTGTGCAACTCTAGAGAAACTCTATATACTCATTCATTAGCCCATTCGTTTATAAGTTGACCCCCCCAAGATGGTTAGGTAAAAATAGCAAAAGCTGTATGACCCTTTCATAAGCCAACCCTATATTTCAGGGGTTGGCAAACTTTGGCTCCTGGCCCGTTAGGGTAAGCCGCTAGCGGGCCTGGACATTTTGTTTACCTGGAGCATTCAAAGGCACGGAGCCCCTCAGCTCCCAGTGTCTGCGGTTTGCCGTTCCCAGCCAATGGGACCTGCGGGAAGTGGCACGCGGTTATCTACCTTTTCGTAATGGTTGTTCTTCAGGATGTGTTGCTCGTATCCATTCCATTCTAGGTGTGCGTACACCCATGTGAACAGCTGTTGGAAACTTTTGTCTTAGTGGTATCCATAGGGTCGGCTATCACGCCCCCATGAGTACCGTGCTCATGCGTTGTATATTAGGCGCCACCGACCCTACGCCCGCTCAGCTCCTTCTTGGTGGCAACTCTCACAGAGGAGTAGGAGGGCATGGAATGGACATGAGCAACATCTCGAAGAACAATAGTTACGAAAAGGTAGGTAACGTTTCTTTCTTCTTCGAGTGCTTGCTCATGTCGATTCCATTCTAGGTGACTCCTTAGAAACGGGCTTGGAATTCACAGTCTAATGCAGGGGTGGCCAACCCGTGGCTCTGGAGCCGCGTCTGGCTCTTCAGACGTTAATATGCGGCTCCTTGTATAGGCACCAACTCCAGGGCTGGACCTACAGGTGCCAACTTTCCAACGTGCCAGGGAGTGATCACTGCTCAACCTCTGGTCCTGCAGGGCCCTTGCTCCTCCCCCTTCCTCCCCCAGAGCCTCCTGCACACCACAAAACAGCTGATCGGGAGGTGTTGGAAGGGAGGGAGAGGTGCTGATCGTCAAGGCTGCCAGTAGGTGGGAAGCACTGGGAGCGGGATGGGGGTGCGGATGGTGGGCTGCTGATGTATTACTGTGGCTCTTTGGCGATGTACATTGGTAAATTCTGGCTCCTTACCAGGCTCAGGTTGTCCACCCCAGTCTAGCGGCTTGTAGTACTGCTCTACCGAAGCCAGCATCGTTCCTAACCTGCTGGATAAATGCGTAATGAGATGTGAACGTGTGACTGGACAACCAGGTGGCCACCCTACCGATGTCCTGGACACTGCACGATCTTTCATCCAGTTGGCCACCGTGACGAATAATTGCGCTGACTTGCAGAATGGCTTGGTCCTTTCAACATAGAAAGCTAGCACTCTCCTGACGCCTAGGGAATGCAATCTACGCTCCGCCTCCGACTTACATGGCTTTGGAAAAAAAACAACAACAGGCAAGTAAATGTCCTGGCCTGTATGAAACTGCGAGACCACCTTGGGCAGGAAAGCTGGGTGTGGCCACAGCTGGACCTTGATTTTGTAGAAGACCGTATAGGGCGGTTCCAAGGTAAGCGCTCTAATCTCAGAGACCCGACAGACAGATATTATTGCAACCAAGAACGTGACCTTCCAGGAAAGGAGAAGGAGAGAGCAAGAAGCCAGAAGCTTGAAGGGGGGGGGGGTTCCCGTGAGCTGCAACAGCACGAGATTCAAGTCCCACAAAGGGACAGGGTCCCTGACGTGTGGAAAGAGGCACTCACGGCCCCTGAGGAACCTGGCAGTCACGTCCTGGGTAAAAAACAACCTACCCTCGAGCGTCGAATGGAAGGCCAAAATTACGGCCAAGTGGACCCTGATAGATGAAAGGGACAGGCCTTAGAGCTTGAGATGCAGAAGGTAGTTCAGGATCAACTGCAGTGAGGCCTGCTTGGGCTGAATGCCTTTATCCGAGGTCCAACAAGTGAACCGCTTCCATTTGGCCAGGTAGGTTGCTCTGGTGGAGGGCTTTCTGCTGCCGAACAGAGCCTGCTGGACAGTGGCTGAGCACTCCTGCTCCTCTGCATTTAACAATGCAGCAGCCAAGCTGTGAGGTGCAGCGCAGGTTCAGATGCAGAAGACTGCTGTGGTTTTGTGACAGCAGCTGTGTTCCCTGTAAGCTGCGCAGTTCAGTGGCCGCCCAGGAGAGATTCAAGTGCTGTGCAACTGATTAGCAGAGCCATGCCCATCCAGTTGGCAGCGTGTGTTCAGGTGCCCACCCCCCACTGCTTTTCAGCCATGTTGCTCCTGCAACTGCTCTCGGGACCCCCCAGTGGGGAAGGGGGGAAGAGGATGCTGATGTCAGGGTGTCATCCTCCCACCCCCATCTCCAAAAAGCTGGGTAGAGGGGACAGGTCTCAGAACTCGCAGCAGCTTTGAGGTCTGAACAAGCCTTCGGGTGAGTGAGTGCTTTAAAGAGACTGCACACTCCCCAGCAGCCAGCACACAAACTCTCTCTCTCACACACACACACACACACACACACACACACAGGCTGTGTCACACATCTCCCAACACTGTTATTGTTACTTCTTGGTACTTCCTGCGATGCACATACAGTCTCTGTAATTTTATTCTTTCAAAGTGTGTTATTTTAGTTTTTTGACTGGTCTATGCATTTCATAATTTTTATTTCTCTCTTACACTTAAATTTAATTCTGTGAGTAGGGAGTTCTAAAATGCCTAACTTGTCCTGGCTGAAATAATTATCCCTACTGGTAACTTTTTAAAAATATATATATCATATCTAGCTTTTTTGTTTCTACTGGTGACACATCTGCACATTACCTTTGTGCATGTGGGTGGAAAAAATTAGAGGGAACATTGGACAGCAGGTCCGGCCTGAGTGGCAGCTGTAACAGATCCAGACCCTCTGTCATACATAGTCTTGGTATATTCCAGCTGCGACCTGCCATGGAAATCCATTTAATTTTGGTCAAGCCTCATGTTTTAACTCCCTTAAGCAGGGCACCATCCTCAAGCGCATCCTCAAAACCCCTGCTTCTGGCTTCCTTGGCCTCTGGAAGAACGAGGCTGGGAAGAGGAATACGAAGACGAAAGGTGGTGCCGTTTAAATCCTTTGCCTCTGTCCTTCTTCCTGTAGGAGCTGGACCAGGGGAAATTCCAGGACCTCGACGGAGGCGGATGGAACGGCTGTTGAGGGGTAGTAGGCCCAAGGAATGGAGGGTGACATGGGAGACTTTAAGGCCGTGGATCTGGGCGTTGGTCAGCTCTGAAAAGAACCCTGCTCCCTCAAATGGGAGGGCCTGAAGGGTAATCTGCATCTCCTGGGACAGCCCAGAGGACTGTAACCAGAAACTGCGCCTCATGACCACTGCAGAGGCAACTACCCTGGCCACTGAGCCCATAGAGTCCCAGGCCATCTGGAGGGCACCTCTCGCCACCGCTTTGCTCTTGTCCACCAAGGCAGCAAACTCCTGGGCTCAGTCCTGTGGGAGGCCCTCCTTAAACTTGTTGATGGAGTCCCACGGGTTGAAGTTGTACCTGCCTAGTAGAGCCTGATAGTTAGACACCTGAAATTGCAGGCTGGCTGTTGAATACATTTTTCTGCCAAATAAGTCCAGCCTCTTGGCTTCTTTATTTTTCGGTGTGCCACTTGCCTGGCCCTCCCTGTCCATTTTGTTGATGACGGACATGTCCAGGTGTCCTGCTGGAAGGTGGGTGTGCAGGTAACTCAAATCCCTTTGTGAGGATATAATATTTCTTTTCCACCTTCTTGGAGGTAGGTGGAATGGAAGAGGGTGTCTGCTACACAAACTTGGCAATTTTAAGGACTCCTGGGTGGACGGGCAATGCAACCTTGGGCCGGGGTGGAGGAGGGTATGACATTAAAGCAGTCGTTGTACTGCTCTGCTCCCTGACCTCCAAGTTCAGGTTGGCAGCCACCCTTTTCAGCAGGGCTTGGTGCTTGAAGTCATCGGGGGGGGGGGGGGGGGCTGCTTGTTTGTGAGGGGTCCACCACCGTTTCGTCCGGAGACGAAAATGACTGCACAGCCAGAGGATGGGCAGCTTCTCCATGCTCATCTGGGGAAGGCTCCTTGGGCATTGGGGCCTGCTCTGTCACCCCCACATCGGATTTGGCACCATGCTCGGACTCGGGTGCTGGCTGTGCCAAGGCCAGCTTGTCTGATGCGGCCTGCGAGGAACAGTGGGAGTACGGGACTAGCATAACAGGTACACCCCATGGGTTCCAGTACTGCCATGAGCAGGCCATTGCCCCTGCCTCCATGCCGCTGCCGCAGGATCCGCACTGGTCTCGTGGGCCGGTGGTAATTCGCCTTTTATAGGTGAGGGGCTGAACTCCCCTTCAGGCTGGAACCATTGCCTTTCGGTGACCAGGGTGGAGCCACGCATGCCTGAGTCTGCTGACTGATCCTTGTCAGGGACCGGTAAAGAGAAGATGAGGACCGTGTCGCCTGCCTGAAGAGTGGTACTGGGGAGCCAGAGACCAGTGCGAACAATCCCATACTGGGGAGTGATCGATGCCTGGGAGATCACCTAGGCGATGGTGATACCCGCTTGAGAGCCCTCCTCATGGAGGCTGCGCTTCATCCTACCTCAGAGCCTTCTCGATCAGACTCCACGCCCAGCATCTTGGCATCAGCGCACAGCACACCACTGGCACCGGAAGCTACATGGCACCGTTCCCCCTCCCCAGTGCCTAAGGAGTGGACGAAGTTGACAGGCCTGCTGGCACTCCAGAAGGGGGCTTTGGGCAAAGGACCTGTGTCAGGCCACATGCCCACCCCAGAGCTGCGTGGGTGTACCACTGTGGTCAGACCCTGTAGCCCAGTCAGGATCCTGCCTCCAACTCTTGTGAATGGCAGGAAGTCCCGGCCCCTAGTGGGGTCACCTGTGCCCGAAGCAGGCCCAATGGCCAAAGAGCAAGTAGGCTGGCCAGCACTGCAGACGCCAGGCCAGATGATAGACCCAGCTAAGGCCCCAGCATTTATGGGCAAGCCGGTTATGGGACTGCCCCCTAAAGCAGCGGAGCATCCCCCCTCCCGGGACTGTAGGCGTTGGTCCCCATCACCACGGCCTCGGACACCGGCACCGTAACCTTGGTCCCCAGTTAGAAGACATGGGTCCCCGATGCTAAGGTCACCAATCCCCCAAACACTTCAAACAGCTCTCATGGGGGTCACTAATGGGCATCGGCCAGCTGCATGATGAGCATGCCTTAAAGCCTGGGGAACAGGGCATGTCCTGCTCCAAGGCGAAGTCCCAGCTGGGACTCTAATTCCTAAACTACTACTCTAATACTTAACTTAAAGGTATAAGTAAGTACCTATCAACTAACAACAAAGACGACAGAACAATGGACTGTAAGAACCGCTAATGCTCTTCCGATGCAAGACAAGCTGCTCTGATCTACTGTCACGGGCGGTAAGAAGGAACCGAGAGGGTATAGGATAGGCAGCGCCTAATATACCAATGCATGAGCGCGGCACTCAAGGGGGAGCTACAGCCGACCCTATGATGACTGCACGTGGGCACGTGCATACCTAGAATGGAATCAACATGAGCAAGCACTCGAAGAACCCTTAAATATTAAGGAGCCTCAGTATTTTCAACTGCATTTGTTGACATTTGGGCATTCTTATGTTGCTAAAATCTTGTGCAAGATTTTGAAGTTTGTCCCTCAAATGTGAAAAGCAGCAAAAGAGGTGTGTGGGAGGAAGAGGCAGGCAATAATTTAGGTTACAAGCATCTAGATCCTTAGATAAGCATGAGACCACAAAATTACCTAGTGTCTTTGCAATAATCATCTCTGGTCTCTATACAGAACCAGGGAAGACTGAAACGGTTGTTGACCTGGAAGAAGTAACAGAGAATTCAGCATTCAGTATTGAAGAGCAATTTATACGAAAATAAAGTTGAATGTGTAATATGACATATTTCTGTCAACAGATGACACAAAAGTGTTCTCTTCATTTCCTCTTATTAAAATAATTATGACAATCCATGTTAGTCTTTTTTCAAGCCTGGCATTTTCACAGAGTGACCATCCTTTTAAGAATAAGGTTAAATAACAATAGAAACATACTTCTGATATGCACAAGTCATTTGATATTAAGCTTACTTGCTTTCAGATACAACAGCAGTTAGGAGTTTGTGCACTGAATGTAATTGAAGTGATTTAACTTCTTATTTTAACAAGAGGGTAATTAGAGCTCTCTGCTAAGCTGACATACATGTAACAAAACCAGGTCAAGCCACAGTATACTGACAAGCTTCTCTGTGTTACGTAACTCAACCAGAACTAGGTTTGTTTCTAGTTTTCCAACTTTGCTGTCAATTGCTAACTATAAAACTGCAAATCAGATGTAGTCCAGTGTGAAATTTTCCCACAGCTGTCAAATAATAAACTTGCGAAGCTCTGAAAAGAGAATTTAGTTCACTAACCACAATATACATTCAATTTTACTTCCTGCATGACCAGCACATCTACGTGAGCTGCTTGTGCAAAACCTTTAGGGAGTTAATAGGACACATTTAAGAACACAGTGTTAATCCAGTTATCCCCTATGCTGCTAATTATCCATATAGGCAGTTACAGTGGTGACACAAGTTAATTATCATCCTGTAGTAGGAGTTATAATACCATAAGTCAATTTCCTCACTGTAATGCATGACACTAACACTGCATGATGTCATGGCTAAACAGAAATTATCTGGTGTCAGCACTGTATATTCCACTGATTTTCACTGCTGTTCTCCCCAATATGATTCACTTTCATTATTTATGAGACTTGTCTCACTAACCCTCAGCAACAGTTCCAAATAATGATAGGAATCTGTCAGTGTAGAATTGTATTGCTCAAAACAATAACCACAGTTCCTGGAAATGTCAATATGTCAATTGAGGGTAGCACGTCTCTCAATAAACCAACAGTTTGTAAAAACAAAAGAAAAATCTAAAAAAAAAAAAATATTCATGCATGGAAAAAAGAAATTTAATTCCACCGAGTTCCTCTACAGCAACCTGGAACAGTGAAGTTCATTGTTCCTGCCAGTAGGCGGAGACAAAAACAAACATGCTCACATTACTTCCAATAATCTTTCTACAGCAATTCAATATCCAGTTATTTAATATTCATATAGCGCCACTGCTGTAATGTAAAGAGGTGGCAAATGACACCCTTTATAAAGGGCAGAAACAATCCTCAAAATGAGCTTGTAGAACAAAAAAGATCAAGCCACCACAGAGATCAAGTTCTGAGGAACTCACAGAAGTTAATCTCCTATTTTTGCCGCACACTGAAGTAACTATCAGGAGTTAAAAATGAATTACTAGCAATGGGAAGTGAGGAAGTTATGTGAAAAACTGCAATCCATTCTTTCTAGAAGCATCTGCCTGACGATCATATTCCATTTATGATGGAAAAAACTACAAAAGCTGCAAATGTCATGGAGGAGCCACACAAAGTTCATAAAAGCTTCACCCCAAGACTCAAAAAGTGACAAATGAGCAGAAAGAATGGATTACTGCAGTGTCACTAGACCACCCCAGAGAATGATTTTTTTGCCTAGCCTGGGTACTGTTAAGTTTGTTCTAAACCTGAAGAATGACATCTCTGTACAGGAAGCTGTGGAAAGCTGTTACAAAATATATTTCTGACGAAATATAAATTATAAATGCTTGTTTACCCAGTCCTACTATAGATATGCGTTCACTCTCTGAAAACTTGCACAGCAGTTTAAATGTATGTCAAATAAAAGTAATATCTCAGGGTAAAATTTTCAAAATTTCCTAGGCTCCTTAATGGCTTAAGTCCCATTTTTCACTTTTGAAATTCTACCCTAAATCAACAAAAGTAAAACTATTCAAAATACAGGCCACCATCCATTCATTCTTACAAATGTAGCTTTTTACACTGTAATTGTGTGCTTGTAAAGAAGATTTTCATCTTTCATTTTCAGTTTCTTTGTGAATGTCCAGTGTAAGCGTTCTCACACACACACCAAAGATAATCACAAACCCAACTTTTATTCCTGTTTAACTAAGCATTTCTGAAAACATTATTCGTTTAGAATAGCTTGACTATAGCTGCATGTTCTGATTGGCTAGGCATGGATCCAAATTAATCATAAATATTTGAGTTCCATAAAACATGTTAGCTAAGGGAGGGGGGAAATCTATTTCTTTTTTTAAAAAGAGTTTCCAAAATAAAAACTGCATGTGGTCAACAGGAAAAATGTTCTTTATGAACTGTCAATCACCAAAGTTCTTATACTCTGTACACTACACTATTTTTCTTGCTTGGGCACAGATTAGGATGAAAACAGTTTTACAACTATGTTGCAAAACTAATGTGGCAATCTGTTTTAATGAGTTGAGAAAGCCTACATTGACAGCATTTTCAAACTTCGCTTAAATCATTAGAAAATCCATGATGGTTATTTCTGTATGATTTTTAGTAAATCTTCTACCTTCAAAAAACTGCTATAATAAACAACACTGAAAAAGCCAATGTAAAGCATTGAAACCTCAACAAATCTAGATTATATGCATGAGGATAAGAACATAGTTATAAGTAATCATAATATTTAAATACATCAGTAATTGGAACCCTACAAGAAAAGTCAAAGAATCCACCTATGATGTGTACAAGTAGTCAGGTAAAGCAGAAATTGAAACAAAAGAGATATATTAAAGCACATATTTTGTAGAGTCATAATGGGTATAGGAACCACGCAAAAAAGTTCTTCTGAGATTGTAAGCACTTTGGGAAAGGAACCACACTTGCCACAAGCACAAAAATAGGTCCCCAGTTGTGACATAACTAACTATAAAGTAAGAACATTGCATGACCAACATCTGCACCAACTCTCATCTCCAACTTGGTCTTTCAGCTTCTCCCTTTATGTTCACCCACCACAGACTGATGCCAATACAATTGACCAAGGAGTGGACCCCTCTGCCCGTACCCTTCGACCAAGACTTGGAAGGAAGGGTAGGTTCCAGACCCACTCTTGCTTCTACACCTATACTGAGAGACTGTGGGGTTCTCTTTCTTTTGGGGACATCTGTGTGCAGCTACCCACACTACAGTAACCTTAGCAAAACCAATAAAGAAAATAAAGAAAACAGATCTAAAAAGGAACTGTTTGCTTAGCATATCTAGATTTACATTTCTCGCAAACAAAATTGCAATCTCAATTTTTTTCCTCTGTAAGTAAACGAATAGCGTGTATCCCCTGAAAACAATCCTCTCTCTAACTACTCTGGTCAGCCTATCATCACTACTTGCTGTCTAGATACGAATTCCCTTTGCTGTGTCCAGAGATCTCCCTTACCAAGGCCACCCTGCTTCTATCCTCACTTTGCAGCCCAGTTTTCCCCAGTTATGAGCACACGCACATGTTTGGACATGCTGCTTTCTCTAAGAGATAGATCACTGAAGATCATTTTAATTATGATTAATAGCAGTCTTTCAAAGGCTTAGCCACTTAGCTCAGATGCTAACTTTCACAGACCTTCTTGTCTGGGTGGATTTCCATGGCATGGAAGCCATGGAACCCTTTCAGAGAAATAAAGCTATTAGGAGACACATATACAGGTCACTTGGATGCAGCGTTCTGGATTCAAGGGCCTAAAAGAACCAAACCTCTCTACGTACAAGGTTACTGTATTTACTGTTTCTAATTTAAAATTAAATCATTTTTTCTAGCCAAAAACTGGTTATAATTAATAGTGGTTTAAATTTGTTGTTATAATGAGTTGCCACTTACTTAGAGATTCACCCCAGTTATGGCATTCTCACAGTCTATGTGGTTTTGAGGTTGTACATCCTGACCACTAAGATGTTCACCAGTCAGCATGACCTTTGTCTTCTATATCTAGAAGAAGGACATTCCTGTAAAGCCTGAACAGCCTTGAGATACATTCATACGGAAGGCTTGGTGTGAAGTTAAAAAACAAAGGTTCAAAGCTTTGTTACACAGGTGGCCTTGCTGGCTCGGCAACTTGAGTGGCACTCACCTCTGAGAGGTGCCCAAGTTTAAGCAGGGTAAAGTCAACATCTACTGACTCTTCAAAACAAGGTAAGCCTGTCCTTTGGTCAGGAAGAAACTCAAGACACTCGGGTTCAAAGACCACCTTAGCTCAGACTGGAGTTCGTCTGATTTGTCTCAAGTACAGCAGCTGAGTTCTTCTAGGGATAAAGAGTATTTCTTGCATTCATCCTCAGTTGTGCTTAAGTAAGATGCAGATATTCTGATCGACCCTGTAAAAAGGGAAGTCAGGCCAAGAGGTGTGTATCTGATCATGCCTTCATAAAGATGTCCTGCTTGTAGGAGAGATCCAGCGGTTCTTTTATTTGGGGTAATAGAAATCTGCAATGCCATATGGCAGTTATAACCCACTCATGATATTTTGGGCTGCATACACAGAGGTATCACATCATTGAGTGGAGAGGTATTAGCCAATGTAGAGGCCTTTGTTTTAAGTAGACAAGGTAACAAGCATCCAACTCAGTCCATTATATACGAGTGCTTGTCAATGTAATCAAAAGTTGAAGACAAAGACTGGCATAAATTGGATTGTTTCAACTGTATTAAAATATTTTCAAGGCTCCTGATGAAGTCAAGGGTGACATAACAATAAAATGAAAGATTCTAAAAATTAAGATAAATGTTTACAGTTGAAATCTCTGTAATCTGTTTCGATTAATTTTATTGGGATTATGTTGCTACCTCTTTTGGGGCACTGCTTACCAAGGGACAGCAGGAGAAGGGGACCACAAAAAGCAAGCCTCAACATTGTAGCTTCTGCTGCCCTCATTTTCTCATGGGAGCCTGAGATACATCATGAAACTGTTGCATCTTCATTGTCCTCATCCTGAAAGATGTCCTGACTGGACAGAGCCACAGAGGGAACTAGATAGTATCATCAACTCTATTGGCTCCAGCTAAATTCTGAACTACATTTAGGATGTGAGCCTTAGGTTTTTGCTGTCACCCGGATCCTCAGGTGTCATTTTTAATCTTCCCACCTTCTCTCTCAACTTTCCAATCTACCTCTTCCTGCCTTCTGTCTAATAAGAGTTTGATTTAGCTGGCCAAGACAGATCCACCTTTAGCAGCATGGTTGTAGGCTTGTGACCAGAGGCAAGTTAAAAGCAATGCCTTAAACAGCTTGATACTGGTAAAAGTTTGCCAGGTCTATGAGTACATGATAATACCACATGCTGGGCCGGTGTTTCTCCGTCAGTGAGACTGAACGTGAAAGTCAGCACCAGTGACAGAAGCTGCGTTTTCTTTCTTTGCTAGACAGTATTTGGTCCTGCCACGCGGGCAGGGGACTGGACTCGATGACCTCTTGAGGTCCCTTCCAGTCCTAGAATCCTAGAATCTATGAATCTATTCTTTTCATTCCCCTTTTGTGTGACTTTGTTCTATCTTAAAGGAAACAGGACCAGACCTTAGCAATAACAGCTCAAGACATCTCCACTAACTTTTTCTCTTTTTCCCCAACAAAAAACGGTAAATACCATCATTAATACCATCTAAAAAGACTTTCAAGAAGCTATACAACTAAAAGGAAAGGAAAGAACAAACTGTTGAAGTGAGACGTTTCAAATGCTTTAACTATTTTCTTTTTCCTAGGTCTTTAATAAAAGATAAGAAAATAATTTAATGATGATTTTTACAAAAGAAGCCACAATACCCGAAATTACTGGACTTAAATATTGCAAGGGTGAACATGGTTTTTATTAACATTTCTCCCTTGTTGGTCTCTGTCAAGGCTGTATCCCCAATTTGAACTTTAGGGTACAAAATGTGGGGGCCTGCATGAAGACTTCTAAGCTTAACTACCAGCTTAGGTCTGGTCCGCTGCCACCATCCCAGTGGATTCCCTTCCCTGGGAAGCCTTGAGAAACCTTTCACCAATTCCCTGGTGAATACCTTTCACCAATTCCCTGGTGATCCAAACCCCTTGGATCTTAAAACAAGGAGAAATTAACCATCCCCCCTTCTTTCTCCCACCAACTCCTGGTGAATACAGATCCAACCCCCTTGGATCTAAAACAAGGAAAAAATCAATCAGGTTCTTAAAAAGAAGGTTTTTAATTAAAGAAAAAGGTAAAAATCATCTCTGTAAAATCAGTAGGGAAAATAACTTTACAGGGTAATCAAACTTAAAGAGCTCAGAGGACTCCCCTCTAGTCTTAGGTTCAAAGTACAGCAAACAAAGATAAACACTCTAGTAAAAGGTACATTTACAAGTTGAGAAAACAAAGTAAAACTAAGATGCCTTGCCTGGCTATTTACTTACAAGTTTGAAATAGGAGAGACTTGTTTAGAAAGATGGGGAGAACCTGGATTGATGTCTGGTCCCTCTCAGTCCCAAGAGCGAACACCTCCCAAACAAAGAGCACAAACAAAAGCCTTCCCCCCCCCCCAAGATTTGAAAGTATCTTGTCCCCTTATTGGTCCTTTGGGTCAGATGCCAGCCAGGTTACCTGAGCTTCTTAACCCTTTACAGGGAAAAGGATTTTGGAGTCTCTGGCCAGGAGGGATTTTATAGTACTGTACACAGGACAGCTGTTACCCTTCCCTTTATAGTTATGACAGTCTCACACACACCCTTAGTAACACAACATCCCTCTCTGTATATCCCTTTGATGTGATCACACCTGGAATATTATATTAATTTCTCAGCATCACAATACTATAAAGATCCTATACTAATAACTGGAGTTCAGAGAACAACAACAACAAATGAACAAGAGACTGAAAGGCTTACTTAGAGGTACATTTAGAAAAAGCTACTAAATAATTTATATGTTATTTAATTTATATATAAATATAGGAGAGATACAACTGCCTACAAACATTTGAAGGATGTAAATCCCAAGAATTGAGAAGTATTATTTGGGAGGTGAAAAGTGATGCACCTAGGAATAATGGGATGAAGTTAGAAAAAGGAATATTTTGGACGAATATAAAAAAAATCCTCCAAACTCTGAAATTTGGAAAGCTGTGACAGTCTCCCAAGAGAAACAACATAATGCCTGCTGCTTAGGACATTTAAAAACTAGACTGGATAGAACAAGTGCTGCTTTTCACTTCCAGGACTAACAGGTCTCTTTCTATCTCTAACTTCTATGATCCTCTGATCAGAAGATAAGGATTAATGAGGAAATGATTGATCAGTAACAGTCCTCACTACAGGGGACAATAGGGAAATACCTACGCCATGTCTGTTCTTTACAGGTAGCGTAGGTGAGGAACTGTCAGAGATAAAGGAATCAGAAAGGTTAATGAACCTGAGAAATTAAATTGCAATAAGTCACCAAGAAAACCACAAAAAACTGATGAGATCTGAGAGATCTGAAGTAATTAAAACTTGAAAAAAGTTGAGATATCAAAAATGTGTGACTATTTATTAAAAACCACCAATGTGAGGACTTGAAAATGCTGAATGTTGTACTCTTCTTTAAAACAGGAACTAAGAGTAAAATTGAGAATTATAGTTCACTGGGCTTTATCCCAATCAATAATAGGAAAAATAGTTGAGAAAATCATTAAAGACATAAAGATGCCTACATGAGTCTAATAGAATAGGGAGAAACAATCACAGATATTTTAGAGCTTAAATCCTGCCTTTCTTACTTGTTCACACACACACACACACACACACTTGTGTAATTTATCAGCCATAATTTTTGTTTTCTCCCCACAGGCTGAAGCCCAAATCAGAGTAGAAGGATTAGGTTAGGTACTCCCCCATCAAGTGCAGAACTATTATGGAGCCTGTGACGTTGTGCAGTCTATATGGTTTTATAAAAACATGATGAGTGAATATAATGTAACTGGGATAGTTTTAGAAAAATATGGTAAAAAGTGAATATAACGTAACTGGGATGTGCTTCATGCAAAAGGTCTCTTGTAAGGTATCATTACAAATCTTATAATCTACTGAGTGTGATAATCCCATTTGTATAAATGTACCACTCATGTATCTAAAACTAGAAATATAAAATATAACTCTGAGGGCCTATTGTAATTATGTAAAGTGTGGGCCATTAATGATGGTTTGGAATCTTGATGACTCCCATTGTCTGCAGATGGCTGTGTTTACCTGTGAGTCTTCCTGTATGTGTGTGTGCTGGCAAGTGAGTAATGAAGTCTTGCAGTGACATGTGATCATGTCACCTGAACTGAAATCCATCTTTAACCTGGTGCTTTTCCAGTGGGGGGCGGGGGGGGGGGTGGAAACCCAGAGGGCCAAAGGGTTCCCGCCTTATGCAAAAGATATAGAGAGGGGTGGAAGAGAACAAAAGTGAGAGAGGAGCCATCATGAAGAATCCCCTAGCTATCACCTGAGCTGCAACAAGAGCTGTACCAGGGGAAAGAATTGTGCCCAGGCCTGGAAGGTGTCCAGCCTGAGAAAAAACTTACTGAAGCATCTCTGAGGATGAGATTATCTGTATTCAGTTTGATTAAGCATAGATTTGCGCATTTTATTTTATAAAAAGAACAGGAGTAGTGGCACCTTAGAGACTAACAAATTTATTAGAGAATAAGCTTATGCTCTAATAAATTTGTTAGTCTCTAAGGTGCCACAAGTACTCCTGTTCTTTTTACGGATACAGACTAACACGGCTACTACTCTGAAACCTGTCATTTTATTTTATTTTACTTGGTGACTTACTTTGTTCTGTCTGTTGCTACTTGGAACCACTTAAATCCTATTTTCTGTATTTAATAAAATCACTTTTTATTTAGTAATTTACTCAGAGTATGTATTAATACCTGGGGGAGCAAACAACTGTGCATATCTCTCTATCAGTGTTATAGAGGGCGAACAATTTATGAGTTTACTCTGCATAAGCTTTATGCAGGGTAGAACGGATTTATCTGGGTTTAGACCCCATTGGGAGTTGGGCATCTGAGTGCTAAAGACAAGCACACTTCTGTGAGCTGTTTTCAGGTAAACTTGCAGCTTGGGGGCAAGTGATTCAGACCCTGGGTCTGTGTTGGAGCAGACGGGAGTGTCGGGCTCAGCAAGACAGGGTGCTGGAGTCCTGAGCTTGCAGGGAAAACAGAAGCAGGGGTAGTCTTTGCACATCGGGTGGCAGCTCCCAAGGGGGTTTCTGTGATCCAACCCGTCACAGAGCCACTCCACAGCAGTTACTGAAGTGGCCTCCATGGGACCTTATGTAGCCCTTCTGCAGTTTAGCAGTCAATGTTTTGACAACAAATAAGATCTCTGGATTTTTTGTCCTCCGTTTCTACATTTTTATATACATAATAATATGGCTGGAAGTGATTTTTATTTGTTTCTAAAAATTTCTTCATTTTACAATGAACCCTGTGAATCCCTGGCCGAATAAAACATCTATTTAAAATAAAACTCTACTAATTCAGATACCTTTTTTTTTGGACATATTAAAATAACTATATCAAGGACTTTCTTTACACTATGGAATAGGGTTTTAAATGTGTCAAACAAGTCTTTTGCACTTCGGATTGGGCGAGAGTGAAGCAGAAGATGGACTCGAAGCTCAGAACAGATTTACAGATAAATGTATTTGCAATAGTTTCACTGAACTGCAGAGGCTATGTTACTTATTATATCACATAAACACCAAACTCCCAGAATGAAGACAAATAGAGTTAAAGTTTGCTCTCGTGTGCTAATTTACAGTATTTTACATATGTATGTGTAGAGAACATTTATAGTTTAAACATCATTTTTATATATTATCAATCCTAAATGCACTTATTGTAAGACAATCATAACTTAATTAAAGCCATTGAGAGGTCAATAATGTTTATAGTAAGATGAGTCACATGAGATCATGTAGGGTACAATCAATTAAAATGCACAGTGAATTGTTAAATGGAAAATCTGAACAAGCAGCCTGTTATCAACCAAAGGTTTTCATGTGCGTTAAAAGGTTCATTTAAGTATTTTTTGTTATTTATGTGCACAGAAGTAATAGTTATATCAGATATTCATAGGTGACTTAGATGATTGATACCAATTTCTCTTCATAATATGACCAGCAAATAAAAAACACAGCAGTTGTAATATAAAGAAATAACATGTGACAAGGTTTCCTAAAACATTTCTATTTTGGACCTCACAAGCTAAATTGCTTTTGCTGGCCCTTTCCACCTCTCAGCATGGTTGACAGACAAATTGATCGAAACATTGGAAAATAATATGCTTGCAAAATTTCTCTGGGTGAGTTTTCAGTCTTTTGAATTTTTCATACAAGAACAAAATGAAAGATTGCCTCCTTGATTTTTCCTCCATTATGCGTCCCGATCTTATGTACTACAGGAACATACAATACTTCAAACAGCAGCAATGCATTGTAAACAAAATGTATAACATTTTTCATAGAACACCCAAGCTGTGTGAAGTTAAAAGACTGGGTAGCAGGCATCTTTGCCCTGCAGATTATGTTGTTCAATTATAATGAATTCATACATTTGAAGTTGCCTTAGGGCCTCTCATTAGACTTAGGGGTGTTTATTACAGGAAATATTGCTTGTATCATTTAAGAAGCAAGAAGGCTAGATGATTTGATTAGAAATGTTGACAGTTGAGGTGCGTAAAAAATGTGTCATTCACCCACATTTTTCCAACTTTAATATTAGGATCCTTCATTTTTAATGAATTCTTTAACCCTTTCTGCTTCAAAGACATGTACATCAATATGAAACTCTCAACAATGTTTATGGCATATTCTGCTATTAGCGCTGCACATTCTTCACTTTGAACTGGTATTCTGAAGCTAACCAATAGTACTTCCCTGACAGCTAGAACAAAATATAAATGCTGCATTTCAATCATAATTTTTATATATTATACACACACTAAATATCAAAGCAGCTCCATACAATCATCTAACTATTTTAAGTGGTTCTACTTTCTGTAGTTTAGATACCATAGACCCTCAGGCTCTTATAGAATTTTTAAATTAACTTCTATTACATTATAGCAAATTCAGAATCCTCATACATTTAAATTTACACCTCATGAAAATTCTTATTAACTCAATTATTTTCCTCTGTACTGGCAGGTCAAGAATCAATGAATAGTCAATCTCTTTTGGCCCAAATTAAACAAATCATAAAAGATAGTATAAGTTTTCAGCATTCCAAATTAAATTTAAGAGGTAATATCAGTCAGATTAAAAAAACCCACCAGAACTCAGACTGAAGAAAAATAATTCTCTCTGCAGTATTTTTGTTTTACTTAGCTGGCTGCACCAGTTTTGTTTGTTTAGTAAGTTCACTACAACATTTCAACAAATAAAGACACATTGTATGGCTTCCCAGAGGTAACATATAGCAGATTTAATTTACATACAATTTGAGAACAGATCTGTAAATATGATATACATGATATGTGATGCTGTGGGGGGAAAAAAGTCAGATTAAACAGTAACCTGTCTGTATGTTGTCTGCACTAGATCCACAGACACTTAGTAGCTAAAATATTTTAACGTACTCTAGCTATAAAAAAAACTAGTTTTAAATATTATCAAGGTTTTGATAGCATGTAATGAAAGGAAAATTCAAAGTTAAGACTGATAGCCTTTAACTCACACGGCTGTTTAACAACAAGAAGACAATCATGAATTAATAATTGAGTGTCAGTGTTAATTTTCTTTTTACTGGTCTCAATCCACAACATTATTATTTAAAGCACAATTTACTTTTGTTAAAAATAGGATATAAAATAATGCAATAAAATGTGTATAATTTACCAAGACAACAGACGATACCAAGACATATCGTCCTTCTTTGTCACTTGTTTACTGTTGTGTGCATACTTCCTTATACTCATACACTTTGTTTTTTTCCTGTGTCATACTTAGTCATCTACATAAAAGAAAATTCAGATGAGCTAAACTGGTCATACATGTAAATAAGTAGCTGGATTTAAAAAAAAAATCATATTACTGGGAGATACTCCTGAGGAAATAATGGCTCTTCTACATTTCTTAATTTCCAGCCTCATCCGAACCCACTTGGGGAAAAAAAAAAAGATGTCATCTAGTGGATTCATATGTTTCCATTTTCATTCTGCCTTTTTTTTTTTGCTACTGAGCCATGTTTCTATGGGAAGATGTCTTTTCCAAACCATACCATACTTGTATGGGAGGGGTGGGGTTTTGCGGACAAATAACCATATAAATATAACATCTCTATGGGAGCCATCTTGGTTGCAATTGGTGGATATATATTTACTAAATGTTTTTACATTTACCATTTTGACTGTAACACATGCTGAATGTGACATATAATCACAATCCCAGAGAAATTTCTCAGATCACGGTCAGTAGCCACTTCTCCAAATATTAGCTGAATCGCCCTTTCTGCAAAGTACCACAAAACATTTGCAGCACACTTAATGAACCAACTGACAACCAAATTTCATTCTGCTACCATAAGCCACGTCTCCCCCTCTACACAAAATACTTGAAACCTAGTTTTAATTCTTGTTTTTTCATTTCTGACATTTACAGTTCATTAAACTATTTCTTTGATGATTACCATCAAATAAAATGAATCCAAAAATTAGACTTTGTATGTTAAGTTTCAGTCTGGTACAAGTTTTGGCATGTTACCGTATAAGACCCAGAAAAAAGGGAGTTTAATTAAAGCATGACCTTAACTATGTTGGAACAAATAACGGCTTAGGACTAGATTCAAAGTTTTGCGTTTACAGAGTATATCTGAAGTATTTAGCAGATGCATCCTTAAGAATAACTGATTCAGTTTTTCCCTCTAAATCCCAATGAGCTCTGTATCCTTCATGATTTTACTGAATGAGCTATCCCAAACACGAATGCCTAGAAGAAGGAAGAAGCACAAATGTACATGACATGTTAGCTTTGTTCTGAGCTAGAATCTTCCCCACCCTGTCATGACAATACCAAAACGGCACACCTGGCATGATTTGAATTTTTCAGCATATTTTTACAATGATCTCAAATGTAGTTAGTAACAACATCACCATCAAACCCTAGCCCACAAATGCTTGTAAATTTTGTCATGTTCAAACATTAGCTACATTTTTAAAACAGATGCTTTTTATATAGAATCTATAATATTTAGATTTAATTTAAATCTTTAACAGTTTGAAAGCACTTAACCTACATTTAAAGATGTTTGCCTCTGTGTAAAGATAATTCACCACTTAATAGTTTGGTTTTTTAACTGGAAAGCTGCTTTCTATCTTAGAATATCTATAGAACTAAGAGTAGCATTCTTAAGTTAGGAGTGACAAATACTAGAAAACCTCTACAATTTGGCTTCCATATCTCTGAATTGGTATTTCAGTGACAGATGTTTGTTGCGGCAAAAACCTCTGTCAGAACAAAATTAGGTGATCTATCATTTTAAGATATGGTCTTCATATACTGTTTACTCGAAGATATCACTTGCCTCAAGCCAATTTTGACCAAGAACATTTTGTGATATGGAAGTGATTTGTATATCATCATTTTTGTGATAAATGTAGCTCTTGAACACAAAATAACCTACCATTCCACAGTATTACAGTTAAAACTCCTACACCAGTAAATCTGTACTACTGCTTTTATTACTACAAAGATACTGTATCTAGACTTCAATGTATTTTTCTTTTTTATTTGCTGAATGAGGTTGCCCATGTGCCTGGTTTTAGACCTGAGGAGTTGTTTTACACGCCATGGTCCAGTCCAGCCTCAGAAATGTTTCTCCAGTTTCGAGGGACCCTGTTGGAACGTGAACACTGCTCCCCACAAATGTACAACATCTCCTCTCCCTGCCCCCCACAATGTACATAGATTTTGCTTTTCAATGCCTCTGATTGGGACAAAGGACACTACAAAGCACTACAACCACATACATAAGAACAGCTACCCTGGGTCAGACCAAAGGTCCATCTAGAACCAGTGTCTTGTCTTCTGACAGTGGCCAATGCCAGGTGTTTCAGACGGAATGAACAGAACAGGTAATCATCAAGTGATCAATCCCATCGCCCATTTCCAGCTTCTGGCAAACAGAGGGTAAGGACACCATCCCTGCCCATCCTGGCTAATAGTCATTGATGGACCTATCCTCCATGAATTTATCTAGTTCTTTTTTGAACCCTGTTATAATCTTTGCCTTCACAACATCCTTTGGCAAGGAGTGCCACAGGTTGACTGTGCGTTGTGTGAAGAAATACTTCCTTTTGTTTGTTTTAAACCTGCTGACTGTTAATTTCATTTGGTGATCCCTAGTTTGTGTGTTATGAGGAGTAAATAACACTTCCTTAATAAATATCATCTTCCTTTCCAAATGCAAACGGATGGACATCATACCAAATGGACTGAAGGTGAAAAATCCATTGCTATCTACATACTGCACAGACCACAGTGAGATATAGTGCCATACACTATCAAAGAAACTGAGGAACCACCTGATCAGCATCCTATACAGCAAACAGAAAAACATCAAGAAAGAGCTCTCCAACCTGGAGACTTTCATAAATAACCAACCCTCCACACAAATGGACTTTACTAAAATAAGACAGGAGATCTACATTACACACTTCACCTCTCTACAAAGGAAAAAGGACCGTAAGCTGTCTAAAATCCTACCTGCCACATGGGGCGACAACAGGGGTAGCCCTAACTCACCCAGCAATATTGTCAATTTATCCAGCTACACACTCAACCCAGCAGAAGAGTCTGTCCTATCTCGTGGACTCTCTTTTTGCCCCAGCACCCCCTCGAACATGATACAGTTCTGCGGTGATCTGGAAGCCTACTTTCGCCGCCTCCGACTCAAAGAATACTTTCAGGATAACACTGAACAGCGCACTGATACACAGATACCCTCCTACCAACAACACAGGAAGAAGAACTCCACATGGACTCCTCCTGAGGGTCAAAATGACAGTCTGGACCTATATATAGAATGCTTCCGTCGACGTGCACAGGCAGAAATTGTGGAAAAACAACATCGCTTGCCTCATAACCTAAGTCGTGCAGAACGCAATGCCATCCACAGCCTCCGAAACCACCCTGACATTATCATCAAAGAGGCTGATAAAGGAGGTGCTGTTGTCATCTTGAACAGGTCTGACTACCAGAAGGAGGCTGCCAGACAACTCTCCAATACCAAATTCTACAGGCCACTTTCCTCAGATCCCACTGAGGAATACACTAAGAAACTGCACCATCTACTCAGGACACTCCCTACACTAACACAGGAACAAATCAACATACCCTTAGAGCCCCGACTGGGGTTATTCTATCTACTACCCAAGATCCACAAACCTGGAAATCCTGGACGCCCCATCATCTCAGGCATTGGCACTCTCACTGAAGGACTGTCTGGATATGTGGACTCCCTACTCAGACCCTATGCCACCAGCACTCCCAGCTATCTCCGTGACACCACTGATTTCCTGAGAAAACTACAATGCATTGGTGACCTCCCAGAAAACACCATCCTAGCCACCATGGATGTAGAGGCTCTCTATACAAACAACCCACACACAGATGGAATACAAGCTATCAGGAACAGTATCCCTGATGATGACACGGCACAACTTGTTGCTGAGCTCTGTGACTTTATCCTCACGCACAATTATTTCAAATTTGGTGACAATCTATACCTCCAGACCAGTGGCACCGCTATGGGCACCCGCATGGCCCCACAATATGCCAACATTTTTATGGCTGACCTGGAACAACGCTTCCTCAGCTCTCGTCCACTCAGGCCCCTTCTCTACCTACGCTACATTGATGACATCTTCATCATCTGGACCCATGGGAAGGAGACCCTGGAAGAATTCCACCATGATTTCAACAGCTTCCATCCCACATCAACCTCAGCCTGGACCAATCTACACGGGAGGTCCACTTCCTAGACACCACAGTACAAATAAGCGATGGCCACGTTAACACCACCCTATACCGAAAACCCACCGACCGCTATGCCTACCTTCATGCCTCCAGCTTCCACCCCGGACACACCACACGATCCATCGTCTACAGCCAAGAGCTGAGATACAACCGCATCTGCTCCAACCCCTCAGACAGAGACCAACACCTACAAGATCTTCACCAAGCATTCTCAAAACTACGATACCCACACAAGGAAATAAAGAAACAAATCAACAGAGCCAGATGTGTACCCAGAAACCTCCTGCTACAAGACAGGCCCAAAAAAGAAACCAACAGAACTCCGCTGGCCATCACCTACAGTCCTCAGCTTAAACCTCTCCAACGCATCATCAGTGATCTACAACCCATCCTGGACAATGATCCCTCACTTTCACAGACCTTAGGAGGCAGGCCAGTCCTCGCCCACAGACAACCCGCCAACCTTAAGCATATTCTCACCAGCAACCACACACCGCACCATAACAACTCTAACTCTAACCCATGCAACAAACCTCGATGCCAACTCTGCCCACATATCTACACCAGCAACACCATCACAGGACCTAACCAGATCAGCTACAACATCACCGGCTCATTCACCTGCATGTCCACCAATGTTATATATGCCATCATGTGCAAGCAATGCCCCTCTGCTATGTACATTGGCCAAACTGGACAGTCACTACGCAAGAGGATAATTGGACACAAGTCAGATATCAGGAATGGCAATATACAAAAACCTGTAGGAGAACACTTCAACCTCCCTGGCCACACAATAGCAGATGTAAAGGTAGCCATCTTACAGCAAAAAAACTTCAGGACCAGACTTCCAAAGAGAAACTGCTGAGCTCCAGTTCATTTGCAAATTTGACACCACCAGATCAGGATTAAACAAAGACTGTGAATGGCTATCCAACTACAGAAGCAGTTTCTCCTCCCTTGGTGTTCACACCTCAACTGCTAGCAGAGCACCTCACCCTCCCTGACTGAACTAATGTCGAACTAACCTCCATACTGATTTATACCTGCCTTTGGAAATTTCCATTACTTGCATCTGAAGAAGTGAGGTTCTTACCCACGAAAGCTTATGCTCCCAATACTTCTGTTAGTCTTAAAGGTGCCACAGGACCCTCTGTTGCTAATAACACTTCCTTATTTACTTTCTTCCCACCAGTCATGATTTTATAGCATGAACACCCAGCATTTTAGCAGAAACACGCAGCTATTCTAGTATTACGGATGGAGCTTTGAAATCTTAACACATTTTGAGTAGAGTATCTCTATTTCCCCTATTCCGCTAAACTGTAAAGGGCCAGATGAGCCAGAGAACAAGGAAGCAACAACAAGTAAGGCACAGAAAGTTGGCAAAGACATAGAAAGTATAAAGGCAGATGGACAGAATAGAAACAAAACAAATGGCAGAGAGCAAACAGACAAAGAAAAAGGCAAGAGGAGCAAAACAAGATATCTCAACCTTGACTTGGATGGACTGTCTTTAAGTGTTTGAGAGTGGATGAGTCAGACTTTGACACCCCCCCCCTTTGGAGGCTAATTAACAGTGACACTTGCCCACTAGTAAATTAACTGAGGCCATTAACTATTATACAGGCCATTGAATAGCCATAATATAGTAATAAATTCTGGTCACTACTAGCCCTAGATTAGGCTAAAAATAATGACCTAGAGATAAGGGGCTCTGAGTGGTTCCCAAACATATTACTAAGGCAACACACTAACTGCATTTTGTCTTTTTTTTTTTGCACCCCAGCCTTACACATATGCACCCTCTTACTCAACCCTAATCCCAGCCTGATGGGGAGCGGAGGCACAGGTGGGGAGAGGAGAAAATTGGAGAGAGAGAGAGAGTGCCCTGTACTCACCCTTCAGTGATGGCTCCGTCATATGGGGTTGGGCCTGTCTTAATGCTCCAGGTTTGTAACCTGGTGCAATGACGGAGGGGCGGCTAGTCCAAATTTGAGGGAGTGGTGTTGCGATCTGGTGCACAGAATCACGGTGCCATTCAAATTTGGCCTGGCTGCTCCTCTGCCATTGTGCCAGGCCTCACAGGACGGAAGCCGCCCTTGTGGGGTGAGCATGAGTGTGAGGAGGCTTGCTCTCCACACCATCCCCTTCCCGAAGGCCTTCCCTCCACACTTGGGGAAGTGAAGGACCCTGTGGCCCATGAAGAACTTTTTCATGACCCACTAGGGGTTTGGGACCAGCCGTTTGGGAAACATTGATCTAAATGGGAAATTCTTGGACAAAGAGCTGATGGATCCGGTAAGTACAAGTACCAGGATACATACCTTCGACATCCTTCCTCCGCTCATCAACATTGCCTCCAACTTGCATCTAGTTCATTGTAGATGTCCCAGGCTTGGCCAGACAATGCTCATACCTGACACTGTCCAAATATGATTAAATACATGAATGCAAGCTCACAATGATTAAAATACAGTTCAGCCTACTTCAGTATCTTCTCCAGAGAGGTCATATGCACATTCAATAAGAGGAATGACAAAATAGAGGCTTCTGGAAGGATTCCTTGAGGCAGAAGATCAGTTTCTCAAATCACCCCGTGCTCTCTGAGAAGAAAGCACTGTGCCCATCTAAAGCAGTATCTACTCACCACGATGTACTATTATCAACCTGAGCCAGAACCTGCAAGCAAGTCAGTAAAACTTTATTGTCAGAGTCAAGAATTGTTGACAGATCTAAGAGGATAGGCATGCACACCTGACCATTACCCATGAGTGGATGATAATCAACTAACAAGAACAGTACTGGTCTCCATATGACATGCAGATATGGCCAGCTTGAAAAACCACCAAGGAAATCTAAGAATTCCAGATAATTGGTGGTTGCCCTGCCATAACCTTCTGAACTTTCCCCAAAACAGAAGATAAGAAATACGGTGCTGCAGAATCTTGTGTTTATACATAATTACTGCTATGGTGAATCAGAATACTCTTAAGAAAAGTTGGGAACATATACTCAAAAGACTTTATGCTCCAATGTTAAGAGTAGCTCAAAAATGCAATGCTACATGTCAGCATGTTCAGAGATACCAAAATCAAACTGAACTGACACATTTAAATTATACTGTAACCAGGGCAGGCTCCAGGCACCAGCCTGGCAAGCCGGTGCTTGGGGCGGCCGCTCCGGAGAGGGGCGGCACGTCCAGCTATTCGGCGGCAATTCGGCAGACGGTCCCTCACTCCCACTCGGAGGGAAGGACCTTCCGCCAAATTGCAGCTGCAGATCGCGATTGCGGCTTTTTTTTTTTTTTTTTTTTTTTTTTTGGGCTGCTTGGGGTGGCCAAAACCCTGGAGCCAGTCCTGACTGTAACTACAGTTTCACAGTCCTGTAATCGGTTCCAAGAAAAGGTTAAAGAATATCTGCAGTAAACAGCTCAAAATTGTGTTCCTTTCACAATTCCTTACTGGTTTTCCATGAAGTCATTATGAGCACGCTACAGTTCAACTCAGAACTGTCTTCACAAGACAACTATTCCCTTTTTTCTACTGAATTCATGAATCCAAAAATATGTCAGTTTCTTGTATTCATGTATGTTTGGGAAAATGTAGAAAATCTGGAGTACTTTAATGTTTCATGAGATCAGTGTATGAAGTGCTACTTTCATGAAATTGCTAATTTCATCCAGCTGTGTGTGTGTGTGTGTGTGTGTGTATGTATATATACACATTTGTGAAATGTAATGATATCAGAACTCTCTTATAATTTCAGATAAATGGATGGTACAGAGGATTATTATTAATTATTTGTATTACCAGAGCACGAAGGAGCCATAGTCATGGACCGGGACCCTATTGTACTAGGCACTGTCCAGCTATACCAAAAGGACAGGTGACTGGGATTACTTGGCAGATAAAAGCGTACAGTGCAGCTAACTCCATGATCATTTCAATATTTACCCAGGGGCTTCTGCCAGCCCCCGCTCCTTTTCCATGCAGGTCCCCCCAGTCAACCCATTGTTGGGACCTTACCATTCCCCGCGCCCCGAATGAGGGTTAAGGTGTGCTGTAAGGAAGAGGGGTTGACTCCCTGCCGTGCCAGTCATAGGAGCCCTGACCTCCCCCCACCATTCCACTCCTTTAACAAAGACCTCCTTTTTAAGTCCTTTACCAAACTGTTTATCCAGTCACTGTATTCCTTCCCTAAGGAATACCTGCACTGGATATCTGCCACACAATTACATAAGTTACGACAGCGTAGTCTAACTCCCTTCCCTACTCACCATAACAGAGCCCCCCCTGAACCCGCTGTGGGGAAGCTGGGGAAAAAAACAACACTCCACCTAGGCCAATCTGGTGGTGAGGCAAAAATTCCTTTCCAAGCCCCTAAAAACGAGAGGCTAGTGCGATACCCACAGCAGGTCCTGATCAAACCTGGTATTTTGCCATCTCCAAAGGGGTGGGAGAGTAGGTGCTGCTCTGCTTGGTCTGGGGAAGAGAGACTTCTCCCACTGGGCTTCCCCCTTTTTAACTCCCCAGCCCTTCGAGTCCCAGGGGATAAGTCAGCGTCGCCATGCTGACCCACTCTACTTTTTGCAGCAGCTACTGAGCCTCTTTCTCACCCCCCTGCCCATAAAGCGCTATACTCCTTCCCTCAGCAAGTTGGACAAAGCCTTCTTACCCCCGTTTAGGGTGTGGTCATTGAACAAACAGAACTAAAAGATGGTTCCTGCCCCAAGGAGGCAGTGCAGTTCATATCTAGGTCATCAGTTCATATATGGCCCAGGACGGTAATGATAAAACATTACAGGCCACCAAACAGTCACTTGATGCTGAGAGTCCAATTCTTAAAAGGGCATATCCTCAAGACGTAATGCACACTGTCACCAGAGCATAACTGCATGAAAACTTAATTCTCCTCACTCATTTAGGAGTTGGTCCCTCCCAGTGTTTAACTAAGGCTAGATATACAGCATATAATAAGCCAGGCTTCAAAAATTCCTTTGCTTTCAGATCTGCAGGACGAAAGATGCCCACAGAGCCCAGCTTAGTGTTATCTCCTGCTGACCTCCTCCTACTCTCCACATCTGCAAGGGAAGGGCTACGTGTCCCTCCTATACCTTTCACATTAGAGAGAGAGAGAGAGAGAGACTGTCCTTACTCTTTATTCTGGCAGGGATTAAGCATTTACCCTTGCAAAGTAATGTGTATGCTTTACCTTCCTCATTGGCAGGTACTGAAGACTGCTCCCCATTGCCTGCCCTGCTAGTTAACAGAGAAAAGATGGTATCCCATTAGAGAGAGTTGCAGTCAGTCTCAGCCAGCAGGCAACCTAGAAGGGAGGAGGGGCAAGCAGGGAACGTGCTTCATCTCAGCAAGGATGTAAAGTCCAGAGAGAATTTCAGGAGAACTACAAAAGAGGGGGATCCTTCAGGAAGAAGAGTTTGGCAAAAGGGAAGCAGGCAGAGAAATGGATCTACATGTGGTCAGTTTTGTTAGCATTTTGTTTTAAACATTCCTTCTAGAACTGCACTGAGATACACTGCCCTTGGCCTATTCCTGTTCTGTAAATAAAATGTTTCGCAGCCTTCACCGGTGGCTTTAGCACCTTTCATCAGCAAGCAATTAACCGTAACTAGAAATTGTACTTCACTATAAACTTCTTTGGTTTTTTATTCTTGGAGTTAACAAAAGATGTGTTTATGTAACATACTGGGAATGAGCGTAGCTTGTGGTTAACACAAAGCCTAAATAAAAACTCAGGGCAAGGTACTTAACTGGACCATATTTTCTTTAATATTCAGAGTTAAGAAAAAAACATAACTTTACTCTTTTGGGCAATTCAGTCTTAATGATTTTGTATTACTCCTGCTTGATATATACAAATCCTCAGAAGAGGAACCTTCCCTTTAACATCCACACAAACGCACTGATAGCATAATATAAGCTTTTCATAATTTAAATGAAGAAGTCACAAGTGTAATCCATATAAATTAGAGATGAATGCTGTGCAAGTGATGGCAAATTATAGTCCTAAATATCAAGCCACAAGCTAACACAGTATAGGAAGTATATACACATGCTATTTCCATAGGGAACGGGAGACTTAAATTTCATTTGATGGGAAATAGTAGAATTTTAACCATGAACTGTAATTAAAAAAAGAAAAAGAAAAAAAAAAAGACTTGCTCTAGCAGTAGACAATTTTGTTTTTTCCATGCCAATCCATGACACTATGCAACACCACCATTTGGCCTACAGCGACACAACCCATCAAAAGAATATTAAGAAATGTGCATGATAAACTGTCGTCAACAGATTCCATCTGTTTTTAAATTTTGTCAAAAGGCCCGTATTATACAGTTCATTACAAATATTACTAACTCTTAGACAATGACTCTGTAAAGTGTATAATGTGGCTAATGAAGTAGAAAGTTTAAACAACAAATCATTTACAAGTTTTCTGTACAGTCTTTCTAATGGAGGGAGTTTATAATCATAAACAAATGTAATCACTTATGTTAAGCAATCCATGGACCTAGTCAATGTAGCACAAACAGCCATTATGCAAAAATTATGACATTAAGGAAAAAGAATAACTATTGCAGACACTGCAATTTGCTGTGCTCATATTTGTTACATTGAATCTAGTAAGTGAAAGACAAACAGTGTATTTCTTTTCCCCTCAAATAATATCTTCCACAAAATATCAGGAGCATATTCAACTTGGGCTGAGATTTGCTGTCCTGAATTAGACGTGACAGCAGCAACACAGACAACGGGGATCCTGTAGTGGACACTGGATCTTACAGTACTGTGCATTAATGGGCATCATGGTGAACATAATATGTCAGGAATGGTCACAATAAAGATGTTCAACTGATTAATGTGGCACTAGACCAATACTTAATAATTTATATAATTTGTATTGCACTTTAAAATTGTTATTGTTACAACAGGCAAGAATAAAATACACAAGCAATTTAATACTAGTTTACACAAGGCAAGGAAAGAGTATAAATAACAATTAAGATTCTGTTAGCTTTACACAACATTAATTGTTTATGATTTACAGGGATGAATTAATGTGAAGCAAAACTACACATCTAAACCGTATTACAAGAAAATACTATTTTAAGACTTTACAAATATATTATTTTGAAGTTAGTGTTTTGTATCATTCCATTCATATTCAGATCAGCTAGATGTTTTTAAATATTAATCCTACAATATCATGTACTTCTGCAAAATGAATGGATTTTTTTAAAAAATGAGCTATATTTTATTAAAGTTTACAGTTTTTTTTATATTTTAAATTGCCAAAGTAAAGCAGTAATGTTACAGTACTAAAAAATAAGACATTCTGCATTCATTCAAGTAATCCTTGTTTTTATACAAAGAATTAAGCCTCACTTCCTGAAACATTATATTCTAAGGTTCACTGGTATTGGTCAAGAATATCCTATGCTATCCTATCAGGATGATTAATGAAGGCACCTTTTTCACAGAATGTCAGACTCTGCCTTTTTAACAACTGACCTTTCATAGAATACTACTGAACTCATAATTCCACTTTTGTTCAGTTTCTTATTAGTGGAGTTAAAATTAATACTTAGGGGAATGATGGCTAAGGTGATGCACAGTAAATCTTATAGCACATCAACCTTCTACACTGACTACCCAAGGAATACTACCTGCATTTGTCTATTTCAATAGCATAAGTATTCTGCTAAAACTCTGTGTCCTTTTAAAAGACAAATTAGGTCAATATTCAACCCTTGTTCAAGTACAAAGCTGTACATATGTGGAAAGACTTTCAAAGTTCGTAAGTACTAATGAAACAGTTAGTACCTACTGTACACTAAAGAATTTTTTAATCTTATAAAACTGTTTGAAACTTTCATAATGACAAAGATGATGTGTAATACCAAACATTCTACAACCCACATTAACTTGAAGGGTGACATTTTAACCACCCATCTAGAAAATGCAGTAACCTAAGGCCATCTACTCTCAGGTATGGCTGCACACAAAATCTTGGTCCTCTCAATCCCCACTAATTCTACTAAACCCCATACTTCCTGAAATGGAGTGATGGGTGTGGAGTCAGAAGAATATGCTGAAAATTATTTCTAGCTAGTCATTTATACAGCACGCTTCCTTATATTATCTGAACTCCCATTAAAAACCTGATCCAAGAATGTGTTTGAGGTGAACGGCAAAGGGGTTTTTGTTGTTTTGTTTTTATTTTAAATCCTTAAATTGTTTTATAAAAAGTTCTAAGTGAGGAACAAACCATTGTTTAAAATGCAGCCATCAATTTACAACTAATATAAAATACTGGGAAATACAAGCTGCAAACCTCCTGGTTTCGAGACCTGAGTGAGTGACACCTCCAATACCTTAAACAAAGGTTTAAATAAGGGGAAAAAACCTCTATTATAATTCTCTTCATCTGTGGTAGCTGTGACATGACACCCTTGCAGAGAAACCAGGATGTCTGCAGCTCAGATTTATTTGATGAAAAATTAAACCACCACCACGCCATTTTTTGAAGTCGACTATTTAGGGGAGGCTGGGTGGTCTTGGTGGATAGAGCACTGGACTGGAATTCAGGAAACCCGGGGGTTCTATCTCCAGCTCAGCCAATGAATTGTTATGTGACCTAGGGCAAGACACTTCACTATGTGCCTCACTTTCCACTAGCAAACATTTGTATTGTTTGTTCAAATTTAAGACCTTCAAGTGAGAAACTGTGTCTTACTAGATGTTTGTACAATGAGGCACTACTGTTTATTATTTGTACTACAGCGACAAATATTTGCAGCAGTTAAAGGTCTGGAAGAATTAGAAGTAGGCCTTTCAATGGTAGCTCTTAAGGAAAATCTGCAAGTTAACAGAAGGAAAGGATAGAGTTTAACATGTACACTTAAGAAAGAGAAAAAACCTGCAGGAAACCCTAAAAGGTGATTAAGAACATGCCATCTTGTCTTTGAAGAATTTACAAGTATGCGAAAATATTAACAATGACACCAACATTTTATTTTTTTATGCTTTGTCATTTTTTACACTAACTGTGGCACCCATAAGTACCAAAGTGGAAGTTATCTGGGGATAGAGGGACACTTCATAACTTAAAATTATTGTCGTCTTTCTCTATCCTCTAACATTAAAAAAGTTACAGGGCATGAAGCTTACTGTTGGCACGTGAAGACCAGAACATATTCTGGCAGCAACTGATGTAAAGGCAAATACCACTCACCTGCCCCAGTGAGTGGGGGAACTTGATAGAGCTAGTGGAGAAAGGGGACAGACCCTGCAGCAAGGAAGGGGACACTTGCTGACCAAGAATAGGTAGTTCCTCCCCTCCGGAAGTCGCTGGCATCCACTGACCAATTGGAGAGGAGGGATGCTGATTGGCCAGCATTCCCCAGCTTCCAGGATTTAACCTGGAGTGGTGGCCATGTAGATCCTCTTCTAGCTCTTGTCCAGCTGATCCACCCTACTCACCCTGAACTAGGAATGGGAACCTGGCCTGACAGACGCAGGTATTCCAGCTCATCAGTCGTTTGGGAGTCAGGAATGAATTTAGTCTCTCATTGGTCAACTGGGGGAAGACCAGGGAGTTTTTCACCTTCCTTGCAGCATCTTCAAGCCATAGGGGGTTAAGTTGGAAGATGCTTAGTATCTAACTGAGGTACTTGGGTTGAGTAATTAATTCATTGCAACTTGCGGCTGTTTCCATTGCTATGAAAAGGATAAAATGAACAGTTCCCAAAAGACCTGGGATTTGGTGATAGGCCTTGGACTCCTGGGCTAGGATGAGACCTTGCACCCTTCACAAGAGGAGGTCAGGCCTTGTGGCCCTCAGAGGCCAAGATCTCCACCCTTTTGCACCCTCTATCCCCCTATGAGGGGCAGGGGGTTGGGGGTGAAGGGTGCTGGGACTCAGAGAGAGCTGAGTCCTGGGATTAAGCTGAGGAGAGGCTACTCCCCATTATGGGTTATATGCTAGGGATCCGTGTAACCCCCACAGCAGAAACAATTCAATGCCTGATATAGGAAAGTATGGATGATGGGTGTTAAAGTATAATAAAAGTTGCAGCCTGACACTTAATTCCACGCATGTATCTGACTTCATTTCGCTGCACCAGCAATTCTGGTAATATAAACAGACCATATTGAATGTTTTCCCCCCTGTTACTTCATGTTCATGACTGAAGACAGCTGCTGAAAAGCTTTGTAAATAGCTCAGTCCACTTTCCAACACATTGGAATAGTGTACTTTGCCAGAAATGCTCATAAGTGTATTCATATATGAAATATACTTTGAAACACATAGTCAAAGCCATAATCAACCCACATGGAGATGGACGGTCATGTGTTTTGGACATCTTAGGATTTTGGTCTCAGAATGAAGTCAGGTTCTGGGACACACAAGAGGAGGTATGTTGTGTTCTCTCCTCCCACATACACCCACATAAAGAGAATCTAGTTATACACCCCCACACACACACATACATTTATGTACCCACTCATCAACAATGCTAGCTTTTCCACACACAAACTGAAAATATTTTCATTCTGTAAGTTTACAAAGAAACAATTTTCAGTTTTTTAAAAAGGGAGTTGGTTTGGGAACTTGAGAATCGTAAGAATTGTCATAACTAGGGGGCATGGATCAGCATTCACATCTGACTCCCCATCAGTACCCTGCCCAAGCCGGAGAAGTTAATGCTCCAACCAGAGGGCCAAATTCGGTGATGAATCTTGGTCACGTGCCACATACGCTCAGAAGAACATCACAACCAAAGCTCTCTATCTGCATTCTACAAAGTTTTCTATAAGCTGTTGGCTCCCTGTGCTACTAGATTTCTAACACCAGGAGTGGTGGAGAAACCAGCAGAGTTTCAATCAGGATTTCCAGGAAAAGACCACCTTCGTATAAATGTATAAAATTTATCAACAGAGAATAATCTTCCCATTTAAAAAGGGCTCTGAACACAGTTTGAACATACAACTGCCATATTTAGTACTGATTCAACACACAAACTCTGGTCTCCACCTTATCCAGACACAAGTGAAATGATTTAACAAAGCAAAACAAAGGGGGAGAAGACAGTAAAGGGCACCATCTCTACAGATCTTTTCGTGTGCAGATAAAAGTATCTTCTAGACAGTTTTACTGAGCCCAGATACAAAGCAGAGGTTCTAAACAGGCTCAAAAGAAACAAATAATCCTGGGAGTCCCAATTTTTCTCTGAAACGCAAAATGTGTGTACTCCTAACTTATTATCTGTAACACAGAAGCGTGGAACTGTTTTAATGTTCCATGTCAACGGAACATAATTAGAGATTATTTCAATATCTGCTGCTGTTAGCCTGAAACCTTACTTTGCTTTCTAGGACTGTCAATGGCCAGAAAGGAAGTTACATCATGCAGTACTACCTGTTTTTTGTATCTATAGGCCAGATTCTGCCATCCTTATTCACCTTTAGTAATTTACTCCTTAAGTAGTCCCATTACAATCAATGAGACTACTCAATGATTAAGGTACTAAAATTGAGTAAGGCTGACAGAACCTGTCCCTTACTTATTTCAAGATGTCTACCACTTTAGCATCTAAGTAACTATGCATTTTAGGGGGAAAAGACAACAAAAGAAAGAGCCTTTCCTGACAAAGTTTCTTCAGCAACAAATAAAGTGGCATTTCAACTTTGGGGTTAAATGGATATTATTAAAATAAATGTGGTACTGCATGTCTATATGTTTTGAGTTCTTTACTTCTCTATTTATCCTATCATTATTTCAAATGATTTAAATGTTTAAAACTGTTTAAAAACATTCCTCTTGGGAGAGGAGTAAAAGGCAGGAACTCCATCATGTAAGTTGTACCTACCCATGAATCAGGGAAAACTAAGCTTCTCCAGTCCTTAATATACCATTTCCCCCTGCTAATCATATCCTCAAGATGTTACCATGATAGAACAAGTCTTCAGTTTTGCTACATGTACAACAGGAACTATTCTATCCAATTTCAATCTCAGGTTGTTTGGGCGGAACCTAAAGTCAGTTGTATGAGAAAATCCCCAAAGATAGTGGCTACTAGAAAAGCATGGCTATTTAAAAATTCTATTTAAATACTTTAAATATGAGATATAGCACTAATTTGAAAAAAAATGATAGTAAAGGAAAAAGGCTATGCCCCAATTAATAACTCACAAGGATATCTTTAAAAGTTCAGGAATTGCAGCAGACTTTAAATCTCCATAAAAATTATTTTTGACAGTATCTAAAATTAAGGTATGTGAGTTAGAGTTAAACTAGGACCAAACTATCTTATTTGTTACCAATTCTAAATAAACTGGGGAACCCTATCATATGTTTAGAGGGCAGGTAATGAAGACTTTGATGCTTAGTGGCCATAGGAAACTCAATGTGGAGGTTTCTGGAATGATGATAGCTCTAGAATTAATCTAAGGACTAGTCTACACTGGCAACGTACCTCCCAGCGCTAGTATACTGTCTACACTGGTGCTTTACAGCGCTGAAACTTGCTGAACTCGGGGGTGGGGGTGTGTTTTTTTCACACACCCTGAGCAAGAAAGTTGCAGGGCAATAAATTGCCAGTGTAGACAAGCCCTAATATAACTTTGAAACTTCCTAGGTTTTAGAGCCTGGATTTTTGTATGGGACTTAGTCTGAAGCTGGAATTCTCTGACCCACAGAAATACTGGTCCCTCTATCTAACACTGATTCCAACATACCTGATTTGAAAAAAATTGAAATCTTTATCTCCTCTGAGGATCAAAGACTAATATTGGACTCAGTGAAATGGGTGCTTTGGAAGGACGGGTTTACAAAACAATAACAAGAGCTACTTACATTTTATTAATATGTTTCTTAATTTGTTGAGGTCCCTGAACAATATACATGTTACACTTATAAATGTACATGGATTACTAAATTTAATTCAATCTAAGCTATGATAAAAAGTATATAGCTCTAATAGAAGATAATAAATGTTACCAAATTGCACACTCTCCTCCCTTCTCTTTTTCCTCTGATATCTTTTTCTCCTGGTCAGTCATGCTGATTTTTGCACCTTTTTAAGTTTCTTTGATTTTCCTACAGTCTCTTTTAAGTTATCTGTGTACTTTTGGATTCTGTTACATTTACGATAGTAATTGTAAATTTCTTTCTTCCTCTTTTCTGTTGTTATTGCTTGCTTACTATTGTTACAAGCAGTATGAAAAATAAAAACATTTTATACAAAAGAAACATTTTCCAGCTGCAGACAGGAAACAAGCCACTGAAAGACATGCTGTCATAACTTAGAGGATATCCTCTCTTTCACATTGAGAAATAAATCTTAAAACCCAGAGGATATCTGCATAAATGAAGAGCAGCTGAACAACCTCAGAGTCACAAGCAATATTATCTTGCTCACAGAGAACACATGTGACCTACAAGAGTTGATAGAGGATCCCAACCGTGACCAACAGAAATTGCAACTAACAATGAATCTGAGTAAAATGAAGATCTGGCTTAGCAGACAAGCAAAAGACAGTCAGATCAGCAGAAATAGTAAAATTGCACACACAAAAAAATGTTTTTATGTAAAATACATCCACCTTGGGTAGCTGTTCAAGCCATCAACCTCAGGAAAGAAGTCAAAGAAAACTAGGCCAGATTTCAGTGGATTCAAAGGGAAAGAAGGAGAGACAGGACAGACCAAGATGGAACTCTGAATAAAACTCTAGCTTACCAGTCCTAGGCTTTTAATAGACATTTTAGACACATAAAATAAGCCATCAGCTAATTTTATGTCTTACTCAATAACTTCCCTTTTGGGGCTCTCCTTTAAACTGGGGTTTCACTCTCTAGCACTTGGAATTAGATCAGACTTTTTGCAGAAGAGAGGCGCATAGGACAACTCCTCTGGAAAACTAGCCAGAAGGAGTACTTCCAAAAATATGAAGGGACTAAGTATCAAATTAATTTAATATAACTTAATTCCTTTTGGTGACCGGGCCTTTCCAGCATATACATAATTTTGAAATCTCTTCCCAAATGTAGCCATCCTGAGAAGAGCAGAGTTCTAAGAATTATACATTTAAAGTGCAACCATGTGGATCCAAGCATATTAGAGCATTTATTAAAACACCATGTACTGTAGGACCCTACTGCCTAATGCCACATTCACTGACAACAGGGTGTCCATAACTTTATAAATTAATAATGTAATCATCACTTGGCTCGCTTGCCTATTTCTAATAAGCAGTATGAGATCTTTCTCTCCTCCACATGGCTTTTTGTGGATTACACCGTGAGTAACTCAGGGGATTGGCTTTATTCCATCTGGCTACAGGAGAACTTAAGGATTTCTTAGAGGAGAATAAAGAACCTGAAAAGTGTCCATCTTCTTATCAATTTCATTACATTTAAATAGAAGTTCAAGGCCCTTCATGTGTTTACTGCATGCTACTCGACCTCCGTTGGTTGTTTGAGTTTCGGGCAATATAAAAACAAAACAATTTCCTCTGATTTGTGAAACAAGGAGTTGACTTGAGGAAGAAATGACAAATCAGTGCAAGAACCAAACCAAAACACCGCCCCCCCATCCCCCCCAAAAAAACACTTGACCATCATGGAAGATGCAGTATTGTAGCTATATGGGAGAGGCCCTAAGTCAGATCCTTCTGGTGATTTTGTTTGCAATTAAAGAAACAGAAAAAAGGAAAAAGGAAAAATAAAAAAATCCATTGAGCTAAGTAGTGCCAAAGGGGCTTAGGTCAGCATTTGTAGCATGCATTTCAAACTCCAAGTAGGAAATTTGGGGAGTTTTAGATGTTTTATGAAGGCAGTTCTCAGGAATCTGATTATGTGTGGATGGCAAGAGATGTGTCCGGGTTTCTTACAGTCCAGTACACTGAAATGATACAAACATGTTTAAACAGGGTATCTGCTTTAGCACCCAAGCAATGCTATCCTACAGGAAATATGGCGTGTACTTAATTTTCACTACCCAAGTGGCAAAATATTGACCAGATGTTATTTTAAGCTCAATTGGCTCTTTCTGTGCCAGGAGAGTACAAGACCTTGTCAGAGCAACCAAGCCCAATTAGCTGACACTCAGGTTCCAGACTGCTAAGCACAGAAGCTAGGGTTGGGCTGGGCTGAGCTATCAGTCTCTGTGATAAAAAATCCTTGCAACTATCTGGTGGTTCTATTTGCATCTGGTTCATTTTGAGCTTTAAAGGCCAACAGGCCACCAGAAAAAAAAACGTATTTTCTTCACACTCCTGGTTAGCAAGGGAGACGTCAAAAGGGTCCAGGGTCTGGAAGTGGAATGGTTTTGATATTTCTTGATGGAAATAAGAGGTATGCCACCTTCAGGTCTAATGACATAAAAATCCAGGGGAAGAATGTTGCTGGAATAGATTTTTATGTTGGTCTGGCAATGCACAATCACAAAATGACCATAGAATGAAAAACTAAAGTAACAGACCACTAGAAGTCACGGAGAAACAAACGACAGTAAGAACAATTGACCAAAATAGCCTAGGAAAATGAAGGTTTTCGAATAAACCTCTCTAAATTTCAAGTTTCAACGGTTGGCTATATTTCTTCTCACTTTGAACTGGTAAAGAGGAACAGAAGAAAATCCACTTTCTTCTCTTCAACATTTCTTTTAAAGCACAAGCTATCAACATTTAAACAACCCATCGTTGGAAGTATTCAGAGAAGGAACTCTATGAAAGCACAAATACATGAATTATATTCTTTTCCTAATTAAAAATCTATTAACTTCAATATCACCATTACAAAAGCTGATTACAACGTTAAACCTGCCAAATATGTCTAAATCAATTGGGGAAAATTCAGCCTGACTGCTGTTAAGAGAAGAGATGATTGATTACCAACATTTCATATTTGTAGTCTGAGACATGATAAAGTATCTGGAAGTTAAGCTGCAATTTCAAAACAGCTTTGATCACCAGCAAACACTTATTTTAAATGACCAGAGATGTGATTGTGAATGTATCAACACAAAGATTATGTACAAGAGAGTCTGGGAATTCAAACCCTAAAAATTCATGAAAAAATACTTCAAAATCAATTTTGAGCTTTTTCTCTGAGATCTCAAAATCCTAGACAGATGATCACTTGTTTAAGTACTTCTTTCAGACATGTACTTGAAATTAACATTTTTGTTTTCTCCACTAGTTAATATTTTTTCAACAATTCAAGAAAATTAGATTATTCTGAGATTACATATTAAATGTGATTTTTCCCTTCCATTTGGATCTCTACATAGTTTTATGTAATTAAACCAATTATGAGATCTTGTCCTAGAAAATCCCACATTCAACATATCCAATTTCTTTGCCAAAAAAACCCTTTTTACAGTATAAGAGCTGCACATACATGGTTACTGAATACTCCAATATGTATCTTTCTAAAATAATATATATTTAAATAAAGCTATAGTTGTCTTTGTAATAAGACTAAACTCATGTTTTCTTCTAATCTGATCTTTAAATCGTCTTGCATTTTACCTGGCCATTCTTTTCTGTGATTCGGTTAATCCAGGGTAGATTCATATCAGACAGGATGGCAACCACTATAGACGAAGAATTCGTGCCCTGTACACCAAACCTTATCTTTTGTCAGACTTCCGCTACTCTAAGAATTTTCAGAGATGCAACTGAATTTGTATTAGTTTCAAAACATAAAACACATTCAGTTTTTGCCTACCTGAAAAACTGACTATTATGCCACTGTAACCAAGACACAAGAGATTATTTCCTGAGATTCATCAACTATGCGGAATGATGGCAATACCAATCCATCAGGAGACCAAAGCCAGGAAGTGGAAGACAAAAGGCCACAGCTAAACATACCCACAAGAGCAAGTCTCCCTCTGGCATAATGACTGGAGAGTTAAAACAGAACAGGTTAGGAATGGTACATCTTAAGAACATAGGAAGAAAAGGGTAATACTGGTTGCAGGTCTTGGCAACAAAAAGCTACAGTGCTTAGAGAAATTACAGTCATGGAAGTTCTTGAACTAAATTCTACAAGACACAGAAGAACAACTATATTACTGGAGGGGGAAGTCCTTACTTCCTGCTGCTTACCAACCTAACTTACTGTCATGATGAGAGGTGCTATGCATCTGTCTAAACATATGGAAAGAGTCAAAGAAGAGATATCAAGTAAATGTTTAGGTCTGTATAGGCTGTAGCCATCATTCCACTCAAAGAAAAAAAAAGTAGGTTTCCAAGGATTACCTGGACTGGAAGGTCAAAAAAGAGTGGAAGTCTGTAAAAGTATCTACTTATTTCTAGATATCTCCCTCAGAAATCCCGCACTTTCAGATATCCAGATTTTAATGTTCACTTCAGCAACATTAAAATGGATCTCTAATCTTGCCCTTTACTAGGAGGGTTATATTGAGAACTAGAAAAGTACTAATAACCACATGCATGCTGAAAGCCTCATGTTAATTACTGTTTCATATGGAGAAGCTTTTGTTTAATGGTAGAAACAATGGATGGAAACTTGATAGAAATATGTTTTTTTCTTTATTGACTTAAGTCACATGGCTGACCATTTACTATATACTATTATTACCAGAATCTCTGCAGTGGCCTTCCATTTTTTGATATTGTAGTTATAAATCAATATATTTTACATTTTATATGTAAACATTTTCTGTAATTTGTTTAAAAATGCTTAGTAATGAACAGTGGCATCATGCAACTTTACTTCTAATTATGCCAAAAGCATCAAAAGACCACGATAAGTGCCTTTTTATTTAAGTCATAACAAACAAAATATAGCAAACCTCAAGAGATATATTCTAATATTAAGTCCAGATTTTAAAACAATATTATTTATATAAATAATTTAGACACTGAAGCAAGATCTTTGCCATTGATTTTAACAGGACTTGGGCACATGTAAATTAAATGGAATGTTTACAGGTCTAAGTATATGAAGTATTTAGGTAACTTGAACCACTAGTTCAACTGAATTTGTTTCAAGGCGGAAAGACTAGACATAATGAAGCTGAACAAGTAGGGTTGAGACCTTAAGAAAACCTCAAGGTGTTCCCTGCTCGGGGTGAACTGTAAATATCCTATAGCACTATTCAAAAGACTGGGGGTTTTCCTCGCTGTGCTGGCCACAATTTTAGTTCTCCACAGTGCTATGCAGCATGCTGTTTGTTGGCTGCTGTCCTCCACCTCACAGGTGGCTGCATTTCAGTAATGCTAAGTGTACTGTATGTACAGTACAGGTCAGCACCTGGGGATTCTGAAGGATGAAAGATGCTATATAAAATATATTACTACATGTCCAACAATATCAGTAATTTCCAAATAATCCTTGAGTGTTTTATTTTCAGGATAACTTTTTTGTTGCAACTAACTTTATTGGAAAAGTAACATCAGACTTTCAATACGTGATACATTTATCTCACTTTACTTGAACATAACAATCATACATTTATTAATAATTTTTACTCTAGTAAAATTTGCTAGTTTCCCAAAGAAAAAGTCCTTGACCAAAATATCAGAGGATATTAAACTGCGAAGTGATCTACTGATGCAAATCATTAAATCTATTTGCATTTGCTTACTGAACCCTATCACAGAAATTAAACTACATAGAGTGGGAAAAAGAGCTGGTTGTGCATGGTTAAAAGGAGACATCTTGGAGGATCCAAGCTCTATGTCATTAATTTTCTCACTTCCCCTCATTAACAAGTAAAATGTTTTTACTGCTTGAAAAGTTTTAATAAATAGGAAAAAGCAGTGCAGCTGACATACGTTTTTAATGTAATATACAAGAGCTTTTAATATTTTTACATACATTAATGAAAAAGCTAAAAAAATGTAAAAAAGGATACATTTCTGAAAAAAGGCAAAATAAATAATATTTGGACAATTATGGAATACCTTTCAGAATTTTAACCCTTTCATTTCTGGCACTTACTGTGTTGTGGTTGATCAATTAATATTCAATTGAAATCAACAGAACTACATATGTGTCAACTAAGCAGTTAATTAAGTACAAGTATATCCTCACATTCAATTCTATTCTCCAATAAACTTCTATTTATTATGGAGAACTATGGCATATACCTTACATAAAGTGAATACACTTGCTATACAGAAAAGTTAAGACACACAAGTTTCACAATTCTCAGAATAATTACAGTTAATTCAAACACAGGTTGTACGTAAACTTTGCAAGTTGGACTGAAAACCTACAACTCATATGTGGTCTACCAAACCAGCAGCTGCAACAGGGTTAAGCAATCTCAATGGGCCTCCACAAATTCAGTTCTTGACAAAGCAATCAAGACGAAACACTTTTCCTGACAAAACACTTTTCCCCACTTTGTTAGAAGATTGGACAGATAGAGTTATAATCTTCTGTAAAAGATTCTATGTTTGCGGCAACAGAAATCATAGCTTTCTGGAAGCCCAAGAGGCACAGGTAAACTCCATGAACCAACTGATATTCCTTGAATTTTACTATGAGTCAATCTCAAAAGTTTTGGCAGATTGGGTAAGCATTCAAATCTTCAGATGTTTAGCTGAACCTTTTTAAAACAATTCATCCTGTATTATAAACACCTATTATCACTCATTTCATACCCTGCTCTGTCTTGATTTTAATGATCCATCTGAAATAGGCTTGTCAACAATCTAATTGCAGAAACCCAGACACCCTTTCCCCGCCCCTTTCCCAAGGCCTTCCCCTTTTCTGAGACCCCACCTCCACTTACTCCAGCCCCCCTCCCTCTGTCGCTCGCTCGCCCCTACCCTCACTCACTTTCACTGGGCTGGCCCAGGGAATTGGGGTGTGGGCTCCGGGCTGGGGGGTCGAGCTAACGGGTGAGTCCGGGGCAGGGGGTTGGGGTGTGGGAGGGGGCTCAGGGTGAAGGCTCTGGGAGGGAGTTTAGGTGCAGGAGAGGCTCAGGGCTGGGGCAGGGGGTTGGAGTGAGGGAGGGGATACGGGCTCTGGGAGGAAGTTTGGGTACGAGAGGGGGATGGGCACAGGGGGTCGGGGTGCAAGAGGAGGTTCGGGGTGCAGGCTCCGGCCAGGCAGCATTTACCTCAGGCGGCTCCTGGAAGTGGCAGCATGTCCGGCAGTGGCTCCTAGACTCGTGGGTGGCCAGGCAGATCTGCACGCTGTCCCTGCCTGCAAGCACCACCCCCACAGCTCCCATTGGGCCAATTGGAGCTGCGGAGTCGGCACTCGGGGCGGGGGCAGCGCGCAGAGACCTCCTGGACATGCCTCCACCTAGGAGCCGGTGACTGACATGCTGGCCACTTCCAGGAGTGGCGCAGAGCCAGGGCAGGTAGGGAGCCTACCTTAGCCCTGCTACGCTGCTGTACTTTTAGCGGCCTACAATCTCCTGGATTAGCTTTAGTAGCTTCTGGAGATTGAGCCTGATTACGGGAGACTCCCGGCCAAACCGGGAGAGTTGGCAACCCTAATCTGAAAAAATAAAAAATACTGGTGAGCTCTAGGTAAAAATAGAGCAAACAAGCTGCACAGGGATGATTAGCCCTTCCTGCAACTACCAACTTTGTGCAGAGCCCAAAATCATGGGTGGGCTCAAAGCAGTGAGCTATATTGTTTGTGCCTGACAGCAGCGCTGTATTTCTTGGGAGGCCAATCAAAATCTAGCAGATTTCAACAGCAGATGTACATCTTAGGGTTTTACGTATCTCCCATTACAATAGTATCTAAGTGCTCAATGATCTCCACAGAAACATCACATAGTGTACTCTTCAGCAATAAAAGCTTTCTTTGGTGTGGAAGTCAATCCTCCCATTGGACAGGACTGCCTGAGAGGGGTAGGAGGGCAGTTTGGCTAGGGACTCCTGTTTAGAGGGCCCCCAAACTTTCTGTGAAGCTTTGCGACATGGTGTGTGGGGTTGCAATGTCACTCACTGAAATTTAGCCTGGTGGCCCCTCGGTCATGATGGAGGGGTAAATGGGCCAAACCTGAGTGGCACTGCGACCCCATGTGCCAGGTTGCAACACTGGAACAGGGAACTGGGGCCAGCCCCACATGACAGAAGTCACTGCTGCAGGCTTGCTCAGCAACCCACCTCCACCTCAATGGTTTGGTTTTTTTTGAAAGAGCGAGGGGTCTCAGTTTCAGGTTTTGCTCTAGGCCCCCAAAAACCTCTGTGCAGTCCTACCCTTGCAGATGGTAGCAGTCAGGAGACTTGGCTAGGTGTTTCATGATACCTATGTTCCACAGTCTACTGCATACTCCCCGAAACAACTCTGAACTTTTAAAACATGCGAAGTGCACTTTGTGCCACAGGTAATGGGAAAGTCCCAAAAAGAAAGCTACGAAAAATGTCGAGCTGCAGTACGAAAGGATATTGACTATTCCTGCCGGACGACAGAGAAGTGTAATCCTTATAACTGTGCAACCCCTTTCCTATCTCCTCCAGAGAGGATGTTGTATGGGAGAAGAAATTGTGCTACATTAATCTGCCACTAGAATGAGAACCAGAGTGTTCCCTCTAATAAGGGCCTGCAATAGATGGTAGTGGTATATTGCAGGGCATTGGTGATAAGAGAGACGGATTCTTTCTTGAAGAGTTTGGTTTGAGCATAGACAAAGTTTCATGCTGGTTCTTATTTTGCTTAAACTATTATTTGTATCCTTATTAAAGATCTATTTCTTCAATAATGGAAAACCACATCTTTGCTCTATTTTTGAGTAGGCGCCTGCATAAGTTATATCACATACTACAGTCCATGATTGTTTTTGCCAACCTAAAATATCATAGCTGTAAAATGCAAGTACTTGTTTGTCATAACACTTTTTGGTTTGGAAGTCATAACCAACTATCTGTCTATATGTTTATAAACATGAACAGCTTTCTGTGCTAGTAAAGTTATTTGCTCTTATACAGATTTTCTTTAAAAACATTTCTATTACAATGTGAAGTGCTATAGCAATTTGAAATTAATATTTAATTGGAGACAAATTTTTAGCACAAAAATTAAACTTACTGTTTTAAGTTTCAAATTTAGGATTTTTCATATATCCTTCAGAGGCTTTTGCCTCAAATTTAAGGGTAAGAACATAACTGTAAAAACTTGTGATGAGTGGCTTCTATCTGAATCTCATAGCGCTGCCTTTATGACTTATGGATGGTCATGCAACAGAGCTGTAACAATATAGGAAAAGATAGCACATCAAAAAAATTCATGCCATTGATTATAATGGAGTTACACAGGATTTACATCAGTTTAAATGAAAGCAAAATGCGGCTTTCACCAATCATGCAAAAGAAAGCTATTTGCCATCCACACAAGCCAGCACAGCTTATCTTGAAAATCATTTCAACTAACATAGGAAGAAAATGTAGTTGAGAGACTGGATTTGTACCATCTGGAAGGCCTTAACAGGGTCTGTAAACTTTCTACAGGCTTTTGGGGTTAATTTTGTTTAAGTTTTTGAAATGTTATTTCCAATAAAAAGTTTTCTTATCTCGATGTAGGTATAAACAATCCTATTGCATCTCCACAAGAAACTATGAAGAGAAAAACTAGCCCAGTTTATTTTTAATAAAAGGAGGGCTATGCTATATAATAACTCTTCCTGCCACATCCATTGAATCTGCTGAAATAAAGATTGATGCCTGGATATTTCTAGACACTTCTAGCAGAGGAGGCAATATTTCTTTTCTTTAACAAAAACTCGTTTTTTTTTAGTATTTTGTAATAATTTGAGGAAAAAGTAAAGGCTTCTTCCTTCCTATCCACCCACTAGAAATCTGCATGTTTTAATTTCTGAAATGAAAAGACAGACATGCCAAGGAGATATATTGGATAATCTGGTGCCACAAGCTAAAAGACATTCTGAAATACAAGCTTTAGAAAGATGCATGATATACCACTGCTACATACTCCTTTTGGGTTATTATTCTACACAGACATCCAGAGTATATTTTCACATCTTCAGTGCTTAATCACAAAACAGATTTATATACTGGGATTACGAGGGGTTGAAAAATGTAGATTTACAATAAATGTTTAAAGATTACCCCACCTCATTTATTGTTAGTATTATCCCATATACTGTCCATTTGCCTCCCTTTCTTGGTATCATATTACCATAGAACATTTAGTTGCAACAGAATGATGGAATAATGGAATCCTTGTAAAAAAAAAATTTTTTTAAAGCCAGTCTGAACTAGCCAGCAGAACAGTGCTCTATGAGTTTCAGTTACCGTAACATACAAAGGAAGCATTTTTAGTCGCTGGAAAAAGTAACACAGTCAACTTTGTAATCCATGAAAAATAAATGTCAAAAGTTGGTTCACAAACTTGTATCCCCAACCCAGCAGCACACTAGGTTTCCACTGTCCCACCTGACTGGATTTGTCATTGAAGACATCTTTGGAACAAACTGAATGCTTGCTTCACTAGCTGAAGGTTTATCTGCTGTTCATTCACGAGTGCTGAAGTCTCCCCAGTGCCACAAAGAAGGAGATTTGGAGTGATAGGGCTTTCTAAATGCTTCATCTACACTAACCAGCTAGGGAGGGTAAGATGACTTTCTGGACAAAGGCACAGGATAAGAAGCTTTAAAAGTAATAACATGGATTCCACCAGGAACAGGCATAACTGGAAGACTTATAATCCCTTGGCTATTTTTCTTAAACACAATGCAACTATTCAACTTTGCCAATGGCCTGCTGAAAATAAAAGCAAATATCACCCCAAAAGAACCACTGAACCTTCAAAAGTACTCTAGTGCTTTTAAGAATGAATTACTGCAGGAGCACAAAACAACACATGGTTACTCTTAAAGAATCTTAGATAGTATTTGGGAGGCAATATGGAGTAGTGGACAGAGCACTAGACTGGGACACAAGAGATCTCTACCACTTACAAGCTCCGTGATCTTGGACAAGACATTTCCCTTCTCCATGCCTCAATTTTCCCAACTGCAAAATGGAGATGATGTTACTGATCCCTTTATAAAGCATTTAGAGATCTACTGATGAAAAGCACCCTATAAGAGCTAGATATTATTATTATAATAGTATTATTCCAATATCTTGTGAAGTTAGTCTTACATTAACCAAATGAAGTACAGACTATGAAAACCTTACATCTGACAATTGTAGTTTACTCTCAGTCATTTATTACACTTCATAATATATTAGTAAGTGCGCTGTCATGTACTACATAAAAATAATGTCATATTTGGCCCTGCTTCTGTCCCACTCAGGGCAATATTTTAGCACTGAATTTTGTGGAACCAGGAACCGATCCTTTTAGAAGACAAACTTCACTACAGCACTCTGGTATAAATCTTAGCTGAAAAGCTGAGATACCCTATTAGGGTTTGTGGCTTTTATAGGGTGTATGCATTAAAATTAGTGTGAACTAGTGAGGTTCAAGTGTGGTTTTGTGAAAACAATGGTTGTCGTTAAAAGGTCAACAGTAATTTGCAGCACATAGATGTCTGAAATACCTTTTTTGCTATATTTAAAACAGGAAGTAACTATAGAAACTATGTGGTATCTATAGGAAAATGCTGAGTTCGATGGGAATGACCACTTATGCATGGGTCACACGGTGGGTAAATAAAAAGTGGACACTAAAGTTTAGAATCTAAACCATGGTATCTATGGTATAATTTCCACTGTAAGTACACATCAGGACTGAATGTGTACAGCTAATGTACCATCCAATCACTTTCCTCCTAAATTATTTTAAGTATCACATATCTTTCTGCTTCTATACCTGCTTAATTTTTTTTTATTGGCAAATTTAAATTATATAATTCCTTGTGGCATCTAGCAGCTGTAGCTGACTGATTTCATCAGGTATTAGTATTAATAATGATGTGTGAGAAATGTACTAATAGCAAAATCTCACCATAATGTCACAGGACAAATATTGTTACTATACAAAGTAATGCACACAGATAAGTTACTGCATCAACAGGATATAAGAATATTTATATATTGTGGTTTTGTGTTATCAAATATAATTACAGAAACAAATTATACATAAATCACACAAACACATGTACATACATGTGTGTGTCTACACAAACATACAAGCATCACTAATAGCTTACCCACAAACTGACTATTTTTATGCTCCTTATAAACTGGAATCCTGAAGTTTGATATTAATCGATTATGGACCATTCAATGCACGACAAATCTCAAATATGAACTTTTCATCTAAGATTACCAGGAACCTATCAAGTCATTTTTCAATCATTTAAGTGCCCTTTAATGTATAAAGGGCTATGTGGCCTCCAATTTGGAGAAAATAAAATTATAGAAGATTACCAGTTTGAGATTATAACTCAGTATTCTGAGTACCAAATGTTGCCCAAAAGGCAGACTGCTATTAACATTATATGTATAATGTATCTATGTATGCGCACACATACACACAATAGGGCCAATGTGTTTACAAAATACATTTGAGAACCTACAGTATACTGGATGAGGTGTTTACATTATTGAAATAATAAAACTTGTTTACTATTTATTATACTCCTGTATGGTAAGGTTTTGAATTAGTAAAAGTTCATGGCATAAAGTAACATTTCAGCTTGAAATAGATAACTGATTAGATGATAATTACGGAGCTAATATTAAATGAAGTTCTGCAGAAACTTCATAAGGAAACAAAAATAAAGTGAAATTCAGAGTTGTACAAACCACTACAAAGCCAAAATTCAAATCAGGTTCATCTATAGATTGGCTAAAGATAACAAATCAGGGCCTAGTTTTCAATGTACGTGAGCCAACTCATGGCTTCAGGTGAAAACAAGGGTCCACATAGTGGTTTCATACAGATTCATTCCAAAACCAAGCCAAACTTGGCAGGTTTCTGCTGTGTTTTGCTTTAAGTTCTTGGAATCATTCATCCTCAGATATCAAAGTGAAACTCAGGGTATGTGAAGCTTCATAAACATCAGGCAAAAATATGTTCCCACCAGTCCCTACAAATGCAAGCCTCAGAGATTGGTACAGCTCTGGTACTGAAGCAGATTTATAAGCCTGGATGGGGAAAAAAAGTGCATGGTTCACTAAGGGTTCACAAAGGTTTTTTGAACAGCTAACATTGTATTCATTCAAAAATATTTAGTCAATTTAGATAAGCTAACAGTAGAATATTCAAAATATGGGGAAAATAAATGTATTCAAAAATAAAATTAATCATTGTTAAAGAAAAGTTTCACCCACAAAGTTAAGAAACCACAGTTGACACCCTGAAGGAAGGACTGGTTGCCTAATTGTCAAAGGTGATGTCAATGAGTTACAAGTGCTCAGCACCTCTGGGGGTGGGAGGTGCAAGGGGGAAAATCAGACCAGGGATTTATTATAAAAGAGAGACCACAATATGCTGGTATGTTTCTAGGTGGTTTAAAAACAATTATCACAGCACAAAAGTTTGCTAAAGGATCAGTTCCTGCAGATCTTAGCAACAAGCAAGACTCTAGCTGATTCATTGGGAGTTATGCACATGTAAACTCTTCAGACTGGGTCAAAAATGACAATTCTTTGAGCCTGCTTAATTATTACAATGAAGCCTCACCAAATTTGGGACTGACTCAAGGCAGGATGAGGCTAGATATGCAAGAGACCTACCTTGCCATTGTCTAACCTAAGTCAATATTAATAGAATGAAGCTGAACCAGTGAATATAGAATTTAGAATGTAACAGATACTTACCTACAGCTAAATTGGATGGCTGAAACAATAGAACCTAAGATCACAAATCATTAACTTACTATTATATTCAGTGTAAGCAATTTAAAAAAAAAACCCTAAGAACTATACATAACTGAAAATCAGTTCCTCTTTCACTTTCCTGACATGGCCTGAGTTCAGTGGTTCTTGGCTTTCCTCCTGCAACTACTCTTGATACAGTATTATGAATATTTCTAGGACTGTGGTAAATGTAGCTCCCTGACTTAGATGGTGAGGTCTATCAGGTATTGCAGGGAAAACCCCCAGAACCCCAAAGTTAAGTCCTGGGAAATGAACACAATATATCTTTTTAAATTCATATTTAATGTAGGAAAGACAAACCATGTTGTGGCTTTTGGTGACAGTACATTTTCAAGATTGGCCATGAGTGTTTGGGCAGAGAAAAAATGGTGCCTCTAACTGACAAATTGTTTTTCAGTGATGCTAACTTTTAACCGCTATCACTGAGTTCAGCTGGGGTATCCCGTTACAATTTTGAAAGTTCTGGCTGATGCTTCTAGAATGCAGCATCTCCAAGAAATACTATCCTATGGCAAATTATATCTTGCCTTATTGATGCCTTCCCCCTGCCAATTTATTATCTAAAAAATTGTTTGCTAGTGTACAGTAATTTTACAGGAAGGTTGAAATGAGGGTGTGGAGTAGTGGTATTCTTTCAAACTCTGCCCCTTGAAATAAGCTCCACCCATGAGAGTCATCAAAATGAGACTTTTCTCTTAATAGGTTGTGCAGATTTTCTAAGTATGATTGTATATGCTTGCTTCTCCCTTATTGGGTTTTGAATATGCCTGTGGGCTCTGCTAGAATTCTTGACCTTGGCTGCTTCTTGGACTCCTTGGAGAAAAAAAATGAGTGGTGGTACTCTCCGAAATGCCAGCAAAATGAGACTTCACTCATATGTTGTGTGTTGCACAGAATGAACTAGTTAACAATGTTGACATTTAAATCACCAGCATCACTGAGTATCTGATTTAATACTTGGCAGATGAATGGAGCAATTTACACATCTCGGACCTACTGTTCCAGGTTCTCAGCAGATTCACATAAACCTCTCTGCGGCCTTGGCTACACTCGGGACTTCCCAGCGCTGCCGCGGCAGCACTGTGAAGCGCGAGTGTAGTCACGCCGCTAGCGCTGAGAGAGCTCTCTCGCAGCACTGTATGTACTCCACCTCTCCGAGGGGAATAGCTTGCAGCGCTGCGAGCGAGCGTGCAGCGCTGCAGGCTCTGATTACACTAGCATTTTACAGCACTGTACTCGCTGCACTCAGGGTGTTTTCACACTCCTGAGCGCAGCAAGTTGCAGCACTGTACAGCGCCAGTGTAGCCAAGGCCTGCATTCGTTACACACTATTGACATTTTTGAGGTTTTCGTTGCAACCATAATAGATAGAACGTCTCTCTCTCTCACACATACTCACACACACACGCTGAGATTCTGGAGTACAAGATAGGAACTGGAGAGATGCTGGTATGCCATACTGCCAGGTACTGATCCAGTCAGACATTTTTATGATCATAAATGTCTAACTTTTAAAATTGCCATTTCACCTACACCAGACCTCTCCTGCTGATTAGAAACATAGGGATTGCTAAAATGGATCGTTCATATGGTCTATCTAATCCACTATTTTGTCTCCAACAGCAACAATGGCAAACAAGAGGCTCTAATATAAGTAGCAAGAAGCCCCAGAGTAGGCAGGTTCTACAGCCCACTTCTTCAGATGCTCAAATAAATTTGTTAGTCTCTAAGGTGCCACAAGTACTCCTGTTCTTTTTGCGGATACAGACTAACACGGCTGCTACTCTGAAATCTATTTTTTTAAGTATTTACTAAACACTCTGGATATTCTTGTTATTCATATAAAAAAAAAGTACAATCCCCTTTGAATCATGCTAAGCTCTTGGCCTCAGCAAGATCCTGTGATAATGAGTTCCACAGTCCAATTATGTGTTATGTGAAAGAGTATTTCCTTTTATTAGTTTTGAATTTGCTGCCTTTCAATGTTACTGAATGTCCCCTTGTTCTTCTATTATAAGCAAGATTAAGGAATTTACTTTTTAACTCCTATTGTGCTAAAGTAAACATGCACATCTTTTCCCATGTGATGCTAATAACTGTATCCACTTTGAATGTATTAAAATTAAACCTACCACTGCCCTGGCTTTGGTTCTGAGGCATGTGCATGCAATTTGTACAGTCCCTCTGCCCTGACTGCTCAGGGTTTGTGTGAATTCTGACAGCACACACTGTTCCTCCCCTCACCCAGAGCCACAGTCAGAGAGGAATTTACATACACAGATCTCTTCCTACTCGCACACTCAAATGCCATCATAGAATCATTTCTCTACTCCAATCACTGCAAAGCCTCTCTGTGGGACTGGCATCTATGTTGACAAAGAGGTGGAGAGGGCTAGCTGGGGGCAGGACCAAGAACACACATCATCCCCTTTCCAGGCCCATGAACATTCCCCTGAGAAGACATAGTCCCAGAATCTCAGCCAGTGGGGGAAACAGAGCACCGGGTCCAGATCTGATGCAGAGGCTCTGATGTGAAGGCACAAGACCTCTGAAGGCATGTCTACAGTAAATTCAGGATGTGTGTCTGCAGTTTGTGTAGACACAGCTAAGCTAACTTTGATCTAAGATAGAGCTATGGGCTAACTCTGCCCACCTGAGACCCTGAGTACGTACGAGTGGCCACTGCCCATGCTGCCACAGCTTCACTGCTATAGTTACACGAGGGGGAAATTCCCCTCCTTCTCCAGGTTATCTTGTTGAGGCAACAGGACTCCAGGATACAATCCTTTCCGTGTTCTTTTCCTACGGAAAGCCTGAGGAGAAGATAATCTAGAAAAAAATGGTACAAGCTTGCAAAAAATAGGCAGGTCAAGACACAGTGTGATATGTACTTGCACACCACAACCACAGCCAAGCTTGCCACCTTGAAATTAATGGTGATGAATCAACCGGTAAAGAAGCTGAGAATTTATTTGTGTTGTAGCACTCATCTTCCTATCCCATTCAGAAAAACAACAACAACAAAACCCAACAAACCTTGGGTCAAATTCTGCCTACCTTACTAAAAAAAGTAGTACTATAGTGAATACAGGCAAATGAGATTTAACACCTTGAATTAACTTTTTAATTTTTTTTCATGTTAAAATGTATCAGTGTTTTTAAACATACCAAAAATTAATAAAAATGGCACAACATATTTTTATGGTTATAGGTTGTCCTGTGGTGTGTATTAAAATGCTAGTATAGTCTGGAACTCAACTCAACCAATCAGATTGTAGGCTTTTTATTTTCCATTTTATATACACAATCATAAATGAATAGTAATGAATGCCACATTATTAATGACTCAGAAGGCTCAGCATGTACAACCATATTTTCCAATCACACACTGGCAGCTTTTTCACACCATAAGTTTACTTCAAGGCATATTATATTGCTTTCCTTTATTTTACTAAAATCCAACAGCTGCAACCTTAAGACATTGCATTAACAAATTTGCAGGCCACATAACCAGGACGGCATGTTAAATGGTCTAGTAACTGGGTGCCCCTTGAACAATTTTCATGCAGCGAACAAGGGAATTCCGTTAAGAATCTATGTTATTGAAACAGGAAACTGTCTTCCTTCTTTGCCATCCTGACGACTAAGCTGAAAGTCTATCCCATCTTCATTCTAATATACATTCTGCTGTGAATATTTAGCATAGCGAATTACGAGGACAGGTTTTGTTATTGTTAAAGGACGTCACAAGTGCAACTCTCTATTAACTACAATGAAAATTTACCTTTCCAGCTGAGGAACAGGAAGGTAAGAAATATCAAAACTGACAGATTTACAATGCAAACAAAAACAAACAGTAATTTCCCAGTTTTACCAGGTTATTAAAGACAGATTTATAAAAACCAAATACCAGTAAACCCAAAACAAATCAGCAACAAGTTTTTCCTAAAGACACAAGTGAACAGAATTAAACACATATTTCACTCAATGGGGCTTTCCCTCCTCCCCAACCCCTGCCAAAAGAGGAATCACACAAAAAACAGTCAGTACACTAAAATAAAAATTGATAAGTATTACAAAGGAAATCAGGCAAACAAGCGAACTGATACTACTACAAAGAAATATTTATCATATTTGTTCTCTTTCTTTTTTTATCCAGAAGGAAAATTCATTATTTTAAACTAAATGTGTGAATTGTAAATATGCAGGTGCGGTAGAAAGGCACCATTTTATTAAATAAAAAAAACAGACTTTATTCTACATGTATCTTGTTCCATTTTACAACTATGAAATAGATGTATTTCAACTAACTTCATTAATCCCCTAATTGTGTTTATTATAAACATACAGTGTTCCAGAAACATTTACATGTCCTGTATACTTAAAACTCTGCACCTCATAGTATTGCTAAAACTTTTGCTGAAAATACAGTATTACACAAGCACTAAAAATTTAGCTATTTCTAAACCCAATTTCTATAGACATGTCAAACTGCTCATCCTGAGAGAAGATTTTGGATACAATTCTTATTACACACACACATTTTATATCAGAGCTATTCCACTGAATTCAACAGAATCTGTAACTTCACGTTTAGTTTGAAGAATAAAAAAGACAAAACTGTTTGAGTTAGTGTATCTAATATATTACTAAACAAACAATATCTTCATGTTTGAATATATTTTAAAGTCACCATTCAGGTAAACAAGAATAATTTCAGCCAAACATAATATTTTTGAAAATTGATAAGCACTTGAAGACAGAAACTCAAATAAAAATGACTCTTCCCCCACAATAAAAACTGTTTACAGTGTGTGTAATGACCTCTGATCCTTGTATATCCACAACACTCTCAACAGTCTTTAAAAAAATCTAACATTTAGCTCCGTTTCACTTACAGACAGACTTCTAGCAAAAACTTATTTGAGAACTAGTCTTTACTTTGTTGTTTCTTCTTTTAATCGACCTTTTAGTTTTTGTCCTTAAATTTTACTATGAGCCATCACAGAATAGGTTGTAATCTCAGGTGATTAATTGCACAGCATTTTACAAGCTGTAAAACAGAGTAAGATCCCCACATACAAATTGTGCCATTGCATAGGCATTCTTAACAGATTTTCTAAGCTTCCAGATTGGTTTGACAGACTGCAAGTCCTAAGTATTTATATATATTTCAAAGGTTTACTTATTTTTGTTGTAAAAAAGCTAAAATCTATATTGATTGTAACATGCAACTCTGCATGAAAAATCTCAATGACTGTGAAGCAGAATACCAATATTTATTACCACACTTGTGTTCATTATGGTTCTCTCTGACAGGGGTCCATTAAAATCAATTTTTATGTTTCTTATGTATTTTTTTCATCTAATGCTCTTGCCATTGTGTTTATTAGCCAGTTAAGAGAAACACTGGGCACTGTTGTTTTGTTTTTATTTTGTTCTGTCAAAAATAATGAGACCAGAGACTTTAACAACTATTCACTATCAATGAGTACAGGAGATTAAATGTTACATTTCAGCAAAAGCATTTAAGGACAGCTTTAAAATTTTTAGAACTTCACCGTCAAGAAAATATATCCCTCCTCCTTCCCTGCCTCCCCGCTTTTTTTTTTTATTTAAAGTAAGAGGTTCTTCAGAGGAAGTAACCATAAGAAAGAAATTTTGCTTGCCATTTCTCGCCCACCAGAGCCACTAGTATGTGAGCTAAACACTCTGTTCAAAAATAAATTTATATAGTTCTTTCAATATCAAAATCTCAAAGTGCTTTGTAAAAGTAGTAATTACTAAAGCCTCACAACACTTATGAGATAGGGAAGCTTTCTTAATCCTTATTTTATATGTGAGAAATCTAAACCATAGAGATGAAGTGATTTGTCCAACATCACAAAGGAAATCAGAGAGCTGGGAAGAGAACCCAGATATTCTGACTCCCAGCCCTGTTTTTTTCAGTCACAAGATCATTCTTCCCCAACTAGTAGGGCAATGTCCTGACTGAACAAAGGGAAATACATTTAAAGTAGAACAGAGGAGGACTCGACCAAATCCTCACAGGAGAAGTTAGTCACCATTTAAAGTGGAAACATTTAAAAAAAAAATAACACATACACTCTACAACGGTTGGGTTCATAGTCTTGATGCCTTATTCTGAAGTAACATCTTATAGCCTAGTTCATGGCCTACAGTCTGCTTTGCCTTCCACATAAATTCAATATTAAGAAGGTGAACAAGAAAACTGGAATGCTTAGAATGCCAGGTCAGAGATGATGTTATTTTTGTCAAGCATCAACTGACATTGATAAACATGTTTGGGGGTGGTGGTGTTTGGATTAGAGACAAATAAAAATGTATTCTGGTTTTCAATTTTAAACTAGTATATATATTGTGCATACACATGAGTTATATATTAATATTACACAAATGTAAAAATGTATAAGGATAATAAAAATAGTAAAACACAAAAATGGGGGGCATACACAAATCAAAGGAGCATTTCAAAATTGAAAGAAATACAGTGAAAAATAAAACAATGAAGTTAGGAAGAGAAAAAAGGTGAACCAAACCAAGTCACTTCAGGAAAACAGACACCACACACATGTGGATGAAAGTAAAGGCTGCAACTTTGTTAACTGACTGAACTACTCGGCAATAATGATCCCACCCTGCAAGACACAGGGTACTGACATACCTTCTCTAGTCCCGTGTTGGATTTATCCAGGAAGTGACTCCAATAGCCACAGGAACCCGCTCTGGATCCCAGTCAAAGTTATTACAAACACGTAAAACAAGTCAAGCACTCAAAAGTTATAATATACCAGAATTAAAACGGTCTGTGCAAATCTAATTCTTTGTGCATATGCATTATGATACAATCCTTTGTTATATGACCACATACTATTTCCCCCGCACATGGATGGCCAACAAAGTTTATGGAGTCACATACTAATTCTACCACTTGAGCTAAAAGAGTAACTGGTAGTAGTAGTAGGCTGTTATCTTTTATATGTACCAGCTCCTTGAAGGGGACCCAACATACACTTCGCCATTGGGTTACACACCTATTTGTGAGTCAGCAATAAAATGCTGGGTATCGGGATTCCTGAGTCCTATTCCTAGCTCTGAGATAGCAGCACGGTCCAAGATGGGACAGTGGTCTAATCTGTGACTATAGCAGCAGCATAGACAAGCACATTTTGCACATTTGTTTTGTGAGGCAGCACTGCTAAGGGGATAAGACTTAGGCACGTCATATTAGAGACCTGGTTTTATTCCCAGATAAGGGTATAATTCCTCATTCAGTAATAAGGACTATGAACTGCAGAAATACTAACAGCAGTCTATAGAAGAGGTGAGCCTAGACATTATCACCTCCTGGATACAGGCCCTCTCTGTGAAGAGGTCCCTCTCTGTGTCTGTCTCTCTCCAACTTTTTTATGTTTTACTTCTACAAAACAAGTAGGGATGCCAATTTTGGTTGGACATATTCCTGGAGGTTTTTTCGTATGACATAATCTTTAATTAAAGATTAATCTTTAATTCCTGGAGACTCCAGGCTAGTCCTGGGCAGTTGGTAACCCTAGAAACAAGCCCTTTCAATTTTTAAGTTTCACTGTTTCTCCAAAGATAGTAATAAAAGGCTGAGTAGAAACTGCCCACATAATTTAAGCAAGTGCTCAAAATTTTAGAATTCGCTTGAAATAGCATTAAAGGTAGAACAGACATTCAGAGATAAACATGGATGGAGAAGTAAATCAATTTCTTGGAGCTGCCATTCCTTTGGGGTAACTCAATGCTGATTTTGATTTTAAAATAGAAATTATTGTATTTCCAAATATACAGCTAATATAAATAATTAAGCATAGTTACTTTTTTTACCAGTGGTTTGAATCTGAGAATTCTGTATTCAGCACCATGTACTTATGCACAAAATCAACAGGACACAAACGTACCTGTTTTGTGACAGAGCATTTTCCTTAAGTTGTATTTCATGTACACCTGTTCCACATCCAGATATTTCAATTCTTCCCACAGGGCTGTTCAGCATTACATGCATCTTCTTACACTGAGTTTTTCCATCTTTTAAAGCAACCTGTTCACAAGAGAATAATAAAATTGTAAAATGTGTGTATATTTCCCCCAAGGAGCCTGCATCTCAACAATCTGTAACTTTAAGCATATTTTGTGCAGTTTTGCAAAAATAATTTCTTTGAGGGCTTAAATAGAGAAAAATCCTAGTAAGCAACAACAAGAATACACACTACTTAAATTTACTCAAATTATATACTGGTATTTTTGTCATTCATCCTACACCTGAGGAGTGGTAATTCAGTCTGTTATGAGAAGTCAATATTAAATAGCATCTACATTAAAATAATAAAAAATGTTAAATAATTCAGCACTGACCTCTTAAAAAAAATCACGTGGAATAGCAGTTTTATGGTTGATTTGTTAGTGAACACCTTAAGAAAGTTTTTTTACATTGATTTCAAAGAGATTATTATGACAATAAAGCATATTCACTGGTTTACAGTAGCAATATTATGTGAATAATAACTGCAGAAGCACATATGGAATGGCTGTGCTGGAAAAAATCAATCACTGCTTAGTAAAGGACACACATTTTTCATTCCTATCATTAACAGTCAACTTTTTATGGCTACCAATAGAGTGTACTTCCAAATATGTGCCAAACATTTTTCAGTTTTCTTCAGGACCAACAATAACATTATACATTTCCTCTAAACCATATTCATCTTTGTTCGGTTACAAAAATATTTTAATCAATAGGTATTTAGAGTGTACTATTTACACTTTAGTGTAACTAAATTAGATACAAGTACAATAGTGTGGTATATTATTATTAATTATTCTGCCACGTGGTAGCACCTAAAAGCCCACTGTACATACATAGAACAAAAAGATGATCACTACCCCAAACAGCTTACAACCTAAGTGTAGCAAGAATAAGATAAGAATAAGACTGACAACTAAAAACAGGTAGATATAACAGACAGGAGAAACATGAGGAAATAATGAGACAAAACTGGTCAGAGTGATAAGCATTGGGCTTTATTGTGCCTTTGTTCAAAACACTTAAACCAGCAATGAGAGGAAAGTGCAAGATTCCTGATGATGTAGATACCTGAAAAAAAGTGATGCCAAGAAGGACTAAAGTAATAGTGGATACTGCAATTTATTCGCAAGCATAAACATACATATGAATATGCTTATATAAACACAGATACTCAGACACAACCACACACACACAAAGGTATGGATACATATAAACTCCATTCATACTTCATTAGTCAGCTCCCCGAAAATCAAAAGGCTGCCTTAAAAATTTTGATTAAAATACCATGAGGTTCTTTTTATTTGACTTGTGGCTTTTGAACATCTGATGTTCACATGTCCAAGCTTTGCTGTGCAACTATGAGAGCTATAACTCCCTTTATTTTTTAATGAAAGCTGAGATTCTCATGTAATCACGGAACTCATATAGTGGTTTTCTTAAAGCCCCAACTCTTTATCACTAGATTTGGCAGCACTGAAACCTGGGCCTGTCACATTTTCCCCCAACAACACAGGGAGTATAGTGGAATGAAGCTCTGCTCTGCTCTACCTACACTCCATGGGCACAGGATCCAGTAAGGACCTTTAAGTCAGTGATGGAAATTGGAGATGCCTTTCAACATCCCTAAGTCATGCCAGGACCAGGACTGGCACCAAGAATTAGGGAACCAGAAGTAGCTCCCTGCCACTTTCACCTCTCATATGTGCCAAGCAAAATTATGATGCAGAGAAAATCTGCCCCACAATATTCAGTTTGAGGCACCTTAGTACCAAGAAATGTTGAAAATCTGAAAACAGTTACCTACCTTTCATAGCTGCTGTTCTTCGAGATGTGTTGCTCATGTCCATTCCATTCTAGGTGTTTGCGCACCCATGTGCACAGTTGTCAGAGATTTTTGCCTTAGCGGTATCTGTAGCGTTGGCTGTGGCGCTCCCTTCAGTGCCATGCTCATGCATCGGTATATTAGGCGCCGCCGACCCTACACCCTCTCAGTTCCTTCTTGCTGGCAACTCCGACAGAGGGACGGGTAATGGAATGGACGTGAACAACACATCTCGAAGAACAGTTACGAAAGGTAGGTAACCGCTTTTTCTTCAAGTGCTTGCTCATGTCAATTCCATTCCAGGTGACTCACAAGCAGTATCAATGGAAGTGGGCTTGGAGTTCACAGTCTTGCAGCTTGCAGTACTGCCCTACCACAGCCAGCATCGTCCCTGGCCTGGTGGGTAAGTGCGCAGTGGGACATGAACATATGAACGGACGACCAGGTGGCCACGCTGTAGATGTCCTGGATAGGCATCTGGGCCAGAAAAGCTGCCGAAGAGGCCTGCGCCCTGGTCTAGTGGGTTGTGACAATTGCCAGGGGCAGCACCTTCGCTTGATCATAGCAGAAGCGAATGCAGGCGGTTATCCAAGAAGAAATTCTTTGGAGTGGATACAGGGTGACCTTTCATCCTGTCAGCCACTGTGACGAAAAAATTGCATCAACTTACAGAATGGCTTGGTCCGGTCAATGTAGAAGGTTAGAGCCTTCCTAACATCTAAGGCATGCAGTCTACACTCTTCCTCCTTAAACTTCTGCAGCTTTGGAAAGAAGACCAGTAAGTAAATATCCTGCTTTGAATCAAACGGAGAGACCACCTTGGGCAGGAAAGCCAAGTGCAGTCTCAGATGGACCTTGTCCTTGTAGAAGACCGTATAAAGCAGTTCCAAGGTGAGCACCCAAATCGCAGAGACTCTACGGGCTGAAGTCACCATGACCAGGAACTCAACCTTCCAGGACAGTAGAAGGAGAGAACAGGAAGCCAAAGGCTCGAAAGGAGGACCCGGGAGCTGCGACAGCACCAGGTTCAAGTCCCATTGAGGAATGGGGTCCTTGACATGTGGGTAGAGGCTCTCAAGGCCCTTGAGGAATCTGGCCATCATGTCCCGGGCAAAAACTGGCCTGCCCTCGAATGGTGGATGGAAGGCTGAGATGGCCACCAAGTGGACCTTGATCAATAAAAGGGACAAGCCCTGGAGCTTGAGACGCAGAAGGTAGTCTAAAATCAGCTGCAACGAGGCTTGCTTGGGCCAGGGGCCAGATGCCTTTATCCAAGATCCAACAGGTGAACCGCTTCCACTTGACCAGGTAGGTCACTCTGGTAGAGGGCTTTCTACTTCCCAACAGGATCTGTTAGACATCGACCGAGCACTGTTGCTCCTGCTCATTCAACCACGTAGCAACCAAGCTGTCAGGTGCAACGCCGCCAGGCTTGGATGCAGAAGATTGCCGTGGTTTTAGGACAGCAAGTCTGGCCTGAGCAGCAGCTGGAACAGAGTCGCCTCCAAAACGTCCAGCAGCTTGCTGTACCAGTGCTGGTGCGACCAAGCCGGTGCTATGAGGATCACCTTTACACTGTGCTGCTTGATAGTCATGAGGACCCCGGGGAGCAACAGCACTGGAGGAAAAGTGTACACAAGATCCCCTGACCATGGGAGTAGAGAAGCGTCAGACAGGGATCCCGAGTCCGTGCCCCTCACTGACCAAAAGATGTGGCATTTCCTGTTCTGCCTAGATGCAAACAGGTCCACCTGGGGAGTTCCCTACTTGCGGAAGATGGAGCTGATCACCTCCATATGTCACCAGGTGACCCAACAATCTCAGGCATGTGGGGGGGGGGGTAGTTGAGCGGCTGGACTCACATGCACGAGATGAAGTCCACCATGGTTTGGAACCGAGTCTCGGGGAGGAAGGCTCTGGCCTGAGTGGAGCTGAGAACCACTCTGATGAATTCTACGCATTGCACTGGGTCAAGGTTGACTTTTTCTCTTTATTATCAGCCCCAGATTGTGACAGGTGGAACAGACCAGATCACGATACCTCCGCACCTGATCGTGGCACAGGCCCTTTATCAACCAGTCGTCGAGGTACGGGTAAATTTGGACTCCCCGATATCAGAATGGCTCTGAGGACCCCTTTTGCCTTTGAAATTAGGAAGTAACGGGAGTAGAACCCTCTTCCTTCCATGTTCCGAGGGACCTCCTCCACTGCCCCCAAGCACAGGAGGCTGTCGACCTCCTGAACAAGGAGGTGCACATGAGAAGGGTCCCTGAAGAGGGACAGGGAAAGGGGGTGGAAGGGGTGTTCGGCAGTAAACCACAGGATATAGCCCGAAGAGACTGTATCGAGCACCCAACGGTCTGAGGTGATACGGAACATGGCCGACCGGAAAGGGCAGAGGTGGTTGAGGAAAGAGAGGGATGGATCCAGTAGTTTGACTGGGACGTTGTCCTCGGGCACACCCTCACAACAGCTGCTTTTGGCCTCCCTGGTTTCTGGGAGGGTCAGGTTGTGCAGCTTGGCGGGAAGACGAAGATCTTTGTCATTCCTCCTGTAGGAACCCGCTCTGGGAGTTCCCCAGGACCTAGACTGCAGAGGGGGAGCAGGAGAAGGACAGAAAGGCTTCATGGACCATTGAGGGGTGTGAAGGCCCAGGGAACAGAGAGTGGCTTGGGAATCTTTAAGGTCACGGAGCCTTGGGTCCGTCAGCTCGGAGAAGAGTCCCGTACCCTTGAAAGGGAGGTCCTGGATCGTGGCCTGCATCTCTTGGGACAACCCAGAGGACTGCAGCCAAGAGCTGCATCTCATGGCAACCACAGATGTGACCACCCTGGTCACCAAGTTAGTAGTGTCCCAGGAGAGTTGAAGGACTCCCCTGGTGACCGACTTGCCTTCATCCACCAGAGTAGCAAACTCCTGGGCACGATCCTGCGGGAGGGCCTCTTTAAACTTATTCAGGGAGTCCCACAGATTGAAATTATATCTACCAAGCAGGACCTGGTGATTAGAGAGCCGGAATTGTAGACAAGCAGTCAAATAAACTTTTCTGCCAAACAAATCTAGTCATTTGGCATCTTTGTTCTTCGGCGTGCTGCTAACTTGGCCGTTTGTCCCTTTCGTTCACTGCGGACATGACCAGTGATGCCACAAGGAGATGCGTATACATATACTCAAATTCCTTTGCAGGGACGGAATATTTCTTTTCCACCTTTTTAGAGGTTGGCGGAATAGAGGAGGGGGTTTGCCACAACAAATTGGCAATCTTAAGCACCCCTGGGTGGACAGGCAATGTGACCCGATCAGGGGTGGTGGCCGAAATGACATTGAAGAGGTCGTCAACCTCCTCTGTGATCTCCTTGATTTGCAGGCTTAGGTTCTCAGCCACCCTTTTAAGGAGGGCCTGGTGCTCCTTAAAGTTGTCCAAGGGACTGCTTGAGTGGGAGAGCCCAGCCACCGCCTCGTCCAAGGACAACGAGGAGAACTGTACTGCTTGAGGAAGAGCAGGCTCCCCTCCTTGTCACGGGAGGGCTCCCTAAGTGTCGGGGTCTGGTGTGCTGTTCCCGCATCTGACTCGGTAGCGTGCTCTGAACGTGGCGCCGATGTTGCCGTGGCTGGCTTCTCCAAGGCAGCCAGGGAAGGCTGGGAATACATATCCGGCATCACCAGCACCACCCCCCATTAGCTCCAGTACAGCCACTGGGTGGGCCACCATCGCTGCTTTATTGGCACCGTGGCCAGTGCTGCGCTGGTCTCCCGCGTAGGTGGAAAGTTCCCTTTTGGGGCAAAGGGCAAAACTCCGGGTCCAACCCGGACTACTGTCCCTCCAGTGACTACAGTAGAGGTGTCAAGGCCTGGTTTTGTCTGCTGACTTTGGTGAGCAACCAGCAAGGTGAAGGCAAGTAGTGACGCCTGCCAAAGGAGCGGTACCAGGGTGACAGGGACCAGTGCCGTGATCCTGAGCGGCCCTCCAGGATGGTGACCGACGTCTAGGAGACCGCCTGGAAGAGGATGACTGGAGTCTAGGTGACCTGTGGCTGGAAGTTCGCCAGTACTGGCGGTACGGGGAACGGCATCTCGGCTCGGGAATCCCGCAACTAGTAGGCAGGGAGCTCGTCAGGGACCTGGGTCTTCTAGCTGGAGAGCTAGGATACCGTGCCAGGGTCCAACGTTGCGGAGACGGAGACGTGCATCTGCGGTCTGGTGACGAGGGGTGCTCAGCCATTCTGTGAGGCTGCACTCCAATAGCCTTGCCCTTTGGTGCCAAGGCCTTAGCCAAGTCAGCCACCTGGTGTGGTGCCTGCAGAGCTGGTCGGCTTTGCTCTTTAGCCACTGGTACCGCTTCAAGCATTGACGGCCCTGGGAGAAGCTGGGGACCCTTGCCACTTCCCAGGGTCGGGAGTGGATCCCTGGCTGGGTTGGGGAGTCCAACCTCAGTGGTACCCCCGTGAAGCCCCACTGTAGGTCCATGGCCTGACAAAAGTCCTTTGACCACAGGCCCCTTGTCCTTCGGTGCCAAGGGGCTCTTCTTCTTCTGGCGCTTCTTCGGCAGCGGCGAGGGGGAATGGTGCCAGGTAGAGCCTGGTGCCAGTGGTGTGCTTCGCACTGAAGCCGAAGTACTCAGCGTGGGTTCCACTGCGGAGCAGGGTATGGGTTTCCCTCTGACGTGGGGCAAAGCGCAGCCTCCTTGAGATGGGCCCTCAAACGACTATCCCGCTCTTTTTGTGTGCAAGGGCGAAAGTTTTTACAAATACGACACCTGTCCTTTTTATGGGCTTCCCCCAAACACTTCAGGCAGCTGTCGTGGGGTTACTGATCAGCATTGGCCTGCTGCATGATGCACATGACTTGAAACCGGGAGAGCAGGGCATGCCCCACTCACGGATGAAGTCCCAGACGGGATTCTAAGTACTCTGACTTAACACGACAAAGACTAACCAACTACTATTAAGTATGTACAGATTAGTAGAACAAAGGTCCATGAAGAACCCCTAACGCTCTTGCGGATTGCAAGACGAGGTGCTCCAATCAACCGTCACAGACAGTAAGAAGGAACTGAAAGGGCATAGGGTCGGCGGTGCCTAATATACCGACTCATGAGCACGGCACTCAAAGGGGCGTCACAGCCGACTCTATGGACACCGCTAAGGCAAAAATCTCTGACAACTGTACATGTGGGTGCACAAACACCTAAAATGGAATTGACATGAGCAAGCACTTGAAGAAGACGATGCCTTACATAACACTAAAATTGAAAAAACAAGGAGCAGAAGAAACTGACTTCTGAAGGAAAGATTATGAAAATGGCGGTATCTAGAATAACAACTAAGGAGAAGGAAGAGGACAGAGCTCTCTACAAATAGTTGAAGTACACAACAGATACATTGTTTATGGTTGTGAAAAATCAAACAAGGTGACAACAAAGAGGTGAGGATATTAAAAATTTAGATTAATTGCCAGGAAAAATATCCTAAAAGTCAAGTTTACTAGACTATGGAATAGTCTTCCAAGGGAAATGGTAAAAGCCCCACTGTTTGAGTCATTTAAAATTGGACAATACAAAGCAATTATTTATTATTTTTACAGCACCTAATGTGTGCTAGACGACATCGGAAGGAGTCCTATGCTGACAGCAGGACGATTAGATTTTCTAAAAGGTGTTTTACATTTCTACTTTCAATTATATCAAAATCTCCTAACATACTCTACAGCAAGTGATCCCTGGCTTTTGTTATTTTTCCTAATCTTGTTAATCCATCAACAAATTTATAAAGACAGTCCACACAACAGAGGTGATATTAGATATTCTATTTCTTGGTAAAACCAATAAAAATATAAACACACCCTCACCAAAAGTCTGCACTATTATTTAATGAAAAAGCAGACCTCAGTATACCTGTATCTGTAATTATATAGCTAGAGAGCAATGACTAATTAATCTGTGTAAAGAAAATAAATCAGAGGAATAAATTCTTTAAATTCTGGCTCCTACTATAGTGGTAAGAGCTTTAGTTTGGAATCAACCTACAGTTCATATAACTGGATTTCATACTGATTACTCAACAGCCAATATTTTGAACATTTAAATGATTAAATAAATGTGTGGCATACCCTTAAGGGCTTTTCTCTTGGCTTCATGCTTTCTGACAATTATGAGTCCAATGCAATATGTCCAGTGTATGATGGCAACTGTATTCACATACTGATCCCCTGCCTCGCAGAAAGGCTCATCCTGATCAAGCAATACTTTTCTGCAAGATCATATAAGCCTAATCTAGAATGAGTTTACCCTAAGCTAAGGAAATGGTTGATTTTAATTGGGTGCTGAAAAGAAATTGATTTTCATGGTTATTTAGAGATCAATTGAAAAATGAAAAATTTTGTATCATGCTCCCTTTTAACATGAATAGGTATTTAAATAATAATGTCCTGAATTAACTCTTTAATGGTGGAGGTTGGTATTCCCCGGTGCCAACAGAAAGAGCAGAAATTCTAAGAGTTTGCTTTGTTACAGCATCAGAATATTCTGATTTCCACCTCCATGTGGTTAGATTAAGAATTTGACAATTCTTGTTGGACTCTATTTGTTCATTCTCCCCCTTCTTCTAGTACTTTCTTCTGTTGATGACTGAAACCAAAACATTCAAGATCAGTTAGCACATTATTTAGCCTCCTCCTTCCCCTTTTCTTGCTCCTAGTTAGATATTTGTGTCTGCCCACTGGTATTTCACACTGCTTCTTGTTATTGTTAGAGAGCTAAAAATGTCCCTACCTTGTTCTTTTACTTCATCACTGAGTTTGTAAAGTTGAAAACAGTGTAACGAAGTTTGATTAAAAAAATTAAACTACAAGTTATGAATCTAAAAAAAAAGATTTCACTGAATTTTAATAAATGTCTGACAAAACAAGTACTGTCATCTGATAAATTACAAACTAAATAACTCAAGGTCATGCCGACAGCCTTATCAGAATCATAGCACTAACATCAGAGGATGCTATCATGGTGTTAACCTGTAAATCACTATCTGATTGATAGCATTTCCATTATAAACCCTAATTTCAGGTGCTTAATGCTTACAAATAATGTATTTCTGAATGAAAAAAGGCATCCATGTTAGCCTAATATCAAATTTGGGCAAAAAATACAAACAAAATGAGCTCACTGTTGCTTTAGTTAGAAAAGTGCCAGTCTCATACCAGAAATCACCATTTTTAAAAATTAATTTTGCTCTTAGTGTTCAGAAACAGGATTTGTGACAGATCTATAGGTGCAGCTGAACAGTGATATTCCCTATCCTTCTACCTCTGATCCCTGGGACTGCTTGGTCCAGCCAAAGTACAATTTAGAGCAATCCCAAGGCTACTCCAAGTTAAGCAGCCTTGTAAGAGCTCATGAGAGAGTGGGGGTAGGGGCATTTCACTGGTAGAGGTTGCTGACACAAAGCATTTCCAGACATGTGCTCTCCCACTCCCAAACACAGCCTATACAGTGAGGCAACTGGTATGGAGCTAGCTGTATCATCTTTATCCTTATCAAGGATTATCTCTGTTCTTCACCTCTGGTCAGGAAATCCCCAAATGGACAGCACAATCCCTTAGGACAGAACAAAAGAAAACACCAGGCTTGAGGATCTGGCTCTGTTTAAATAAGCAACAAATGAATTTTGTAAATGTAACACCATTAATTTGGGCTTGAATAGGGACTGGGAGGCAACCGGGGTCCAGCGACAGGGCAAGCATGAGTTGGCATGGAAGGAGGCGCATGTTACTGGATCAGCTGATGCCACTGCTGTGCACTGCAGGGGCTTGCAGCAGTCACCAATATAATGGTGGCACACCTTGGAAAACACTATTTGGGAATGTGTAAAGGGGTTGAATTAATGCACAGAGCAAAGAGGGACTTGAGACTGAGCCTTCAATTTTTTCAGGAGAAAATAAAATTGTCTGGTCAGATATGCATTAATGCGGAGTCTGGCAGGGAGCTGTGGGGCACCTCCTGGGTGGACAAGGTGAGGCGGCAGCAAACAGGGAGGTGGCAGTGAACAGGAAGGCGGTCAAATTCCTTGGGGACGTAAGAGTCTTGGCAATTTTATATCCTAGGGCACCAAAATTATTCAGGGAGGATGGGGTTCCCCTGTAAGGCTTTGGTGCCTATTTGTTTTGACCGATATAAAAGAGGGCAGTGAGAGATGTCTGGGAATCCAACTGGGTTTGGGGTGAAGCAGCCAAGCTAATTTCTGCCACCTCCTTATGGCAGATGTCCAGTGCAGGTACTGTGACTTGATAAATGGCTTGGAAAAGGACGTAAAAAGGAGGTGTTCGTTAAAGGAACAAAATGGGAATGGGGACGCCTACAATTGATACGGCTGGGAGCCAACCCCACTTTCTTATACCCCATCTTAACCCTCCTATGAGGGTGAGTGAATGGTAAGGTCCCAGCAATGGATTGGCTGGGGAGACCTGGATGGAAAAAGGGGAGGGAGCTGGTGGAAGCCCCCCAGATAATTATGGAATGAACATGGGGTTACTGTACTGTACACTTTTATCTGCAAGGTAGTCCCAAACATCTAAGAATAAAGTTGCAGCCTGATTAAAACCACATCAAATGTCTCCTGTCCTTTCGGCACAGCCAGACAAGGAGTTACAGGAGTTAAGACTGAAATAGTCTGCCTACAGCCACTAAGCCCTCCCCAGCCCACATCCTGACTGGGAAAGGCTACTGGAAAAACCAACCGTACTCCAAAAGTCCCCTCTACAGCCACATGAAAGGCACTATGTGGACATTTACTCCAATGCACTAAGGGATTACCAACTCTGTACGTAATCTCTTCAAATCTTGCTCCTTCTCAAAAAATGCATCAAGCATTTTTGAATGCTGGAAAGTGCCCAGGAATAAGATGAGAGCTAGCTAAAAATGGAAAGCAAGATGTCAGAAATGTAAAGGGGTCTGTGAGAAGAGTCCCTATCTAAAAAACTGAAACCTTTTCTGAATATATTAACAGGTACACCTGCATTGGTCCATAGCAGACTCTGGCTACCAGGACTAGATTTTCATTTAATGGGTTTTTCATTGTTGTAGGTCTGTTTTAAGTTGTAACCATTTAAAAACATAGTAATAAATTTTAACAGTGTTATTTTAAGACACAATAAATGGCTGAATTTCTTATTTGTTAATTACACAGGGTAAAAATCAGAGCTGAATCTACTTATACATGGTCTGTATTTTGCCCAAATTATTCCAAACATCAGGAATCTGCCTCAGAGGTCCATCTTAGTACAAATTATACGAAAAAGATGAGTGAGTTGTGAGCCTTCATCCGAGTCAAAATAATGCTTATCTACCTAGCCACAAATGAAAATTTTAGATGGCAAACTAGAGAAAGAAAAGAGCTATATCTTTTTCTTTTGTGGGGGAAATGAGGAAGGGGAAAGAGGAAGTAAGGGGGGGAAGAGAGATGGGAGTTGCATGATGTAAGATTACATAATGACATTAGCTACTACCAGTATGAACAGAATATGTGAAAAAAATGCATGTTCTGGTAATTTTGGGCTTGTTTGGCATCTTGTTTTTATGACATTCCTGCAATGACACTTATTACCTACCATGCAGGTACCACACACTTGACTTATTTCTAAACACTGTCAACAGTATAATACCCACAACATAAAACAGGTTAATTTTTCAACTACCAGCTAGACATACAGTACCGCGGAGTGACAGTTTGTCACAAAGCAGTAAGGATGGTGGAAGTATAGTGTTAAGCACAAAATGTCAATTTTTAATCAGTTATATCTTGGCAAGCATCAGCTTAAAATCTGTCATGCTAACATAGAAACTCACTCTCTGTAGTCCACTAAAGTTAGGTTAATTCAGCTATCATTTAGTAAATTTGCAACTTGCTGGAATGGGCCACAGAACTGCTCAAATTCCATTACACAAAAGTCAGTTTCATGAGCTGCATTCTTCCAATTAAATTTAAGTCACATTTTAGCTGTCTCTAATTAAGTGGAAGGACAGAGAATGCCATAATGTGAGCATTTAAAGAAAAAACATACTTTCCATATTACCTACTGCTGCAATCCAGTCAGCACTCATAAGTATCACAAAGTCTAACTGCTACAGCAAGCTGTACACTAAAGCAGTACAATGCACTATTACACTAAATGATTAAATATGTAGCACTCCTCTCTCTAAGTCAATACAGAACCAGTGCCCAAGTGCAGCATTAGAGGAAACTGTTGCTGAAGGTGCAGTTCTTTACATAGAAAAGGGAAGCCAGGACCACATGGTTTTAGAGATTTTATTAGCAATTCACTTTCTGTCATTACCATCTGTCTACTTAAAATTCCTCCTGCAGTTTCAGTGGGATATGCTCCCTGTCCGGTCCTAAAATACGGTCTATTGTCATGTGCTGGTAAATGAACAGATTCCTGGATATAGTTTGCCAAGTTTAAATGCTTTAGGGTTGTTTTGAAAAGATATGAAAAGTGAAATAGTCCTAATTATTATTATATGTGAGCGGTATTCTACACAGAGATGCTTAACACATATTTTGTTACAGAGGACAAAAACAAACAAAAATAGCTTCCTTCTAATTTGATTAGTCAGTCTTCCTTCCAGCCTCATCGCCAAATAGACCCCTAGTATATCATGCTGTATAACCCATCAGGAAGCATAAAAACAAGCAAACTGTCAGTCATCAGACTACACAATCTAGAAATACACAGGTGACACAGCAGAGAACAGAACTGTTAGAAACATTATCTAGACTTCATTAGCTGTTGAATATTTACTGCTGAGTAAAGGTGGTGCTTAACTCCCAAGTTAGGCACTTATCTGTCCTTTGTGCCTTTGAAAATCTCCTTCTAAAAGATTAATGAAAGACTCTGTAGAAATGGAAAGGAGGCCAAAATATTAAAAAAGAATTCAAGTAACAAAAATACATCTGGATTTTCCTGTAAGAATCCAAATGCTTTATTACAACATTATAATTAGTTGTGGTGAAAAAGCCAATTTGTATTACACCAGATTGCACTGATAGATGTTATTTATTGAGAGCCGGGACCACGTTTGCTGGTGAATTCTCAATAAGCATTCATTTGCAGAGGTCAAGTTTTTCATATTCAGTTTACCTAACTGTAAATTTTCATCAAGGTAAAACCTGTTTTGAGATAAAACATCTTCTGAGTAACAAAAATGACCCAAGGAGAAGAAAAACAAATGATTCATCTAATCAGGAATCTGAGGACTGAATCAGGAGCTGACCTGGAACGTTAGGGGATTTATGCTGTAGATGTTAGACTTCTGTTTTTTGAATTTATTTGCTTTACCATGAACTTGTTTTCTTTCAAACTGAAAGAGATCTCTGATAATATGTGAACTGCATTCTGTTTAACAATTGTGCTCCAGGTTGTTTCTTCTTTTATTTAGTTTGATTGTAATCCAATTAGGAGTTTTATAAATCACGGAATGTTTGCTGATATTACTAGAAAGTTTTGCTGTTCATTTGACTTTTTTCCCTTAGGTCATCTTTTCCTACAAATAGAGAATAGGCTTGAAATTATTCATGTGGGGAGTTTCTCAAAACAAAATTATTATTCTTTGTGAAAAAGGAATATTGGGGTATAAAAAGTGTATGATTCTTCATTCCAGTTTGGTAGAATAGCAATATTGAGGTGCATATTATATAAAACAACTTAACTTAATATTTATTTGTATACTATGAAATTAAGGTATTTTCTATTATTTGACATGGGACATTATTTTTCTTAATTGCAGTATGTCTTTTTTTTTTTTTTTAACTACAACATAAAAGGATTATGAATAATGTTATGGCTAGACCAAACTGACAAGGTAAACTGGTGATTAGCTTTTATAGGGAAAAACATATTTGCCATCAAAAGCTTTTCCCCATTTGTATACAGGGAAAAGTATAGTTTGCAACAGGAACTCATTAACACAAGCCATTACTAGTTTTTATGTAAACCTGTGAAATCTTCATAACAGCTTCTCAAACACTTCACTTAGAACACAGAGTGTTTGTTCAGATTCAGCGAAATTTCAGTACTCTCTTTCAGTCTTTCAGGTAGACTCATGTAATTAGAACAGCTTCTCCCTATATTCACTCCTCTCACTATTCAGTGAATCTGAACAATGACCACCTGACCAACAAACATTCAAACTTTGGGAGAAGTTAGGCTCTAGAAAAAAAAAAGTGACTTGTAATGTGTATCTATACAGTGCCAGACTGATACCATGTGAATCTCTTCCCTTCTCTTTTTCCCCACTCCACCATCTGCTCCACACTGGCTGGGCACCAAAAGAGGGGGCACTGAGACCAGATGAGCAACCAGAAGGAGTCACTGCAGGAGAAGCCTTGCTTAATTCCTGCTTTTCTGATGGACGGGTAAGAAAAACTTACACTGGAGCTGAAATAAACAACAGGAGATCTCACAGAAAATCCCATGCATCTTGTTTTGAAATCTGTAAATAAAAAAGGACAGACACAAAAGCGTTTCCGGCACCACAAAAGGCACTTTCCAGGCCTCAAAGTGAAGTCATGTGCTTAAGTTTGAGAAAGCCTGCTCTACAGCACTCAGCTGGAACACTCTAATAACAACAACAAAATACTATAAATTACAAAACAGCTAAGCAGGATTTACAGCTGTATCTAAACTCTGAATGCCTACATATGTATTCCCACAGATCATTCTTCATGAACAGTTGCTTTCCCCTCCCCCCTCTTTATAGAAGAGAAGATCCAACAGAGAAAACTTGAGAACAGGAATAATTGTGTTAATAAAAGCATGAACTGTATTTGGAGAGGAGCAATAGTTTGAGTCCTGTCTAGAACGTACATCAAGATGATGGTGTTGGCAACACTGAGTAATATTTCATAAGGAACACCTTGTACACCAACTAGCCACATCCACAGGCATGCCCAACCCCTACACTATTTGTTGGTGGCACAAAGAAGGAGATTTTGGTAATTGTGTAGGTGCTAAATCGGACCCCATCCTCTTTGTCCAGGGATTTAGATGTTCATTTCTACCTGAACAACATTCAACTACTTCAATTCCAATAACACAGGTAACATACCATATTGTAGCAAGTACTGCTGTGCTACAAAAAAGTATATTTTTCAGATCAGAACTTCATATAATCCACAGTAATAATTTAAAAAATTTCCCACTACTAGCAATAAAACAAAATTGCGTGTGTCAAACTATTACTTTAAGGTTACCTAAACACTCAATTTAAAAAATCCTAGTATATGAGATTAAGATTTCTGACTACTGAAGACATTTGGTTACTGAAATTTACTCATTTCCCTCCATTAGAAATAACATTTGCCTAACACTATTACTTTTTCACAGTGCCCATGTTAAACCTGTGATGAGAACGAATGAAAAGCCCCTTAAAAGTGCAAACCTAATAAATCTAAATAAACTGTCTTCTGTCTTTATTCTTTGCTTAAGTTGATGTAAATTAATCATTTGAGGAATTTTGATTAGGTAACGTATGAACTCCACCTTCACTCTCCATTATAATACTGACAAATCTACTGTGTCAAAATCTCTCATAATTTTAAACTTTATTAGCTAGAAAAAAAATTTCTTTAGCAAAGAAATCCTGTACAGCAAGACTCTAGAGTCCAGCTACCCAAACAAAAATGTAAGCACAGTCTGTGTATATTCATATCTCATTAGACTGTTAAATGCGACATATAAAATTGGAATACCATTGTTAGCCAACAGAATTAAGTCCTCTTTGTCACTAATAACGAATGAGTATCAAAAGGTTTTCATTGTGAAAGATTTATCGGTGAGAATATTAGGATGATTTATGACTTCATGTTCTATACAGAAGAGCCTCATTTTGCAGGCATGCTACTGTGACTTTGAAAAAGCATGTGCCCCAGTGGCATCAAGCTCCTTTGAAAGGCCAAAGTTCTCTAAATTACATACCAACTCAGAGATACTATTACTACAAATGTAGATGTGGCATTGAAATTACTAACCGGAGTTTACATGCTAAGACATCAACACAACAAGTTTTATATGCTAAATTAGGTGTCAAACTGAAACACTAGTATTGGCTTGATAACTTACACACCAAAATCTCCACCTTTTACTCTTTCCACAATAATTCAGTCTAACAACCTAGCTGTAGCCAAGATTTCCAGTACTAAAATGTACTTTCAACTTGATTAAATACTGTCAGTATTTAATTTAGCATTTATAATCCTCGATGTTACAGTAAATATTTCAAAATTATACATGTTATAATTGACTGTTCCTTTGGAAAGTGAAATTAAATTTCAGTTCAGTGTTTTGAGGTCTTATGGCCTTCTTCACACCAGAGGGGAGAAGTATGGGGAGGAACAAAAGGTAAAAATTAATAAGTGGGCAAGAAAAATCCCTGGGATCAACAGGGGTTCAAAATCTGCGGTCCAGTGCGTCCATACTTCCCCAAATCTCTCTCCAGAGGTATGCATTTGCCAAAAATTCAACAAAGTGAATCTCATGAAATTTCCCGGGATCTAAATATTATAACCTTGAATTACTATTACTAAATCTGTGAAAAGTGAAAAAGAATGCTAGGTTTACCCTTCAGAACTTCTCCACACACTTTTTTTCTTGTGTACAAGGGGCAATCTGAAAACCCCATAGACCCTGCGTTTTCACTAGGAAACTAGGTTGCTCTATTCCCGTGACTTTCACAACAGTTGCACGCAGAGCCAATGAATCCACATAGCTGTGTCCTCTCCCTATTCCCTTCCCCAGGCAATACAGCTCTTTCAGGAACAATACTGCCCTTGGCCCTTGTCTATGTCATACTCCCCTTTGTTCCAGCATTAGCTCTTGTGCAAGTTTCCTATTGGACCATCGGACAGAGTAGAAGAGGACGACATGCAGAATATACTACCCTCCAAATCCACTAAACCTACTTCAAACCTGTTCAGCCCTAACTGCACTGTATGCCTGAGAAGGACGCTTCTGAGGGTTGAGTGGTAACAGAGGAAGATTTTGTAGAGCCAGTGATACCTTTTAGACCGAGGACCACATCTGGATGGGGAAATTTTATGCAGGGCTGGAGCAGGGGGTTGGGGTGTGGGAGGGAGTGCGGTGTGCAGGAAGGAGCTCAGGGCAAGGGATTGGCGCAGAGGAGGGGTGTGGGGTGTTTGAGGGGGCTCAGGGAAGGGGGTTGGGGTGCAGGAGGGGTGCAGAGTGCAGGAGGGGGCTCAGGACAGGGGTGCAGAAAGGTTGCGGACTGCGGGAGGGGGCTCAGGGCAGTGGGTTGGGGTGCAGGAAGGGTGTGGCAGGGAGTGCAGGGCAGGGGGTTGGGGTGCACAGGGGTGCAGCAGGAAGCTCAGGGCACGGAGTTTGGGTGCAGGAGGGGTGAGGCGCTGGGGTGGCAGCGGTGCGCACCGGGACCAGGGCAGGCTCCATGCATACCTGCCTTGGCTCCACGCCATGCCGCTCCAGGAAGCGCTGCGGCCCCTGGAGGAGGGGGGGCGGAGGGCTCCAAATGCACTGCCTTTGCCGCGCCTCCAGGTACCTCCCCCGAAACTCACATTGGCCCCGGTTCCCTGTTCCCAGCCAATGGAAGCTGCGGGGGGCAGTGCATGGAGGCAAGGGCAACGCACGGAGCCCTCTGCCCCCCCACACCCAGGGGGCCGCAGAGACATGGTACCGGCCGCTTCTGAGAACGGCGTGGGGCCCACGGCGCGCGGGTCGGATCCAAAGCCCTGAGTGGCTGGATCCAGCCCGCAGGCCATAGTTTGCCCATCCCTGTTTTAGACTGTACCCTCTTTGGGAAATTTTTGATGATTGTACAGTGCCTAGAACAATAGGCAAGGACATAATGGGACAGTAGGACACCAACCTGTTGTAGTTTCTAGGCAGTACCATAATATTACACAACAATAAAACCACCTCTGAGACACATCCCCCAATCCAATTATTTCTGGTTTTATCTCCTTTGCCCACATAAAGTGAGGTAAAGATGATAACACTATTTGAAATATTTCAGTAACATAACACCTAAAAGTCCTTTACTAAGTAACATGCTACACATTTTTATATTTCTTCTGCATATGCTCCCATCCCCTCATTACCTATGTTAAAAGACATGGCTGCAGAACATTATAATCCACAAATAAAACAATACATTTTGTATCTCAGTGTAAACAAGAGAGTTTCCACCCTCCTATGAACAAACTCTACATACAAATATATTTAGCCTAAACCTATTCCCTTCCTGGGATTTGACTATTGATAACTCAAACAAAAACAAAACTTTAGCCTGGGTTTTCTATAAAACCAAAGCATTATCCACTCCTTCTAAGTTCCTCCTGAATATTCACCTCTTCTGTAATGCCTACAGTAAACTTGATAATGGCCAGGCATGCAGTAAATTGTGATTAGAGCCCCTAATTGGTTAAGACTTGTGTATATCCTATTATTTTTGTTACCCTATCTCCCTTGCCCCAACTCTAAGCTGTCTGTTATCTCATCCACCATTTTGTCATTTAAACTGTAAGCTCATTTTGTCTTTTAGATTGTACGCTCTTTGGGCCAGGGAATATATTTTAAATATTTATATAGTTGAATGAGGCTCTGGCCTCTTGGTGTTGCCACAATAAAAAGGTTTACCAATAATTCTCTTCCCAAAACTGACTGCCTTAACTACACAGTATGACTGTTGAGGGCTTTCCTAAACTTTACATCCCTCTGCCCAGTGAGAAACTCTTTACTTCCTAATATCCAGCTTTAGTTACATAGCCACTTTTGCTACAAAAAATAAATAAATCGGCAACTCCCTTCAGGGAACCAACACTTGTCTAAAAGCTATGTCAACTAAGAAACCCTGCCAACCACAATCTAACATACCTTTCCACTCAAAAAACTCAGGGATATCTGTGTCTATCACTGTGCAGCAAACCCTGGACCCAATGCCTAAAGTTCTACGCTGCTGTCAAAAGACCCAGTCTCCTCACTATCTGAGGTACCTCTTGTGCCTTACATGGGGACTATGAGCATCCCATGGAATCTAGAAGTTACAAGACTGTAGCACCAGTAATTCCCAAAGGTAGTAACAAGGAAATCCTCCACTTAGTCCACTCATCTGACTCTGTATCACCTTTGTCAACATGCTTGTTGACACCCTCAAAGAACTCCAATAGACTGATGAGGCATGATTTCCCTTCACAAAATCCAAACGGAAGCATACACAGAAATACATAAGAGAGCTAGTGGCTCTTCTTCTACACTTCCATTACTCAGAACATCCTGCAAAGGCTCCCTTGTTGCCAAGCCCCTTTAGTTTCCTCTACGAAAACTCCACTGTCTACCAAACTGTCCCTATGCTTTACAACGCAACCAGGGCAGTCTTCCCAATGGTAACACCGCCAAGTATTCCTTCATTTGCTGCAAAATTTCTTCACACAGCTTATAGATGGCTGATCTGGCACTCGCGAACTTCGTATATTTTTATCCATTATGCCCATTAGCTACCCCATTGCCTGGATCTCTGGCTTGAGTTAATAAGTTACCTACATTAGCCACACACCCCTGCCTGAATTCTCAAGCGAAAGATTTCAGAGTGGTAGCCGTGTTAGTCTGTATCAGCAAAAACAACGAGGAGTCCTTGTGGCACCTTAGAGACTAAAATTTATTTGGGCATAAGCTTTCGTGGGCTAGAACCTACTTCATCAGATGCATGAAATGAAAAATACAGGAGCAGGTATAAATACATGAAAGGAATGGGGGTTGCTTTACCAAGTGTGAGGTCAGTCTAACGAGATAAATCAATTAACAGCAGGATACCACCGGAGGAAAAATAACTTTTGAAGTGGTAAGAGAGTAGCCATTACAGACAGTTGACAAGAAGGTTTGAGTAACAGTAGGGAGAAATTAGTATTGGGGAAATACTAATTTCTCCCTACTATTACTCACACCTTCTTGTCAACTGTTCCTATTTTTAAGAAAGGAAAAAAAAGTGATCCGGGTAACTACAGGCCTGTTAGTTTGATATCTGTAGTATACAAGGTCTTGGAAAAAAATTTGAAGGAGAAAGTAGTTAAGGACATTGAGGTCAATGGTAATTGGGACAAAATACAACATAGTTTTACAAAAGGTAGAACGTGCCAAACCAACCTGATCTCCTTCTTTGAGAAAGTAACAGATTTCTTAGACAAAGGAAACGCAGTGGATCTAATTTACCTCAATTTCAGTAATGCATTTGATACGGTTCCACATCGGGAATTATTAGCTAAATTGGAAAAGATGGGGATCAATATGAAAATTGAAAGATGGATAAGGAACTGGTTAAAGGGGAGACTATAACGGGTCATACTGAAAGGTGAACTGTCAGGCTGGAGGGAGGTTACTAGTGGAGTTCCTCAGGTTTTGGGACCAATCTTATTTAATCTTTTTATTACTGACCTTGGCACAAAGAGTGGGAATGTGCTAATAAAGTTTGCGGATGACACAAAGCTGGGAGGTATTGCCAAGAGAAGGACCGGGATATCATACAGGAAGATCTGGATGACCTTGTAAACTGGAGTAATAGTAATAGGATGAAATTTAATAGTGAAAAGTGCAAGGTCATGCATTTAGGGATTAATAACAAGAATTTTTGTTATAAGCTGGGGACGCATCAGTTGGAAGTAACAGAGGAGGAGAAGGACCTCGGAGTATTGGTTGATCACAGGATGACTATGAGCCGCCAATGTGATATGGCCGTGAAAAAAACTAATGCGGTCTTGGGATGCATCAGGCGAGGTATTCCAGTAGAGATAAGGAGGTGTTAAGTACCGTTATACAAGGCACTGGTGAGACCTCATCTGGAATACTGTGCGCAGTTCTGGAAAACCTATCTTATGAAAGGAGACTCAAAGAGCTTGGCTTGTTTAGCCAAACCAAAAGAAAGCTGAGGGGAGATATGCTTGCTCCCTATAAATATATCAGAGGGATAAATACCAGGGAGGGAGAGGAATTATTTAAGCTCAGTACCAATGTGGACACAAGAACAAATGGATATAAACTGGCCATCAGGAAGTTTAGACTTTAAATTAGACAAAGGTTTCTAACCATCAAAGGAGTGAAGTTCTGGAACAGCCTTCCAGGGGGAGCAGTGGGGGCAAAAGACATATCTGGCTTCAAGACTAAGCTTGGTAAGTTTATGGAGGGGATAGTATGATGGGATAGCCTAATTTTGGCAATTAATTGATCTTTGACTATTAGCGGTAAATATGCCCAATGGCCTGTGATGGGATGTGATCTGAGTTACTACAGAGAATTCTTTCCTGGGTGTCTGGCTGGTGAGTCTTGCCCACATCCTCAGGGTTTAGCTGATCACCACATTTGGGGTTGGGAAGGAATTTCCCTCCAGGGCAGATTGGCAGAGGCCCTGGGGGGTTTTCACCTTCCTCTGCAGCATGGGGCACAGGTCACTTGCTGGAGGATTCTCTGCACCTTGAAGTCTTTAAACCATGATTTGAGGACTTCAATAGCTCAGACATAGGTTAGGGATTTGATACAGGAGTGGTTGGGTGAGATTCTGTGGCCTGCGCTGTGCAGGAGGTCAGACTAGACAATCATAATAGTCCCTTCTGACCTTAAAGTCTATGATTCTATTCTTTTATTTCACACAACCACCCACAGTTAATCTGGGAAACTCATTGCCAGGGCTGTTGTGAAAGCCACAAGTATAACTGGGTTTAAGAAAGAATTAGATAAATTCATGGAGGATAAGTTCATCAATGGCTATTAGCCAAAATGGTCGGGGATACAACCCCATGCATCAGGCATGCCAAAACCATCAACTGCCAGAAGCTGGGACTGGATGACTGGGAACTGATCACGTGAAATTGCCTTATTCTGTTCTTTCCCTCTGAAGCATCTGGAACTAGCCACCATCAGAAAATAGGATACAGAGTTAGATGGACCATTGTTCTGACCCAGTATGACTGTTCTTATATTCTGAAAATGTCAGCTGCTGGTACTGTTTGACTGTAACGTAGGTCTGATGCTGTTCCTTGAATTGTTGCAGTTGTTGATACTGGGCTGCAATTTGGGCTTGTTGTTATTCCCCTTGAATTGCAGCAAGGTCTGCTCCTACTGTTTTTCAATGATCACCACCTATTTTAGGAATCTTCCCGTTTTCCTCTTTGTTTAGAGAGTCCTAACAGCTGGTACCACATGTGAGTAAATGAAATTCCTATCTTGCTCTGACATAACAGACACACAAAGTAATTAGTCTACAAACCTCTTCCTAAGATTTTGCTTAATTGGTAGCTCAAATAAAAAACCCCATAAACCTCAGACTAAACTTTCCCCCCAAAGTTAGTTATTCCTAGAGTTCCCCTGCAGCAATCTGTTCTGGACTCCAGTTCCGTCAACCCAATGGATCATTTCCATTTTCCTAATCTCCAACATGGAGTTAGTGAGCTGCACCTATCACAAGACAGTACAAATCAGGCAACATCTCTCTACTAGATTCCAACACCTGCTACCATGGTTGGACAACATTAGAACCCTGCCACCTATAATACATAATACTTGATCACGTTTATGCTATTTTTTAATCCCGGGATACCGGTATTTATACCAATGCAGTAGGAAATACTTCATTCTAGTAATGATTATTTTAAAAATTTTTGTTTGGAAGGGAACCCCAGTACCATACCATGGAAACTGCTACTTCTCAATCTTCAAAAAAACAAAAAGGATACCTTCTCTAGTAACCAAAACAAATACCCATGGTTCCTCCTTGGATTTCTCATGCACTCTTGTTCTTATATTGAGCTAGTAGTATCTTTAAATACATAGTGTGTTAAAAAATGTCAGCACTTGTTGCCCCAAAGAGCCTTAAATAAGTATCATAAATATCACCTGAATACATACTGCAGCGATTCTTAGCTGCAAAAGCTGGATTTCTGGCCATGTAAGATGAGAAGGACCTGCTTGAGGGCAGCTTCACTCTGACAATAGTGATGCTGCAATGCGGTGCAATAAACTAGCCAACTTTCATTTTTTCCTTCTACATAAAAATATCCTAAAGACACATGACTTCAATACTTTTACTTATTTACATTACAAAACTAGTATATGAACTATAATCCTCAGAAGTCTCTATTGTTTCTATGACTCCATATAATATTAGCGACTTGCCAAAAAGAAATACTAAAAATGTTGTTGAGTTTTCAAAAAGAGAATCAATAAACACCCAAGGAGCTGCTTCTTCATTCTAATTATGAGAAAGAAATATTGGCCCTAAATTCTTAAAATGCTGATTTTTGGAGCGTCGTAGTTTTCCCTCGCCTTCTTTTTATTGATTCTAATTTTGTATTAAAATTAATTTAATGAAAGTTTGAAATACTGGATTTCAATTTAAGGGGAATATGTTACAGGTATCTGGAATGGTATAGCAATTTGTTATATGATTTCAATTCTAATGCTACAGTAACTCATTCTGGTCCAGCAAGTTTTATTCCTCTCATCACAACGCTCTGTATTAATCACATCAAATTTCTTTGTGAAGGCAACTGGGATCAGCGACTGTCATAAGAAATAAGAAGTTAGGAAGTGTCTGTTTCCATCATTACAATCTCCATTATAATAAGGTCATAAGGGCAGACAGGGATTGTTGTTTAATATACAAATACCTTTCCTATTTCTAACATAAATGTCATAGAGCAGTGCTTCCCAATATGTGAGCCATGGGAGCCCAAGTGAGCCACGAAGGGTTCATTCAGAGTTTTTTTGAGAGGGCGGGGGAATGAATTGATATGCCCTTTTTTTTTCTCTCTAATTAAGAGACTATTAAACTAGGTTTAAAAATGACCTGCATCTTATGCTGCTGCTGCCAAGGTTGGGAGCCTCTCTGTGCCCTCCACTCCTCCAGAGGGCATTCAGCAAAGAGACTTCCTCCTGGGGCAGGAATTCAGCAGGAAGTTTCTTGGCTGAAAGCACCCTGCTGAGCAGAGGGCAAAGAGAGGTTCCCAGTGCTGGCAGCAGAAGCACCAGCACTACCAGATAGCGGAAACTGGGCTGAGGGAGACACAGGTGTGTTATCTTAATAATGGAAGGATTTTTACCAAGTGCTAAGCCTACATGTATTTAGCTTTAGGCTGAAGAAGATGATTTTAATAAAGTTGATCAAAAAAGGAAGAAAAGTAGACAATACACCGCTACCCCTATATAATGCAACCCGATATAACACGAATTTGGATATAACACGGTAAAGCAGTGGATCAAAGCAAGTTTGATATAACACGGTTTCACCTATAACGTGGTAAGATTTTTTGGCTCCCGAGGACAGCGTTATATCAAGGTAGAAGTGTACAATGATAGCTACATCATGTTTGCATTTTGGTCACAATAATACTGCAGAAAGTCCACAGACACAATGTGTCATTTATTTTCAAGCGTTAGCAAATGAAAGTATGAGGTCAGGGAAACTACTGAGACTTTTAGAAACCAAGCACCTGGAATTCGGAAATAGGAGCCAAGATTTTTTTCCTTCTGAACCAAAAAGAATTAAAGCAGCAAAAAGAGTCATAATTAATTAAGCAGCTATTCAAAAAGTCTTATAAGCACCCTATATTATGGCTAGCAAACTGCCAGATGCAAACAAGCACACACCAATGGAAAGACTATACTTCCAGCAGCAACAGACGTGTAGAATTGTAACTGGGGAATAACCAACCATGGCACTGAAAAAAACATTCCCATGTCAATAATACCATCTGTTGACACATTGATGACCTTGCAGAAAACATCCAGGACCAATCGATAAACAAGTCAATATCTTGCACTGCACTTTGACAAATCCACACACATACCCAACACGGCCCAGGTTCTGTGTTATGCGAAATTTGTCAAAGCAGGTACAAAAGTTGAAGAACTTTTATTTTGCAAAGAAATCACAAAGAAATTGCAAAGAAACCAGTGAGGAAATACTGAAGATCCACAATAAATTCATAGTGGGCTGAGAGTATCAGACTGCCCTGATGGGGCAGCAACCATAACCAGAGAGAACCATGGGACTATATGGGCAATGTGGACTTTTTAATTACATTAGCTTACCTGGTACACCTATTTGGCAAACCAAATGTGCTGAATCTAGTACTTCAAGGTAGGAATACAAATATACTAGATATGAAAGAAAATTGGGGGGGATTCATGAAGCAGCTTTATTTTGGAAATGTCACATTGAAAAGAGAGTAACTAAGATGTTTCCAGTATTATCAGACTTTTAAAAATAATCAAGTGCAAGTGAGAACAATGCTATTACAGAGCAAATATTAACTCATTTGTCTGGATTGTATTCCCATAATGATCAATGTTTTCCTAGAGTCGAACATGAATCTCCAAAACCTGTTCTGCACAACAGTTGACTTCATTCCAATCTTAAGTATCTCAACTCAAGAAAACTTCTTAGAATTGCCAAGTGATCACACACTGAAGACCAAGTTTTCAAATCCAGCAACCCAAGAATTCTGGTTTTCTATTAAAGCAGAGTAATTGAGCAGTCTAACCCCATAACTCTGCAACAGAAAAATACAAGTTAAGAAGATTAAGATTTGCCTCAAGATAAGAAGTGCACAGTTCTGCTTTATTCCATCTTTCTCTGATGACAATCTTGTCAGTGAATGGCTGAGAACTTCCTGACTCGGAGTAAGGAAGCAGCCCTATGTTGAAAAATAAGCTAGCAAGGGAAGAAAGGGGAAGCAAGAAGGTAGCAGGGAAGCATGCTTCTGGTGTCTAGAGGAAAAATAAGAATGGAGATGACGATAGGGTGGAAAGGATTACGGTAATTTAAACAAGTTAAAAATGGAGCAAAAGATGGGACGGGGTTGAGAAGAGAGAAACACAAGAGAAAGAATATACTCTTCATCTTAGACCCCAAAGACCAGTGAGTAGCTTCACATTTCTCTTCATGCACATTTGGATACGTCCACTGCATACACATTGTGATACAGGAGGGCCAGAGAGCAGCAGTGGAGTGCTTGAGGGGAAATATATAAACCCAAGGCTAATTAAGGCGTGGTTCCCTGTAGACTAGGGAGTGTGGCTACAGGTTAATTGGAGGACCTGCAGTCAATTAAGGCCCTGTCAGCAACCTAATAAAACCCCCTGCTTCATGCAGTCAGAGAGAGGGAGGAAGGAGAGAAGACTGGAGGTGTGTTGTGAGACTTGAAAGATCAGAGAACCGAAGTAAGGGAGACCCTGCCCCAGCAGGGGAGGGAGACTCCCTCTCTCAGCGTCTAAGGACCGAAGGTACCCCACCCAAGGGGGAAGAGGGTAAGAAACCGCAGCGGTTGAGAGGGGCTCAGAGTGAGGAGCAAGCCCAGACCCCTCCCCCACTTCCCTCCTTTACCACCTTCCCAGGCCACTAGCGGAGCCCTCGGTGCCCCAAGGGCAGGGGCAAGGGGTGGCATCTTAGCCCCGCCAAGAAAAGCGCAGGACCCACCATACTAACATTGGCCATCTTGTCACAACATAAAAAAAGTCTTTTAATTCACTTATTCTATGCGAAAATTCATCAAGCCTCTTTTGAACTCTTTGAGGTTATAAAGCTTCTCAACTTTCCACAACAAGAGCGCCTCTTGTGATTTTGTTTCTATTGCTTATGAACAGCTTGTTCTTAAATATGTCAAAAACACCAACTAAGAAGTATACACATAGTTATAAAATAGACTTTATAGGAAACATCCCTTTTGAGGTCACTTGACATACATGACACACTAATATTAAAATGAAAGAAAAGTTACCAAATTATACAGACCATAGAAAAAGTACCCAACATCCCAGAAAAGGAAATAACACCAAAGAATAAACTTCGGCCCCAATCCATTGATTTGTAGAAGTTGGATCAGGCTCTTAGTAGTGAGACAATTTATTCACATCCAAACATATTTCAGTATTAATATAAGTATCTGTTATCAAATATATACAAACAAAAACATTGCAGTAAAAACATTAAGGTTGCAGTCAAGACTTCAAAAACTGGTAAATGCGAAAATTAAGATTAGCTGTTCAAACTTAGTTCACCCTTCCATATGATGAAGTCTTCAATTACATGATCACAAATCCATAAGACCCTTGCCTCATTCAATGCACTGAAAAACTTAAGTCTTTCACATTTTTAAAAATAAAACTGAAAAATCTCTGAAACGTCATAAGGTGGTCATAACGACGCCCATATGAGTCATCCGCAGAGTTGGAACCTTGACAGACCTCAACAAATTGAGCAAAGAGAATAACTTGTAGTAGTAGTAATGTTATCCTCTATATGGACCAATCAGTAAATAAGGATGAGATAAAACCAGTGGGTTTCACTGCTATTTGCTAGACAGCAGAGGAATGTTGGAATTCTAGAATCTAGAAGAGAATCCTGGATTCCCAAAGGTTGTATTATCTCGTGATTACAGATTCTTCTGCCCCAGTTCCTCACAGCCTGTCTTTTTCTATACCCCTCCCATTTACTCCTATCCTCCAGCCAAACCCTGTCTCTCCTCTGCTTCTACCCACCCAAATATTATCCCACACCGTATCCCTCTTTCTGCTCCTCACCCCTTCGCATCTAAGTCTGGGTGATTTCTCCTCCTCCATTCTGCCAGAGTGCCTGCAGAGAAGCAACAGCAGCTCAGGTGGGAAAGTCTTGCTTCTCAGTTCAGCTGTCCAGAAGCAATGGTTACTGGTGGCCAGGAGAAGCAACTGCAGAAAAAGTCCTGTGCCGACCTTGGCAAGACCATTCTCAGTACAGATGTAAGCTAGCTGCCACACTATCAAACTTCTGTGAGTATGTGCAAATGGTGATATACAAAATGCACTACTGTAATACAAATATGATAAAGACAAAGAGCATCCTAGCCTATCTTAACAGCCAGAGATAGATACATACCAACACCTTCAATTGCACTCTGAAGTGAGCAGATGGCCCACTTTCTGTCTTCCCTGCTTAAAACAAACAGGTGCATCCTGCAGTAGCAGAAGGTTTTGAGTAGTCTTCAAGAAGTGAGCACATTGCATTAGTTCAGCCTGAGTTCAGAAAGTTTTCGATGATTGTTGTGAGGTTTATATTGATGAGTAAAGGTCATAATCTTTGGGCCAATCAGGCTCTTTAGCCATATATGCCACCCAGCAATACAAGAACTGTGATGGATCCAATAAGAACAGAAAAATGCAACCACAACTGAGAGAAGTAGCAGGTATTGCACCTCATAATGGAAGCTGCATTTTCAGTCACTGGGACAATTACACTTTGCTGCATTCATGAAAACAAGTAAAATAGATTTTACACAAATTATGAAAATTCATTTTTACTTGGGAGTTCCTCCCATATCCAGATGTACAGAGTAATTATGATCAAACCTGCACAAGTTCTGGCTAAATCCAAAAATGATAGATGTGTATCCAAAGTTCAAACTCCAAGTTCTCTCTGATCTACTCCCCAACCCACCCAAACCTTCTGTCTGTTGATCTTCCATTACCAATATCCTCCCCCAGTATAATCAAGTGTTGGAAAATAGGCGAGGAGACTAGTCAATTTCCATTTAGTTTCTGTCTCCCTACAGTCACTCTTTTCCTCAGCCTTCAAACCATACTCATCATAGAGCCCTGTTTGTTTCGTTGAACAAGGACAGGTTAGGTTTTTTTGTATGTTCTTAATAAACATCATACTCCGGGTTTCTATGGCTAAGAGGTGTTTCACCAAGTGGGATTATACATTTCTAATCTCAAAAAAGTAACAAAGATCAAAATATTGTAGCTTGCCCAACAGACACTATCCAACACGCTCAGACTTTTACCATGGATTTTAAGGAATATCAGGAAGAGAAGAAACTAATTACAGTTGAAATATCCTGAATAGAATCTTTATCTGCTGATTTAGCTCAGGAGAGTAAATCCCTATATACTTGGTTATAAAAGAGAGAGAGAGATTACTGATCCCTTCCCAGCTGTTAAGGAGCAATACCTGAATACAGATTTCTTCAGGGATTCCATGATAGAAGACAAAAGTTGTGAGTAGAATGATGTCAGTTCCCAAAGGCATTCACTCATACTTATCCAGAAAGTAAGACATCTCCATAACTTTATGTATGCATTCACAAGAGGAAATGCAAAGAGACTGGAATGACGCCTTTATTAAATGACCAAAGTGGAAGAATCACAAGAACTCCGGCAGTACTAGCCTGAACCAGGAGTAATGTGAGCAACAGTTATGCAGCTTCCTGATCACAGCTATGTTAACTCACCGTTCTTCCTTAAATGCAAAACTCACATTTCCAGGCCCACTGTTCTTTAACAGAGGCTGCCAAATGTGACAGCATAAGCCAGGAGTGGCCAAACAGTGGCTCATGAGCCACATGTGGCTCTTTTACTATTAAAGTGTGGCTTGCGGAGCCCCCCACGCCACCCCCCTTCTCCACCTATCAGATGGGGACCTCTGCCTTGCAGTGGGATGATGAGGTAGGGGTTTCTGTCCAGCGGGGGCGGGGGGGGGTCTTGGGGCTTCAGCCCTGTGGGGCGCACCTGCTGGGCTTCAGCAGGAGTGGGGCTGAAGCCCTGAGCCCTGGCAGGTGCCTCCTGCGGGGCTGAAGCCCCGACCCTGGCTCCCAGAAGACATACCCCAGCTCTTGAACTTCTAAACATTGTTGTATGTGGCTCGGAGGGCAAGTAAGTTTGGCCACCCCTGACATAAGCCCTTATACACACACACAGTTTGATTACACTATATTCAAAAGTCACTTCACCAATAATACTGCCTCTCTTTCAGATTCAAATAAGTATCAAGAAGAGCAGAAACCAAGTGCAAGTCGCCAAAGAAATCTTCAAAGAATTTGCTTGCCTTCTGTATCCACTTGATAAAAAAAGAAATATTTGAAGATGGAATATTTCATTGAGTCAGTGATGAACAAATGCCTCAGCCTAACATTGGGAAGCACTAAGTTTTCAGAGATGCAGTATTTCAGATTAGACATCAATTCAAGTTTACAATTAGTTATATTCATTAAAGAGTCCATGGCATTTTTCCAATGAGTTTGATATAGTCGCCCTATATTCATAGCCCAGACCAGAATTTAAACACCAATCCTATTGCAAAAAGTGTCAGAGCAGATGTTTGTATTGGTGTATGCACATATACTGCAGAGTGCTTGGGGTGTGTGTGTATATATTATTCCCTTCAAAACATAATTAAATAATAATAATATATTATTAAAGAATGGTATTGGGGCTGCAAAGTCAAGCACTCAGAAGTTAGAAAATGCCAGAATTAAGGTTGCCTGTGCAAGCTTAATACAGTGCCCTTGTACAACCTTTAATTTCACAGACTCTATACTTTAAGGCCAAAAGGGACCATCAGAATCATCTAGGTCACAGAATCTCAGTCTCCCATTCTTGGTAATAAACCCATAACCTCTAGCTGAGTTACTAAAGTCCTCAAATCATGATTTAAAGACTTCAAGTTACAGAGAATCCACCACTTAGTTCAAACAAGCAAGTGAAACCATGTCCCATGCTGGAGAGGAAGGCAAATAAAACCCCAAAGATCTCTGCAAATCTGACTTGGGGGAAAAATTCCTTTCTGACCCCAAATATGGCGGTCAGATCCTGAGCATATTGGCATGACCCACCAGCCAGACACCTGAAAGAGAATTCCCTGTAGTAACTCAGAGCCCTCGCCATCTAGTGTCTCGTCTCCAATGGCTGTTGGAAATATTTGCTACTAGCAGTCACCAATGAGCCACATGCCATTGTAGACAGCCTCCTCATAAACTTAGCTAGCTCAATCTTGAAACTATTTATGGTTTTTGCCCCCATTGTTTCCCTGGGAAGGCCATTCCAGAACTTCACTTCTCTGATGGCTAGAATCCTTCATCTAATTTCAAGCTTAAACCTGTTTATGTCCAGTTTATATCCATTTATTCTTGTGACAACTGTCCCTTATCTCCCTCCCTGGTGTTTATCCCTCTGATATATTAATAGCATGCAATCATATCTCCCCTTAGCCTTAGGTTCTCCTTTCCTCTGATCATCCTAGTAGCCCTTCTCTGCACCTGTTCCAGTTTAAATTCATCTTTCTTAAATATGGGAGACCAAAACTGCACACAGTATTTCAGATGAGGTCCCACCAGTGCCTTGTATAATAGTAATAATACTTCCCTATCTCTACTGAAAATAACTTTCCTGAATGCATCCAAGGATTGCAGTAGCTTTTTCCACAGCTGCAGCACATTGGAGTCTCACAGTCATCCTGTCATCAACCAGTATACCCAAATCATCCTCCTCCTCTGTTGTTTCCAACTGATACGTCTCCTGCTTATACCAAAATATTTTAGTCCTTAAGTGCATGATGTTCACTATTAAATTTAATTCCATTGCTACTACTCCAGTTTTCATGGTCATCCAAATATTCTTGTATGATATTCCAATCCTTCTCCGTATTGGCAATACCGCCCAACTTTGTGCCATCCGCAAATTTCCTCAGCACACTCCCACTTTTTGTGCCAAGGTTACAAATGAAAATGTTAAAGACTGATCCGTGAGGAACTCCATTAGTGATGTCTCTCCAGCCTGACAGTTCAACTATCATTCTGACCTGCTGTAGTCTTCCCTTTAATCAGTTTCTTATCCACCTTTCAGTTCTCATATCAATCCCCATTTTCTCCAATTTAACTAATAATTTCCCATGTAGAACTGTATCAACTGCCTTATTGAAATCCAGGTGGATTAGATCTACTGCATTGCCTTTGAGAAGATTGATTTTTTTAGACAAAAAGACAGAGATCATGTTGATCTGTCACAATCTACCTTTTGTAAAACCATGTTGTATTTTATCCCAATTACCATTTACCCCTATGTGTTGAACTACTTTCTCTTTCAAAATTTGTTTCAAGACCTTGCATACAATAGAGGTTAAACTAATCGGCCTGTGGTTTCCCAGTTCATCTTCTCTCCCCCTTAAAATAGGTACTATATTTGCAGTTTTCCAGTCATTGGGTAACACCCCCAAATTTACAAATTCATTAAAAATCCTTGTTTGCAATATCAGAGCCCACTGATTGGGTCCCATTAAGCTGTTTGAGTTTGACTTTCATCTTGGATGTGGCAATTTCTTCTTCCATATCCTTGTTTCCACTAGCACGCTGCCACTACCCCTAACCTCATCACTACCCTTATTAAAATCTGAGGTAAAGTATTTATTTTGAAGTGTTGGGACATGCCTAGATTATCTTTAATCTTCACCTCATCTTCAGTGCTTAATGGTCCCACTTCTTTCCTTGTTTTCTTATCATTTATATGGCTAAAGAATTTTTTATTATTGGTTTTCAATTCTTTTGCAAGGTCCAACTCTGAGAATTACTAAAAACCTAGCACTTTTCCCCTATGCCTTCTGACCTCCAACAGATCGCTTGCCTCGCTGATCGATGGATTCTTCCATTCCTTGTATGCTTTCTGCAAGGGGTTTAAATTGAGTTTAAAAAGTTAACCATTTAAACGACTAAAAATATTTTGTTTAAACGGTTAACCGATTAAGCGGCTGGGGCCACTCCGACTGGAGCCAGTATGGCTGGGGCCGGCGCAGGGCCATGGGGTTAACGGTTAAGGCAGGTTAACATTTTACATCCATACTTTCTGCTCTCTCTTAATAACCTCTTTACGATGCTTGTTCATCCAGTTTGGTCTGCAATCCTTTCCTATGAATTTTTTCCCCTTGCTTGGGATACAGGCTTCAGATGGCTTCTGCAACTTTGATTTATAGTAATTCCAAGCCTCATCCACATTCAGATTTTGAGTTCTTCAGTCTAGTCCACTTCTTTCCATACAGAAGGGACGGTGCTCATATATTGAATAGCCATTCATTCAATTTTATCCTCATTGTTCACTGTGTGACCCAAGGCCTTATTAATTGCACTGCACACTATTCAAACCTTTCTCTAAAGACAGAATTAACAATTTCCTCATGGGATTTTCTACAGTAATCTTCACCATAGTGTCTGAGTGCTCCACAAATATTAATGAATATTGTGTTGTTGGGCAGAGTGGAGGTCCACTGTACCAATATCATGTTCTTGTGAAGTCATTCCTTCCCCCGCTCAAAAAAAAAAAAAATCTGGGGATAAATCACCTCTTTATTTTAGAAATCCCACAATATCTATCGGAAAAAGAAATACACATTGTACAACTGATATCCACAGCAAACCTTCAGGTTAGCAGAATAAAACAATGTATTTCAGGCCCATATACTTTGTTCTTAGTGAAGTTGTAATACACGCCTTTCAGTTGTTGAATAGGATTGTAATCCAGATCAAGATTTTTGAACCTAGAAAGTTACTCTGAGATATGTTCCACACTACTCATGTGCCATACAGTGTTGCCTAATTAGCCTTCTCAGTGTATAGAATGTAGAACATAGCAGAGGAAGTTAAAAATTCTGTGTTTCCACAAGTGCATAATCATTAAAAAAAAAATGTTTGGCTTCACCCATCTTGCTTTCAGACGCCCTATCTAAACTTACTTCCTAGATCAATTCAATTTCTCACACAACTGCAATCTTCAAGATTTTCATATAGAAAGCTATGCCCATCAATCATAATCTGTGTTATTAATTTGCTATTTTCTAAAATTTAGAACCAAAGGTTTCAAGTCTTATATCCATTACAAACACAGTACCTTTTGATTTTCCCCAATGTTTTGCTAATATTCACACTGATCTACTAAGTAAATCCAACATTGTTTGTTAAGCCAAACCTGTAATTTCAGATGATGCGAAATCACACGCTGCACTCTTGTTTCCTGGCTAGTGGAAGTTAGGAGTGAAATGTCCAATCTTAAATGCTTCCACATTTATTTTACCGTCCCAGGAACTAATACCAGTGACTAAAGGAATTAGATTTCAAAAATAAAAAAGGACAACTGAAAGGAGTCTGCCATTACAGCCATTCTCCATGTCGGCCTTCCCCTGAGCCTACATAAGCCACCCACTGAATTCTAATGTATATGGTTCATTCACCCCACACATACATAAAACACACCTGTTTTCTAAAGCATTTTTTAAATAATTTAACAAAAAAGTTCTTTATAATACATTAATTTTGCACACACAAAAAATATATCAAAGGGAACAAAGTGATCTTCTGTTGTCCCATCATATTATGCTACTAATCCTCTTTGGGTAGTAATCAAAAGACCCAAAATGCCAAGCTATAAAAATTTATTTCCAAGTAGTAGAGGCCTCTGGCTCTTTGGCAAAATCTTCAGTCAGTTGTGTTGGCAGGCAAGGAGTTCTCTTGGTCTGTCATGTGCAAAGCTTTCAATACATTTGTCAGGGCTCTCTCATTGTCTTAAACTATATTTTTTCTTTATTTTATTTCTAAGGGAACTAGGTGTTTTGTTTTTTAAAATCACAAATCCATTCTTCACTAGATGAGATATTTTGATCATATAAAGGAGTCTTTTCTTCAAGCACATATAAAAAGCATACACTATTGTACTGGCATACCAATTTTAGAATTGTTCCTTGTATTAGAATATAGCAGGGATCAGTAGCCTTTGGCATGCGGCTCATCGGGGAAATCCACTGGCCGTCCGGGACGGTTTGTTTACCTGCAGTGTACGCAGGTTCTGCCGATCCCAACGCCCACTGGCCGTAGTTTGCCGTTCCAGGCCAATGGGGGCTGCAGGAAGCAGCAGCCAGCACATCCCTCGTCCCACTCCACTTCCTGCAGCCCCAATTGGCCTGGAACGGCAAACCGTGGTCAGTGGGAGCTGCAATCGGTTGAACCTGCGTACGCTGCAGGTAAATAAACCGTCCCAGCCTGCCAGTGGATTTCCCTGATGTGCCGCATGCCAAAAGTTGCCGACTCCTGGTATATAGTCTACTGTACTTACACATGAAATCTTAGTTGAGGGTTATTCTCTGACAGAAATCTAGATCTACTTGGTCTCCAATACTTGCCTGTAACTTATTTTACAAAAACTCTCCCTAAACCAGACAAATACAAATGTTTGTTTTATTCCGCACCCCCTTGCCACCTCTATCTCCCAAAGAAACATTTTTACAACATTTTAATTAAATAAACAGTACCCAGTGTAATAAATCTGACAATATTACAAGCATTTTGATATTGGAATAGCTGTCATTACTCAAAATTACAGTGAAGCGCCTGCAAACTTTTCATGTAACAAAGTTCCATGCCTTTTATATATTCCAGCTGTCACATATAGTGAAAAGGGTAAGAGAAGACAGTTATATATAAGGTGTAGAGTCAGTGCACTGTATGAATTATAGGCAAAGGTGTTATTTGGGTAGAAATTTTCCATGAAGAATGTCCACAATATTTTACCCATCTTAAAAAAATAAACTCTGTTTTGTTGAGAAGTTCTAGAACCTTCATGCTTTGGATTGAGAATTTGAATTTGGCAGTGTATTTGCCCTGGTACAAGGGATTTGCCTTTTTGCCATCTTTATGAAAAGAGTTTTGCAGCTAAATTCTCTGAAAATTCAATCTGTAATGTGCATGCTACGGCCCAGACTACAGGGACTGGGCAGGACTTTCTCAGCAAATCTTCTTCCCCATTGCTAGGGGCAATGTGGCACAAAGCACAAGATCTGAAAGAAGGGAAAATGTGTCTTTTGTGCTCTCGATGCTCTCCTTGCAGGCACTCAAGCAACATGAAGGAGGAGGAGGAGACAGCCTGAATCAATTACAGAGATGTGAAGAGGGGGTTAGATAGGGTAGGATCCAGAATGCGCATGGTAAAGAGTCAGGAGATACGGTGTTGGGCAGGAGCAAAGCAGAAAGAGAGATCTCCTGGTTAAGGCAGGATGAGCACACAACATGTCAATGTTGTTAGTCACTTCACTTAATGCACAACTGGTATGTGCTCAGATATTATAATAATAAGCATGGTTTAAGAACTTATACAGAACAAAACGATAGAAAAAGAGGGAACTTGATGCCCTGGAGAACTGTATTCTTGCTAAGTACTCTGAAAAATCATATTGAATACCCCAAATTAGGGGACACTTGACAATTTTAGCCTTAATATCTCTGTGCCTCAGTTCCCCATCAACATAAGAATAAATACCATCTAATCTCACAGAGATGTTATGAAGATAAATAAGACCTTCTAACACTAAGATTCTAAAATTTGGTGCTGCACACTTAATGAGGAGGATAAGAAGCAATTTTGGATAACTACCTATACACTGAATGAGGCAGGGATCCTGTGAGAAAAATATTAGTACGTGATGTGACTAAACACTATTTTAATGATTATGAAAAAAGCACAAGATCTGAATGAATGAAAGTTGCACAGGCAGCCTTAAACATGGCATTCAGTGTACTGAATTTTGTAATTTGGTCTACATTTAAAAGTTAGATCGACATTGCTATGTTGGTCAAGGGCACTATATATATGGAAGCATTACTATGTCGGTAAGGGATATATATATATATATTACTATGTCGGTAAGGGATATATATATATATATATATATATCCCTTACCGACATAGTAATGCTAACCTAACCCTCAGTTAGACACAGTTTTGTGGATGAAAGAATGCTTTACTGGCGTAGCTACTTCATTTGGTTATCCCATACCAATGGAAAACCCCTTCTGTAGGCTGTGTCTATACTGCAGGGTTATGCCTCATAGCTATGCTGACACATCTCCATAGTATAGACATACCCTTAACATTCTTTTAATTTAGTTTATTTTATATTTAAAAAAACCTAAAGGTTTAATTAATTGGTGAGCACCTGAAATTCACAGATAATAAAGAGGATAGCCCAAGAATATGGACGATGAACGGCGTAACTCTGGTTGCGAGGATGTGAAGGTAGGTTCTTCCCCACAAGGCCACAGAGCCTCTGTAGCTACTGCTGCATTCCCCTCTGTGATTATTATGTCTCCTTATGCAGGACGGTCGAGCTGAAGAATGGGATGTCATGGATCTATCTTGTATCTCAGCTGGACCACTCTTCCCACAAGTGTCCGTCCATTAGGGCAGATGCAGGCCCCATAAAACACAGCTGTTTGGGATTTGCAGCCTGCTACCCCATCTCTGGCACAGCTGAACCATACCAATTCTATTTCATGCATTCAATACCTTCCAGAGTATTTGACCATTAATATGCGTTTTAGCTACATTAAAAAGTGTCATACTTTCTCCCTTTCTCTCAGTATCCTACCCTTGAATCAGAAATTCATGCAATCTCTCTTACTTGCCTTACATTTCAGGCACAGATATGGGTCTAGAAAGGACAACATTATCTTTATAATTGAAGTAGTGAAAAATACCTTTTCCTTCTATGGAAGCAAATACATGCGTTCCAACAAAAAACACTATTGTTTCCTTTTTTGGCACTGAGATATTTTTCAATTTAACTGTTATTTTAGTCATTTAAAATTCAATCATTTTAATCACTGATCTAATAAGGCATTTTGAATGTGAGTTCTCTAAAAAATACAAGATCCTTGACTATGAAATATATTTATTTCACAAAATCAGAATGAGAAACGAAGCAGAGACTTAAAACTGGACTCCTTCTTAGGCATAAGAGCAGGGGTATTACAAGATTTAGACTTGCTGCGTAACAATGAGAGCTTAACATTTCCAAAATAGAGTATGAGACTCATGAAGTAGAAAAATGGACAGATGCTGCTATCCCTGTTTTCATAGTCTAAGCATGAACCCAGGTCTGAATCACTATTTTCTCTCATTCTGATTAGCCTCTGCTCAGAAAGCCATTCTTTGATATTAACAGTCTTGCTAACTGTTAACCCAAATGCAATCTTTCTTAGGAAAGCTGGGTGAGACAGTTGTGGTGCCACTCTAGTGGGAATTAGAATCCTCAGATTTCTTTAACCCCTGCCAATCAGGTTTCAGACTTCAGCAGGAGACAGAAATTGCATACATAGCACTGGATTATGACTTCCATCTCGTGATGGAGAGGGAGGAAAGTGTCCATTGCTGATTCTTTGCTATATTAATGCTTTTTATAATATACAGCAGGAGTCACACTTTTTCCAGTGCTAACCATATCTTAACAGTGTTTCATGAGTAAGGCCAAATTTTGGCACGGGTACGTTTATTAAACGTCATGGACGGGTCGCAGGCAACAAACAATAAATCATGGAGTTATTGAAGCCTGAGCCCCGCCGCCACACAGCTGAATTACTGGAAATTTCAGGAAGTCATAGAAGTCTCATAAAATCACGGAATACGTGACCTTCATTACTGACTCATAGCCTTATTCATGAACCACTTCATCCCTCATTCACCAAGCTTTAGCATCCCTGTGGCAACTCAAGCAACTGCAAACATGGAAAAGTAATACTAAAAGTATGTATTTTTAATTTTGAAATGCAAATTAGTAAATGGAAAAAAGGAGAGACAGCACCATGTGACCAGCCATTTCTCCAAGAGACAAAATGGTTGACAAAGCACAGTTTTTGAACTTATGCCACAGACCATGGAAGTGTTGCTGACACATCTGCAGTCCCTATCATCGGTTCAATGGACATAAGTGAGTGGTTCTGCTACTTTAAGAGAGATCCCAAGTGGTAGAGATCTCGAAAGGTAGTTTAGCAAAACTGCTCGTCTGCCCCTCAGGGCTCTCATGAGCATACCAGAGGTTTCTATTTTTTTACCCCTCCTATACAACATGTGCTTGACATCACCAAATGGGTTAGTAGGGAAATATCAGCATGCTAAAGAAACCATAGCCATTGAACAACCAACCCTATGTCCCTATCTCACGTGAAATGATGAAGCTGGCTGACTCAGTGTTGAAGAGAGTGGAGCTCAAACAAGACCTAGCACGCTGAGGTTCAACCTAGACTACACATAGTGTGTTGGTAGAACTCAACTGGAAGGACTGCCTCAGGGAGTGCGCCCACCATTATAGTAGTTCCACAATCTGGATGTGCTGTAGATCTTTTGTGGCTGCCGGCTGTGCATAGCTGAGAGAGAAGATGGTTTTTAGAGCCATCTGCATGTGTAAGAGAAGCGTATCCTGTTCTTTCAGATGAAGACCCTTTTATTCCTGTCCTTGAACCTAGACTACCATAAAGCTCTTTACACCTTGAGACCATCCAGAAACGGAAACTAATAATAAGCATTGCATAGCAAAACCAGAAAATTACACTTGTGCTCTAATCAGCTATGGTCATTTGTTACTGTACCTTAAACATCTAATGGAAAGTATTTGTTTTAATTTATACCAACCTGCCTACACTTCTCTCAATTCATTGCCACAACAGATTCAATCAGCTAAGTGTGTTTGATATACACACTCAATAGAAGTCAAAATAAAATAAACCAGTACACTGAGCTGCTGTTTTGTCTTGGGTTTTTTTTTAAGCTGGGTTTTTTTTTTTGGGGGGGGGGGGGAGAGATGGGACGTAAAGAGTGCAGGACAGGAAGGAAAGGGCTGATTGGAAGATTCCAGTTCCATGGTTTGGTGCTCATAGTAGTCACATCACATTAGCGCTTAAATGTGCCATTATATGAAATAAAAAAATGGAATTTTACTGCTATTTGAAAAGCAAAACACCAAGTGTCAGTGCAGTAGTATATAACAATCAGGGGGAAGTATTTTATCAATTAAAATGCAATGACAATATCCTTTTACCTATTTAACAAATAATTTTTATAAGTAAAATATCTGTATCTAGATACAGTCTCTAGGAAAACATTACACAGAAGGAAGCAAAGAATCTCTGGTTTTTTGTTTTATTTTCTAGACAAATATATAATACAATGAAAAATCTGAAGTGCTATAGGTAATGAACATTAAGCTTTCCATACGATGCCATCAAGAGTTACTGTAAAAGTGGTATAAATATTACATTTAAGAACTGGTTATATTTTGAAACTAAGCGAATACAAAATTTAACTATCATAACGATTCTGTATTGGTATACATATGCATACCCATTTACAAAAAGCATAAGCATATATTTAAGTACACCCTCTGTTAAGTACACCCTCAGTTAAGCTATGCACATAGACATACATATGAACTTATTTTGTCTGCAAGGAGAAGAAGAGAAGAATTTTACCAGATATTGGTACACCAAACAAAATGTACTGCTTCTTAGATTTATTTTCATTTTTGTTCTCTAATCCAAGAGGTAAAGAGTGAATTTAATATCAGGTAACATTTCATAATTTTTATTATCATAATCCACAAAATTCCAAATCTGCTGTTTCTTGCATTCTCTGAAAAGCCAAAGTCAGCTAAATAAGAGATAATATAACTAGGCATAACACAATAAAAGATATTACCTTCACAATGCATTATTGCTGCCAATTATAAGAATCACTTCAACTTAATTTCAAAAGCACAATCACCCTCAACTGTAACAGTCTCTTTTTTTAAATTTCAAACAGTATTACATTAAGGCAATAACTCACCTTCCAGCTATAATATCAGTCTCCCTTATTGCAAAAATACATTTCATAAATACTTCTCATCGACAAGTCAAGCTAATTCAGGTTAATTTTATTGTATTTTGGTGCTATCTCACATTTGTGTGCAATTACCTTTATCATTTTATTGCCATGCCAGAAAGTAATCAGAGCAATTATTTGAAAGAGGTGGTGTATAAACTCTAAATCACACTTGCTGGCATTTTTGATAAAATAGCAGCTTTATCTCAGAAAGTGGCAGGGACATCGGATAAATCATGCATCAGTCAAGTGTAGCTGACCCCCAAGTGCATTGCACAATATCAGAAGTGCTTCAAAAGAAACTTTCCTACATCATCCATCATTCTTCATAATACTAAAATAGCTACACCTGAAGAGATGGAGCTGGAAAATAATAATAAAAAAACAAATCCAAGCAATATGGTTCAAAGCCATTAACTGTGTTCTCTTTTAAACTAAAAAGATAGTGGGAAACCTGGACTTTGCTCATAAATGAATATGACTTCATTGCAATAATCAGCTGTAAAGTGAGTAATATGAACAGTTTTAAATATAAATGAAACACCTAATATAACTGTGTGCAAAAACCAACGAAAGATTACCAACACACACAAAGATACAGACAGACTCAAAATATATATGAGACAGAGCTATATGTAACAAAATGGCAGATAAATTATCTGTTATGGGAACACATTATATTCCTGCCCTAACAAGAGGCGATACAGGAAGATTCACATTAATATTGTGGTTTTGATTCTGCATTTCAGGGGTATGAGTACTATGTGTATAAATATAGAATAACTCATCCTAAGTAGGACACGGAGCCCAAAAGAATCCAGTTAATGTTATGATTCAAACAAGAATGTCTGCATGGTTAGTGGCTCCTAAGTTTCTGAATCCTAGCAGCCAGACTACGGCCACACAGGGGAAAAAATACCACCGTATTTGCATACTGCTGCGTATGCAAGTTTCTTCAGAAAAACTCATTCTCGGACAACATATTTTTTAACCATACTCTCAAGCATAAAGGAGCAGGCACTCCACCTTCCTGAGAATTACCTCCTCTCAGTTCATAGGCTCATGCCAGGGGCTCCACCTCATTTACACTTATACACATCCTGAGCGCACACTTGCATTAGACGCCAGCAGCCTTGTACTCCCATGATGGACACTGCACAAGGCCTTGCAGGATCAAGGCTTACATGTTAAGTTGTGGTGCAAATACAATGATTTTGGAAAACACTCATCTTTATATCTGGCTTTGTTCAGAAATCATTTTCTCAGTTTCAGCAAACTAAATGCTCCTGTAAAACTGTTCAGTGAATCATGCAGTCTTTTTTTTTTTTTTAAAGGGTCAATTATCATCTATTTCAGATTCATGTCTTCTGTCACTCTAACGTGGTCTAACTTGTCAGAATAATATGTTAAACCAATTATACATTATAAATAGGCTTTGCAGAATTCAATTTTTGTTTTTTCATAATTTTGACTGGCATCGATATTTATTTTTAAGTATTGTTTTATTTTTATCAGTTTAAATTTTCCATAGTTGCAGGAAATTAGGCGGGGAAGACAATTATTTAAGGACAGCAGATGTTCAGATTCAGAAAGTTAAAGCTTTACACCCTTTAAAACACAAATTGTCAACATCACATCAAAATATACAAATAAAATATCCTTAAATCAATCTCTAACAACTTTCCAAGCAGTATTTTTCTTACCTTGCCTGTCTGTAAATTTCTATCATCATCTATGGAAATACTTTTTTGTCAATGTGTGAATGGTGAAATCAATGTTTGCTGACATTTAACCAGTAAAAATCTAATCCTTTCAAGCCTAATTATAAATACCTCTAATTCTAACTAATGAAACAGAATGTGTTACTATGTACAATTTTATTGTATGCAGAACAAAAGAAAGGAGTCAATATTATACTAAAAAGCGACAGAGAGTCCTGTGGCACCTTTAAGACTAACAGATGTATTGGAGCATAAGCTTTCGTGGGTGAATGCCCACTTCGTCGGATGCATGACGATATACTACTATCTGCTATTATGTCTTCACACAGTACTAGTCAAAATCCTTCTCCCTACATTATACCAAATCAGGAGAGTTTGAATTTATTTTAGTTTTAGCATTCTGCCTCCTCAGATATCAAGAGAAACCCCATCCAACAACTAATGAAAGTAAGTGGGGAAATGAAAAGGTTAAATAGACCATAAATTATTATTAGTTTCATTTAGTTTGCCAGCTATATCATGTCTAGCTGTGAATGAGATTGAACTACTGATTCCTTTAGAAAGTCCCCGGTTGTTTGAAAATGAATAATATTTCTCTGCAATTAACCCCAAAATACCTGCTACAGGATATGCTTTCAGGAAGCAAGTGTACACACAAATATACTGCAGGAATACATTAAACACACAAAGATGGTTTAGAAAGAAAAATCAAACACAAAACACAACAAATCATGTTTCTTGATTTTTTCCCTGTATCAAACTATTCCACTTTTTAAAAATTAAAAATACACCTCTACCCCGATATAACGCGACCCAATATAACACGAATTCAGATATAACGTGGTAAAGCAGTGCTCCGGGCGGGTGGGGCTGCACACTCCGGCAGATCAAAGCATGTTCGATATAACGCGGTTTCACCTATAATGCGGTAAGATTTTTTGGCTCCCGAAGACAGCGTTATATCGCGGTAGAGGTGTAATAAGTCACTGAAAAGGGTCTAGAAAGATTGACACTGATTTTACACTAAGAAAAAACGGTATTTCCACTACAGGATACACAAGATGGAAATGCACAAAGATACTATTCCAAATACATTACATTACACCATGTAAACCAGATTGAAGCTATGGGATATCTGCCACTATTTTATTTAGACATTTTTATAGCAGTACCAGGATTACCTATACAAGTTTGATTTTACTAAATATTACATCCCATGAGGCCTGATATTAATCCTGCCACAAATGTAATGAGTACAGTGCAAAAATAGTATTTATTACTTGTGGTCATTCATTACTGATAGTCCTCTTGATGATTTGAAGAACAAAGTCATTAGCAACATTAGCACTGGCTACAAAGGGAAAGACTTTCCATGAATTAAATAGATGTTCATTAACTAATCTTTAGGAGATAAAATTTTCACATAAAAAGGTTTTCTGCTTTTTTCTGAGTTTTCTGCTATATTATGACGTTTTCTTACTTTTCCCCATAAACACAACCATCTTCCTAAACATCTGAGCCTATCTCAACTCATAAGCACAAAACAACCAAAAAGTCACAAAATGATTCTGTAATAAAAAGATATTCATTCTGTTATAAAGGCTATACTAATTATGAAGGGGCAGAAAACAGAAAACTTTACACTAAAAATACAGCACTGTCCTATTAGTTTATGCTCTATGGAAGATAGATATGTGATGGGGAAAGGTCCACTGATGCCTGTTACCAACCATGACAGAGCTACAGAGATTTACAATGCAGCATCAATCTTGTCAACTGAATTCTTAACACTGACTGCTGGACACTAGGGAAAAACACAAACTATGTTATGTGAACTCTTTTGTAATGCTGTTACTTTTTGTGTGTACCTAAATGCAAGGATATTTTCACAGGAACTTACTTTTTGATGAAGTCTTGATGCCATGTTAAGTACACGAAGGAGTTTTGCCTATAAGAAAGGAAAAGGAAATCCTGTTAGAAAAAGATAAGGCTACGACAACTCAAATTTCATAAACCGTCGACAAGAAAAGCACGTCAACGTTATCATTTCACCTCTTATTACGCGATATACTGTTAGGATTATGATTATAAAAGTGGGCTCTGAATTTCAGGGCTTGCAGTATCAAAAGGGGGATGGACTGCTTTTTTGCAAGCAAACAGGAATTTTAAAGTTCACTAGGTCATCTATCATCTGTAATGAGCCATAATCAACAGATGAAATGTGGAGGACTTCTCTCATCACAAGCCCTGTAAAACTTTGATCCACAGGATAAGAATGCACTTTAAGAAGTGCCCCATTCCTGTAAAAATATTACTTAAAATAATAGACTGTGCTTCTGAGTTATTAAATACTAAGTACCTTTTTTGTTTTAGGAAATACATACGTATATTTTAAGGAAGGAAAATAAGGGAGTTATGTGAAGGGTAGTCTGGATCTAAGAGCAAAAGGAAGGCAGATTCCAAAATAAAGTACGTATTTTACATAGTACTTAAGCAAAGCAGTTTCATCGTAACTGCTGTCATCCTATATCAGCTGATCTCAACATCTGAATTTAAATGTAACCTGCAAGGAGGGGGGGGGAATGGGTGGTTTTCAGATACAAAAAGGGCCTCAAAGTTCTTTCACACATTTTTGTTTTGTCCTTTAAACCTTAGCTATGATGTGTAGTTACACTGATGTCACTGCACATGTGCAAGCCCCTAGTGTAGCCATGCTGCACTGCTGCAGTAAGTCTACACCAGAGTCTCAGAATGCACCGAGGACCTGCACTGATGTAATAAGTCTACACCAGAAGCCTGATCCAAAGTCTACAGACGTCAATGGAAAGACTCCATAGTGACTTCAATGGGCTTTGTACCAGGGTCTAAGGCAGGGATAGGCAACCTATGGCACACGTGCCAAAGGCGGCATGTGAGCTGATTTTCAGTGGCACTCACACTGCCCGGGTCCTGGCCACCGGTCCAGGGGGCTCTGCATTTTAACTTTAAATGAAGCTTCTTAAACATTTTAAAAACCTTATTTACTTTACATACAACAACAGGTTAGTTATATATTATAGACTTATAGAAAGAGACCTTCTAAAAATGTTAAAATGTATTACTGGCACGCGAAACCTTAAATTAGAGCGAATAAATGAAGACTCAACACACCATTTCTGAAAGGTTGCCGACCCCTGGTCTAAGGGTATCACAAGTATAGTTTTGTCTGTGTTTCTACACCTGTGCAAAAAAGCCCAAAACAAAACAAAATCAATTTACACAAGACCTTGGAAGTATTAGAAATGTTAAGTCTTATTTTTTCTTCGTTTGCTGGAGGTCTTTCTTATAAACTCGTGTGTGCATCAGGAGTGTTCTGAGCCCTTAATTAGAGGGGTGGAGGTGTTGAATCCTTAACAAGGAGATCACTTCTCCCAAGTGTTTCAGTTAAATGTGTGTTAAAATAAAGAGCTTTATATAGCCTGAATAAAAATCACATCTTCTCTTAATCAGGCTAATCTTACATGTGATACCACAGCTACCACAGTTGTCCATAGAGTTTCAGACCTAAATTTCTAAGGTTAAAAAATAAAAAGAGAGAGAGAGAGAGAGAGAGAGAGAGACAGACACACACAAATATTTTAAATAGTGACTAATGATTTTGGATGCCTTAATTTTTGATTGCTCAGCTTGAGACACTTCATTTGGCGTTAATTTTATAGGTACTTTCTGAAAATCAGGTCCCTTAAAAGTTATTTTGTTCTTGCATACCCCAAAATGTAGACACCTGAACTCACTTGGCACTTTTGAAAATCTTGGCCTTAAGTTTTAAAACCCCCATACTTTTGACAGGTCATCTTAATATAGCATAAAAGGAGAAAAAAATGGAAGCACATGAAGTTTTTTCTTTAGCAGATAACCTTCAAAAACTATCAACTTTCACCTTCAGTAAATATGTAAATTTGTATTGTTGATCTCAATCCAGGTACTCAAGTCAAATAAAAGAAACATGAATTTGTGTAGTTTTTATTATTATTATTATTATTATTATTTAGAAGCTTTGCTATGGCACTGATCTAAATATAATTTTTAAACAGATAATAAATTTAGCCTTTCAATACATGTGATTTGAGCATCATCATCCCCATTTGACAGATCAAGAAAGAGAGATCAGACAGGTTGAGTGATTTGCCTAAATCACCTAGGTGGTCTTGGATGGAACTAGGAATGGACCAGAACTTTTGATTCCCGGTCCGGTGCCTCAATCAGAAGACCATGCTTTCTCTACTAAAACAGACGCCAATCCTGGGAAGAGTCATCTGAAAAATGAGGCTCCAAGTTACCATGCAGATCACTTTGCAAGATCAGGATCACAGTCTCAATTGAAACAAAACAGAGCTAGAGTTAACACAGAGGCATAGATCAAGTAAATTAAGCCATGTACCAAGAATACCACATTGCCAATTGTAAAACAAACAAAAACAAACAAAACAAAACAGTTCCACAACTAGTATAGTATGTTGGAAAGTTAGCAACATTATTAGGTTTTATTCTATTAATAACTTCTTTTTTTGAGTAACTGACAAAATTGCCAAATGGTAAAGTATTCAGCAAGTGTCTCTTTTGGCATTCGCTACCTCTTCCTCAACAAGAGCCACCCATCCATCTGAAGGGGGTGAAACACAGCTTTAATTTCAATTTGAAAACCTGAACTGAAATGTTCATGACTTCTTAAAAATTGCAAACACATTTGCAAACAGAACTCAAAAGTTCCACAACCTGTGCACATGTCAATTTCCTTTACATTGCAAATACTGATTTAATTAATTTCAGCCCAAATCCTCTCCTTTTCATTCAAAAACCTACAGAACTCTGCTGGTCTGCATCTCTCAAAAATCCCTCTGTGCCGCCAGAAATTGAGCCCTTCAGGAGCACAGCTTCATAAGGTAGCACTGGTGAACTCATCTACATTGCTAAGACCCATGCAGTGGAATGACTTCTACTTCACATCCTTTGGAGAAATACACAGCAGGATCTTTGAGATGTTGTACTCCATGTTGGTCCCGCTGTAGATGCACACGCACCTCTCACTCACAAAAATCAAGGGTTTTTTTCCCAATTGACAGCCTCCCCTAACTGACACATGTGGCTCCTATGTGAGGGCATAAAAGGCAAAGCAGACGCAACCTTCCCTCAGCCCCCTGACAATTCAAGGCTTTTGGTAGCGGAAGACTACAAAAAGTGTGACTGAATGTGTCTTGTGAGATGCACACTAACTATAACACCTCACAGAATCACAGTTACCGTAGGGTAAGTCACCGTTCTTTCTTCCTCAAGTATGTGTGTGGAACCCATTCTAGGTAACCAGAAAGCAGTATCCCCTCAAGACAATGAGAGGAGGCATTTCAATGGCATCAATTGAACAATGTTGCTCTCTGGGACTTGATATTTAAGACATAATGTTTGACAAAGGTCACTGGGGGTATGTCTATACAACCCGCCGGATCGGCGGGCAGCGATCGATCCAGCGGGGGTCGATTTATCACGTCTAGTCTAGTCTAGATGCAATAAATGGACCCCCAAGCACTTTCACGTCAACTCCTGTACTAAACCAGGCCAAGAGGCGCAGGCAGAGTCGAAGGGGGAGCGTCAGCAGTCGACTCACCACGGTGAAGATACCGCGGTGACTAGATCTAAGCACGTTGACTTTAGCTATGTTATTTACATAGCTGAAGTTGCATAACTTAGATCGATCCCCTCCCCCTCCCCCCAGTGTAAACCAGGCCTGAGTTACTTCACGCCTCCACTGTACAGATTTCTGATACTGAAACATTCCTGATATAGGGAGAGGATGTTGCTTATGCTCTGGTGGAATGAGCCTTTATGTTCAGTGGGAGAGGTAGACCAGCCAGCTGGTAATACCGCAAGATGCATTGTGTAATCAATTTTTATGTCCTTTTTGATGAGATTGCTTGCTCTTTAGAATGCCCAGCTATGTCTTAAAGTAGACACGCCAACAGTCTGAATGATTTAGTCTTTTCAAGGTAATAAAACGAAGTCTTAGATATACCTACCTTGTGTGTTTAATTTCTTTTCTCCCAGTGCCAAATGTGGTTTCAGGAAGGAGACTAGCAGGATCACTGATTGGTTTCTGAAATCACGTTAGGAATGAACTTCAGGTGAGGCCTCAGCACCAACTAGCCCATATGGAAAGTCTTACAGGGCCATAAGTGCTGAAGTGACAGCCACTAGGAGAAACAGTCTTCAGGGTGACATGATTCATGGAGCATTTTGAAAAAGGGTCAAATGGAGGCATCATGAGCATCAGGAGGACTATACTGGAGATCCCAAGCAGTAAGTTCTCTTACCAGTGGGTAAGTATATAACAGCGCTGTGAGAAACTTTGATACTATAGGGCAAGAAAAGACAGAGCATGAGTACGGTAAATGGCAAGCTGAGATTGCTGCAAGGTGGAAGTTAAATGTGCTAAATGAAATGCCGGCCTGTTTTAAATGCAATAAGTAGTCCAAGATCTTTGGTATCAAGGCCTGGACCAGGTCCAGACAAAGTAGGGTTGTCCATATGGAGTTAGATAGGGGTAGATATTTTCCCACTCTGTACCAGTATTTTGTGGGCCAGCAGGGAACAGCCTTTGTCCACTGTATTCAGCCAACCAAGAGCCATGCCATGAGGTGGAATGACTATCTGGATGAATCATCAGGCTGTGATGCAATGAGATCAGGTCCAGGCAATCCAGGAGCTGGATCAGAGGCTGGTTGGACACCTGTAATAGATCTGTCAGCCAAGACATCATCAGCCAGTATGGAGCTATGAGAATGGTGGTGGCTTCTCTCTCCTGATATTGGAAATTACACTAGGATTTGGTGGGAAGGTGTAAAGCAGGACTCTGCTTCAGGCAGGAGGACTCAAACCTCCTCCGGAGCAAATGTTCTGACACGTGGCATTGTTTGCCACAAAACACAAGTCTGGGAATCCCCAACAATGGCATTTCATTCCTGTGATGGATCTATGCAAGAACCATTGTGACTGGTCACTAATTGCCAACTCAGAATTGGATGGCCTTCAGGCAAAGAGGCAAGAAGTGAGTGCCCCTTTTGTAGTGTAATGTGTTGTCTGTGAAGAATTGCATTTCAGGTAGTAACACCATACAGGACAAATCCGATAGCTAAGCTCTAGGACACTCATGTGCAGCCTTGTCATCTGGGGACCAGAGTCTCTGATTTGTAGGTTGGCCAAATGAGCTCCCCAGCCTGTCCCTGACACCCCTGTGCTTAGTGTCTTTCTTGAGGAAGAAACTGAAAAGGACGTCCTTTTATGTGTGTTTGTGGATAGTAGCCACCAAGGCAGATCTGCAATGACATACTGGGGGATTGAAACTTTCCTGTCTATCCAATGTCTCGCCAGAGAATAGACAGACCTGAGCCAGAGTTAAAGGGGCCACTAATGAAATCTGGCAAGCAGCGTTACTTATGCAGATGCCAATATGTGGTCTAACACTGCAAGGCATGTCTGTACTGCTGTAGTTGGTTCTGATATTAACTGGGGTATGAATGCTTGGAATGACTGGAACCTGTCCTCTGGGAAGAATGTTTTTTTTCTGATCTGGAATGATCAGAGTTCCATGAACTCTGTTGTCCGCAATGGGTGAAAAATGTTCACAGTTCACTAGGAGGCCTCGCCAGGTGAAGAGAAGCAGAGCATATTCCACGCTCACTGCTGTCCTCCACTGCAATCTGCCTCTGATCAACCAGTCATCCAAGTAAGGGTAGATGCAAACTCTTGTAGTCTCAAAAAGCAGCAAAGACTCCTGTGGCACTTTATAGACTAACAGACATATTGGAGCATGAGCTTTCCTGGGTGAATACTCACTTCGTCGGATGCATGTAGTGGAAATTTCCAGAGGCAGGTAGGCATTGTCTGTACCAACTAAAGAAGCGAGTCCATTGCATTTCAGACAGCTTTTAAATCCTGAAGGTTTAGAGTCTGCCATGGCAGTTGGCTTGAGGTGCCTCACCACACTGTAGAGGAGAGTGTATTGGAGTCTCATTCCCTCCTCCCCTGAAACATACAAAATAAAGGAGGATGAAGGATTTTCCTTCATGAAAATACTCTAGAAGATGAGTTTGAAGCTTGGAGAACAAATAGTGGGATGGACACTCATCAGGTTCCATCTGATTGCCACGGGTGGTAAGACAGAACCTGAGGGAGAGTGACAGCCTAATATGGGCCCCAAATGACACCGCTACTCAAATTAAATCGAATGTCAGGCACATGTGCACCAACCTTAGGATTCACACTGACACATAACTGAAGAACGTCTGTTGCCAAGTTCATCTACATTAACCCTTACTAGATCACTATTTGACTTACCAATTGAGTTATTGTCAATATGACAACTTATCCTTTCCTTTATGACTGAAGTTACAATGCTTATTCATCTGATAAAGCGATTGCAGGATTGATCCCTACTTTACAAATCATAGCAAGAAATAACAGAGGGAAGAGAATATGGGAAGGACGAGGGTTACAACAGTAAAAGGTTAAAGACCTTCTTTATTAGATGTACATTTTATTACATGTTCCCCCATTTGAACCCCAGGCATTAAATATTTATCTTTCTAACAATATATATTGTTAAATTCACCATCAGATGAATTTATGAAGTGATTCTAATCAAGGTGTATTTCAGTAAGTATGGGACTGAAGAGCATAGGAGTACAGTTATAAAATAACTAGTACTAGTGACAATGTTGAAACCTGCTTATACAAAACTGATAATTATTGTAAAAAAGTTATTTATTATTTGGCGAGAAACTATTTGAAGGGGGACTATTTTTGTGTGTTGCAGAACTCTTAGTATACTGGCAGTTCTAAACAAATACTTAACAAAAATAATAATCTGAATCAAAATAATAATCTGAATCAAAAAGAACTGCAAGGTGACATTACATAACCTAGTTGGAAGAGAAAAAAAATAAAGCAGAATTTGAAAGAATGAGAATCAATTTGAAGAAATTTTACAAGTAACAAATGGCAGAAATACAACATTAACATGCTCTTAGTTAACTATACATCACTCTGCAAGATGTGCAAGATGCAAGAACTGTTGTCTGTTTTCACGGTGCTTGAGCTAAACTTCATTTAAATTAACTCCTGAATTAAGTTTTGATTTATACTTACAATAGGTGTTAAAAAACATTGTCACTTCACTTACATTAGTGTGGAACAACAACTAAACTAGAGCATTGCCTATTCTTGCTCAGAACCTCTCCTTACAAGATACTCTTTCAGTCCACAGAAATGTGTACATATTAGCAGGGAAAAAAATTTCACACTCTTTCCCCTCCCTGCACTCAAATGTGGCACTTGAAGCTGGGTTACTATAAAGTGGGAACTTCACAGAGGTCAAGTGCTGGATCTCAAGTGATAGGAAAGAGTGTTCTTTCTTTCAGCTCTCCTGCTGACTAATCCAGAGAAAAGCATTGTTTTGCATTCTAGTAAGATCCACTTGCTTCCCTATCTTCCCATTGGGAAATAAAATGTTGCAGAGACAGCAGCTGCTCATGGCTGAATGAAGGGCTGCTTTAATATGTCAGGTAAGCTAGACAACAAGCATTCATTCTGACTGAAGCAGCTTAGAACTGAACAGACAGCTCAAGAACAGAAGTATATGGGACAAATCTATTCAGGAAACAGTTAAAATCCTTCTAACAGAAAACTTTACATATATTTATTAAAATTTGAATTACAGCATGTCCACTTATATTAATTAGATTTACCTGCCTCTCTCTCAGCAGGCCAGAAACCTACATCAAAATATGATTAGCAAGAAACAGCTCAAGCAGCAAAGTACTTATATTGATATCTAAACACCTCAAAAATCTAAGCATTATACATAATTAGATGGATCTCTGATTCTCTTTAGCCATGCCCCTGCCACTTCTCTTACGATACTGCAAGAAAGCCAGAGTGAAGATGCGGATTTTACATTTTGTTCTGAAGGAGCTAAGGCTTGTAGTCATTCTAATTAAACCTCTTTTGTCTGCAAGTTCCACAGCTACTGGGAAAGCTCCTTTTACCATGTACTGGGACAAAACTTTTTTGTCTCAGAAAGTAGATATAGTAGCCAAGGAGACAGCAATTTTAGCCTTGATTCTGACCAATAGGGAAGACTCAGTAGCAAATCTGAAGGTGGGAGGCAATTCGGGTGAAAGTGATCATGAAATGATGATTTCATGATTCTAAGGAAAGGAAGGACTGAGAACAACGGAATAAGGACAATGGACTTCAAAAAAAGTAGACTTTAACGAACTCAGAGAACTGGTAGGTAAGTTCCCATAGGAAGAAACCCTAAGGGAAAAAGAAGTTAAGGAGAGGGGGCAGTTTCTCAGGGAGACAATATTAAAGGCACAAATGCAAACTATCCTTATGCAAAGAAAATATAGGAAGAATAGTAAGGGACAATATGGCTCCATCCGGAGCACTTTAATGACCTGAAAATCAAAAAAGAATCCTACAAAAAGTGGAAACGTGGACAAATTGCTATGGAGGAGTACAAAAGAACAGCACAAGTATATAGGGACAAAATTAGAAAGGCTAAGGCACAAGATGAGTTACACCTAACAAAAGGACATAAAAGGCAGTAAGAAAAGGATCTTCAAATACATTAGGAGCAAGAGAGACGAAGGATCTCTACTTAATGGGGAAGGAGAGCTAAAAACTGATGGCATCAAGAAGGCTGATGTATTTAATGCCTATTTTATGTCAATATTCACTGGAAAGACTAATGATGACCAGATACTCAATAAAATTTATATTAATAACAAGAAGGAATGAATGCAAGCCAAAATATGGAAAGAACTGGTTAAAGAACATTTAGATAAATTAGATGTCTTCAAGTAGGCAGGGCCTGATTAAGTTTATCCTAGGGTACTGGAGGAACTAGCTGAATCAACCTCAGAACCGTTAACAATTATCTTCAAGATCTTATGAAGGATGGGTGAGGTACCAGAGGACTGGAGGAGAGCCAACCTAATATCTACCTTTTAAAAGGGGGAAAGAAATTATGGAACACTCAACCTAACTTCAATACCTAGGAAGAACTGGAACAAAATTAAAAAATTATAAGCACCTAGAGAATAATACAGTTATAAGGAATAGCCAGCTTGGATTTGTTAAGAACAAATAATGTCAAACCAGCCTAATTTGCTTCTTTGACAGGGTTACTGGCCTAATGGATAAGGGGAAGCAGTGGACGTGATATATCTTTATTTTAGTAAAGCTTTTGACAAAGTCCCACGTGACAGTCTCATAAGCAAACTAGGGAAATGTCGCCGTGATGAAATTACTATAAGGTGGGTGCATAACTGGCTGAAAGACCGTATATCAAGGGTTCGCTGGCAAACTGGGAGGGTGCATTTACTGGGGTCCTGCAGGGATCTGTCCTGGCTCCAGTACTATTCAACGTTTTCATTAATGACTTGGATGCTGGAGGGGAGAGCTTGCGAATAAAATCTGCAGATGTCACCACCTCAGAGAGGTTGCAAGCACTTTGAAGGCCACAATTAGAATGCAAAACAACTTTGACAAATTGGAGAATTTATCTGAATTCAACAAGATAAAATTCTATGAAGACATGTGCAAAGTACTTCACTTACGAATACAAAATGGGGAATGGCTAAGTGGTAAAGCTGATGAAAAGGATCTGGGAGTTATTGTGGATCACAAATTAAATACAAGCCAACAAGGGTGATGCAGTTGCAAAAAAGGCTAATATTCTGGGGTGTATTAACAGGAGTATGTAGGTAATGGGAAGTAACTCTCTGCTCTACTTGACATTGGTGAGGCCTCTGCCAGAGTATTGTGTCCAATTAAGGGTGCCATACTTTAAAAACAGATGTGAACAAATTGAAGAGAGAGTTCAGAAGAGAGCAACAAAAATGACAACAAGTTTAGAAACAGATCTATGAAGAAAGGTTAAAAAACTGGGCATGTTTAGTTCTGAGGAAAAGACGACTAAGAAGGGACCTGATAGTCTTCAAATATGTTAAGGGCTGTTATAAAGAGAACAGTAATCAGCTGTTTTCCATGTCCAGTGAAGATAGGACAGACAAGATGTAACAGACTTAATCTGCAGCAAAGGAGATTTAGGTTAGCTATTAGGAAAAATCTCCTAATTATAGCAGTAGTCAAGTTCTGGAATAGGCTTCAAAAAGAGGTTGTGGAGTCTCCATCATTGGAGGATTTTAAGAACAGATTGGACAAAAACCTGTCAGAGATAGTCTAGGTTTACTTGGTCCTGCCTCAGTGCAGGAGGCTGGATTTGATGACTACTCAAGGTCCCTTCCAGCCCTACATTTCAATGATTCATTCAAGTGCTTGCAAGTGCCATTGTTCCAGAATAATATAGCTGTTATGGGAGGTCATATTCAAATAAAGTGAAGAAAAATTGTAGGTAGCTTGGGCCAAATCCATTAAAGGCTTTGGAGATCATGAACAAAGCTTTAACTTCCATTCACATTCAATATCACCCACAATACTTCATCAGGAAGCCAACATGACAGTTCCTCAAACCAACACACACTGGGTTCTGGGTTTTAATAAAGGCTTTGTGTTCAGAAAGCAATACACAGTCAAAAATAGTTCAGCAGGATGTGATTCAGCATCCTTTATGGAAAAGTAGACTCTCTTAGCTTCTGTCAAAGCAGAGACTTACAAGACTTGCTTGTGCTAAAGTCTGTATCTGCTTTTGTTTTTTGCTACTGATATTTCAAATCTTCTTTCAGGCTTTTCATGTTCCAGTTCACCTAAAAACTGCAGAATCTGCAAAGACAACAGGCAGACAGGGATGTCTTGGTGTCAGATGATTGATTGCAACAGTCAGTGAGGGGTCAATGTCTCACAAGGTCTCCTTCTGCTGGGCCTCATGGTTAAGTATAGTTTTAAGGATATTTTAGTAAATCATGCAGAGGCCACAGCTTCAAAATCAGGTATCTTTGCCAAACCAGTTGAGATTGAGTGCATTCTCTGCTTGCTAGATCAAGGAATGGCGTAGGAATCTTTTCCAAAGCAAGCTACAGTTCTGCTTTCACAGCTGGATGCTAGAAGTCACAGTGGCAAGTTAAGTGAGATGTGTGTGTGGAAAAGAGTGGTAAATAAGGTTAAAACCAGAACCCACTTCCACGCTCTTGAAAACTTCTAAAGACACATTATCAAACCATCATTAAACTGCCAGTTCTTGTACTTTATCTGTTTTACCTTTCATTTTACTGCTCCTTAATAGAAACCATCTCCCACAGACCCAGCTTTCTTATTGTGGGTATTACATTCAATGACAGCATTGTGCAGTATTTGAGACACCACAATGCATAACCATAGACTACAAGACAAGGTAATAAAACTTCTTCTATACAAAAGAATACAACAATTAGTGGGAGGGGAGCTGGGAGCAAACTTTATATTTAGGTTGCCTAGCCTTTCCATTATAAAGGATTATTACGACCTTTATTAATAGTTTCAAATGCCTTCACTTTTTACAGCAAGTCTTTGCAATTAAACAAGGAGGTTGCTTATTTTACCTTCAAGACAGAGCATAAGTAGTGTATCTCATTATGCTAAGAACCCTTGTGGGGGTGATCTGATGAGCAACCAGGTTATCCTGTTAGTGTGCAGTATAGCGATAATGCCTACCACCATTGCTAATTTATGTAGTAGCCTACCTGTCATGGGGTAGGTACACCCTGTCACGGATGCTGGGTCAGGTATGGTGAGAAGGCAGCACAATTTCTTAGGCCTGGTCTACACTTATAAATAAGGCTGAAAAAGTCACATCTCTGAGCACTATAGCTACCCTGATCTAATCCCTGATGTAAACGCAGCTATGTTGATGTAAGAATGCTTCCATCAACCTAGTTACCATTGCTTGGGGAGGTGGAGATCCTACAGCAAAGAAAAAACCCCTTCCATCATTGCAGGAAGTGTCTACGCTATGGCGCTGCTGTAGCACCGATAGTGTGGCCACAGCCTTAGAAAAAAAAGCAGCGTGATTCCTTTTTTGCCTCTAACCAGCTCTGCTGACCAGTGAGGGCTAGGGCCCACTTCCTCAGTTTCCAGAAGAAAGTGCTAGGGGAAAGCTCGCGAGGATACAGCCTATAACCGTGCTTGGTAGCTGCTTTGGGTGCAGAAGGAAAGAGTCTTGCAAAGCCTCCCTACCTCAGGGGCCAGTCACAATTTGGCTCATCTTTCACTGATCATCCGGATTACGAATAATAGATTTTAAGAAATTTTTTTGTTTACCTTTAATAAGCCAAAGTCTGTAAATCATTTTAATAGAAACACTATGATAAGCACTATTAGAATAATAAAAAGGTATTTTTCTCAGTTCATCTGCTCATATATAGATGCTAGTAGTAGATTTTCCTTAAAAGGAAGTCTTGAGGATCCACAGAATTTAATGCTGTCTGATTTTGGTACTGGAATAAAAAACTATTATATCAAGTCAGTATATGAATAAATTCCATATGAAAACATTTAAAGTACATTAGATTTTTGGTCAAGATGAAAGACTGAAAAAAATTCAAGCAATCTATTCTAATTGGGTTCCCATGGTAACTGTACAATTGGGTTTTTCAATATAACATCCCAAAGGCCCAATGCACACTTGTAAAATATACTTCAAACAGCCTGAATTGTTTTTACATTACAGCACTCCCAGGAAGATCAATTACTACACATCCCCACCCTAACTATTAGTGGCAGGAGATGTTAACACTATTGGCCATATTAACATAAAAGTCATGTAAGAAACCACCACATATCACAATAATTATATAAAACTAATCACACACTTCAGATTCATCAAACATGTTCTAAGTCATAAACCAATACTAGTCTTGTCACAGGATCATGTTTACCGAATGTAAGAAATCAACCCCAAATATATGCCAAACCATTTTGCTTCCTATATTGATTTCAAGGATAAACAGAATCAATCATTAATAATTACATTATAAGATGACCTGCAGGGTTAATCATATTCTTAGAGACTCTCACTCTGGAATTATCAACAAGCATAGCTGCACTAAAAAAAGATAGCTGAAAAGAATTCAAATCCACATTTTAAATATTAATAGCACAACATAAAACAAAGTGCATTCACTAACATGGGATTCAGTTTTATTTGCACTAATTATAGCAGCAATCTTCTTACTATTCTATTTAAGACTGAGTGTTTCTATTATAAAGCCTTATTTTCAGAGGTTGATAACTTAGCCCTGTTGGTTCCAGGATGAAATTTTTATGCAACTGTTCTACTCAAAACAGTATTTCAGTTACAGCACCACAAAGTAAATAGACATCACTAGTTTAAGTTGTTGTTTCACCAAGTAGTTTGAGCTTTCATTTTGGATGTACTGAGCTCCCATCTCTGCCACCTTCAACTGGAGTTGTGGATGCTCAGCCCTTCTGAAAATATCAGGCCCGAAGTGGTAACACTTTTCTTTAATGAGGAAGATCCACAAATTCTGACAGTGGAAAGTGTTTTTGGAAGAAGATACAAGCTTCTTAACTCTGAATGCAAGCCCATCTGCTCCTACTGAAGAGCCCACCAGTCACCTAGTCTTCCAGAGCTAAAATGCAAATGTTGACACTTCCCCTCCAAGACACAGGACTCAACATCAACCTCTTTTCTTCCTGCAATTTTAACATGTAATGTTAATCAAACTGGTCCACGGTATTTTTTTTTTTTTGTTCTTGAATCAACATGACCAGAATTCCTCAGGTATCAGAGTCTGTGGACCTGTCTGAAAGAAAATTCACAATTGTCTACACACATTGTACGAAGATGATCAGAGTACTATAACAGCTTTTCTGAAGCTAGCGTGATCCAAGTTAAGAGTTCTCAAGTTATTTCAATACGAAGGCACTTCTTAACAGAAAGATTGTGGAAACTATCATGAGTGGAATGGGGAAGAGATTCAAAGACCATATCCCCAGCTCACTGATGGCAAATTAACAAAAGTTTATACAATTTGTGTAGCTCATTTACAGTATTAGATGCTGTACATTCGGCTATGTAACTCAGTCAAGTTTAAAAAGAAATTAAAAGTAATTAAAGTTGCTCAATAATAAAATCAGTGTACTTTAAAATTTAAAAATAAACATTTTTATCTATACCAGGCAAATCCAACTTGCTTTATTCACATAAGTAATCCCACTCAAGTGACAAGTATCAGAGGGGTAGCCGTGTTAGTCTGGATCTGTAAAAAGCGACGAAGAGTCCTGTGGCACCTTATAGACTAACAGACATATTGGAGCATAAGCTTTCGTGGGTGAAAGCTTATGCTCCAATAAATCTGTTAGTCTATAAGGTGCCACAGGACTCTTTGTCCCCACTCATGTGAGTAAAGCAAGCAGGATTTAGTCTGTTGTGTGCAACCATATATGTCTAGATTTTGCATTCAAGCTGATGGCTACGGAATACACACACACACATACACATATCACCAAGTGTCATTCTTATAAACGGCCAGTGCAGGGGAGCTCATTCAATAGCAAGGAAACAGTACATAACACTAGAGCCCAGCAGTGGTACTGGGGTCCTGCAGGACCCACTGCTATAATAGCGGGAGCAAGTAAAATGTACTTTGTTGTGGGTTGAATTGGGTGGGGGGGAAAAAAAGACCAATATTTAGCAGGAAAACACAGTCTCTCGTCAGTTTATCATAAATAGAATTTCAGTTATGTAAACAAGATTTTTTTTAAATAAAGGTTTTAATACTTAAATTTAAGCGAGGAATAGAAAGATCTGATGTCTATTACAACAGGAGTTAAAGTATTCTTTTATAAAGTTTAAGCAAGACTTGTTTTATTCTTTTAGTGGTAAAAAATGTGTCTGAATTCCATTTATGTATATGACAGTAACCCTGTTTTGGTTTTAGTAGCATGGGGGCATCTCTCTCTCTTGCTGGATCTTAAGGTTTTTGTGGGTGAGAGCAGGATAAAAAAAATGCAAGAAACAAGGTGGGAGTGGGTATTGCAGAGCGGGATTAAAAAAAAATAGTCTTGTGCAGGGCTCTACATAATACCACTAACAACTACTGAAAAGGTACATTGCATTTCAATGTGCTAACTACTGAAAATAATTATTTCGTTGCTTGCATTTTACTGATTGATCTAGGGCACAGACAATTTAAATATAATTAGAATGGCAATTGATTACTCAGCACCATCATTTACAAGGCAGCATTAGTATATGTTATTTACTAACAAGAGCTGGCGGAAGGGAACAGGGTTTGCACAGGCAGTGTGTAGTTAGCATGATTTAGAAGCCAGCAAAACAAATCTTAGTTATTAATTCCAAACTGGGCTGTATCTTGCTAATGCATGCTATTTTAATAAAAATCTTTAATTCCTTTATGTGATCTGACCTTAATGCACTAAAAACTGGCTTTTGAATACTGCAATTTAGCTTCCAGTATTTCAGCCGGAAAGTGAGAAAAATCAAAACCATTAAACCAATGAGCTGCCTTAACCAAAAATTCAGCTGAATTCAGGATATTTAAGTTCTGGAATAGGCTTCCAAGGGTAGTTGTGGAATCCCCATCATTAGAGGCTCTTAAGAACTAATTGGACAAACACCTGACAGGGAGGGTCTAGGTTTACTTGGTCCTGCCTCAGTACAGGACCCTTCTCAATGTCCCTTCCATCCCTATGTTTCTATGATTAAACTATACATTTAAACAGAAAGTAGGAGTAAAAGCTAGAACATACCATGACCCCACAGCCAGATACATGTGAGTAGACTCCTATATCAATACAAAATTCTAATGACATCACATAATCTCCACATAGGCTTTGAGGTCATCGCATGCCAAGGCAATTGCTTAGCGTACGCATGTATGTACGATATAACCATGTCAATGCTAAATGTTCTAGGAACCTCAATTTTCACATTCTCTGACTTTGTGATACTAACCATACAGCTTGAATATTGTATTCATTCAAGGTTTTTGCTGTGCATTTAAGCAGTGACTTTCAAGGGACCCCAGAGAGATAAGCACCCAAATTTCATTGATTTTTCAATGGGATTTGGGTGCCTAAATCCCTGAAACTCTTTAAAACTTTAGTTTCCTTGAGAGCTTTTGTTTGTTTTTGTTTTCTTTTTAAGTGGAAAAAACAAAATTGTTCACTGGGGCTAATATACTTTTCTGGCTTCCAAGTTACGTGGACTTAGCTTTACAAATAGGACTTGCCTGTTAGAAGACCTTGCAAGTCTGCACTTTGTTATACAGAATGTGTGTGCACACTTAAACCTAAAAAAGTGTTCTTTAATCTCCAAGGTGCAGCATTCCATGTTAAACACTGAGCATATTTGTTTCAAACAGCCATATCTTTGTTAAATTAAAACCAATTTTTTTTTATAGAGTCAGACTTTAAGGCTAGAAAGGACCATCGTGATCATCTAGTCTGATCTTCTACATATTGCAGGCCACAGACCTTTGCCCACCCACTCCTGCAATGGATCCCTAACCTCTAGCTGAGTTACTGAAGTCCTCAAATCATGATTGAAACACTTCCAGTTACAGAGAATCCACCATTTACACTACAAGTGATCCATACTCCATGCTGCAGAGGAAGGTGAAAAAGCCCCAGGGTCTCTGCTAATCTGACTTGGGGGGAAATTCCTTCCCAACTCCAAATATCAGTTAGACCCTGGGCACGTGGGCAAGACCCACCAGCCAGACAGCCAGGAAAGAATTCTCTGTAGTAACTCAGAGCCCTCCACATCTAGTGTCACATCACTGGCCGTTGGAGATATTTGCTGCTAGCACTTGCAGATTGGCTGCATGCCATTGTAGGCAGTCTCATCATACCATCCCCTCCATAAACTTATCAAGATCAGTCCTGAAACCAGTTGGGTTTTTTGTCCCCACTATTCTTCCAGTACTTCACTTCTCTGATGGTTAGAACCTTTGCCTAATTTCTAGTCTAAACTTATTGATGGCCAGTTGATATCCATTTATTCTTGTGTTCACACTGGTGCTTAACTTAAATAACTCCTCTCCCATGGTATTTATCCCTCTGATGTATTTATAAAGACCACTCATTTCTCCCCTCAGCCTTCTTTTGGTTAGGCTAAACAAGCCAAGATCTTTCAGACCAAGGAAAAAGCACTAGTCCTCAGTAAGCCACCCCCACCACACACATTTTCTCATCTTTTCCATAACTCGTAAACATATGCAGGCATCATGCTTAAACTGTACAATGCTAAACTATTCCAGATTTAAGCAGAGAACAGGTATAGAAAATTGCATCCTAAAAGGTTAAACTAACTATGGCGTCTAGGGTATTAAAGCACAAATATTTGGCATATGCTCCTGTTAGCCACCAAAATACACCACTGTCAGTTCTTGTGCTGCGTTCTGGTATGAAATAGTTAATAAGCAGTGAAAGTTGACCTGAAAAGGATCATGGATTAGTACCAAAATGATGGTGCATTTTGGTTTTTTTAAACCCCCTCCCCCCAATTACATACCATCCATGATCTATATTTTCTAGTTATGGTCACACTTGAGTTCTTTTTTAGAGGGTACTTTTCGGCAACCTGGAGCAGATCATCACACAAGTAATATTTTTTGCAAGAAACTATTGGAAGAACAATATATGGGAAAATATGTCAGTGCATATTAATGCTATCTTTGTAAGATATAACTCAGTTTCCTGTACTTCCATCTATGTATGACTCGACTCCTGCCAAACCATGGCCTACTTTGGGGCAATAAACGTGGTGATCAATTTAATTCTCTGCTGTAAAATTACAAGATTAAGGCAGCATTTTTGGTGTTCATGTTTTTGGGTGCAAATTTCTTTTATTAGACTTTCACAAAACTCAAATATCTTTCTGTACATCTGTGCCAGTTTCCTTGTGGATGGTGTACTGGTGTTCTACAAGGCTGCACTATCTCCATTCGCAATCTAATGCATCAGTAGGAAAGAGAGTTTCCAGACCTGGAAGACTGAATTTATGATGCCAGGACAGGTCAAGTTTCTTTTCATAGAATATCAGGGTTGGAAGGGACCTCAGGAGATCATCTAGTCAGTGAAAAATTTCTAGAGAGAGTTAAAAGTTCGCAAGAGTAACTAGGAAATGTAGCTGTGTCCTGTCACTTCCTTACAGATTTCAACATTCAAAAATTAGAACTGTTGTCCTACATTTTCCCATTAGTTACATTCTCTTCACCAACCCAGATATCTTATGAACACTCAGTGAACTAGAGAATTGCACAATCTGTCAATAAAGTAAGCGTATTTTGAACTACTGTCCATATGACTCAATTTGTCAGTAAAAACTGCCACCAGCGCTGTGCTTGCAGAAAAATGTCCATAAATGCATTATTGCGACTGGCAGATCGATGTCTATAATAAAAACAAATAGATTTAACAAGTGCTTGCTTTTACGACTTATGCTATTGGTAGAATGTGCATTCAGTTTCACCCTTCGACTTCTGGGAATGGGCAATACAGGCTGTGTTAGATACTTGCTGACTACACTAGTGTTACAAACAGGAAATATTTCTAACACAGGAAATCTTTTAAAGTATTAGGTTGAATACACCTAGGATTTAGCTCATTGTTCTAAACATTTTTTCCAAAACCTGCATATTTAACAACTAAAATAATGAAAAGAATTATGCAGAAAACTTAAACTTATTTTTAAAACAATCGCATCCCAGGCAGTCTGGCTTACTACTTTTAAGGCTGGTGCAGAAAAACTGTATTTTTGCTCCCTAGGGGCCACGATTCAGCTACTATGCCACTAATCTAATCGAGAATAACCATCACTGTTCAAACAGAGTTTCAACATTCAACATGTGGGCAAGGGTATCACCTTTTATATCAGCAGCCTCTGGGGTAGCGTAAGAAGGAAATTATGTATTGCTTAGCTAGAGCATGACTGGGTGTAGTGGCTGTCACAGATTGTTTTAACTTTTAAGGATTACAGCTGTTTTAGCTCTACCACATACTTAACTGCGCACTTAAGTAAGGGACAACATTAACAAAAACTAGCATCTATTTCCTAAACCTGTTCTTCTTTTGGCTGTATATACCTCTCCAAACTATTAGGTTTCTCCTCTTTGCAACTGAAGTTAATTTATCCTGTCACCTAAATCTACACTTTAAAAAACACTGTTAAATGCCAGCTTGCTTTGGAACAGTCTTTCCACATTATGCAGTTTTCCCAAAATGAACTGCCCAACTCCCTGATTTTGCCTTTTAAGTAAACCCCGATAGCCTTTCCAAAGGGCACAAGCTTCTCCTTCAGGCTACTATCTCTTTAGTGATGCCATGAATTGATTTTCTACATATGTTAAGCGTTAAACAGTGGTGACAAGTTAATTACAGAGTTATCAGGAGATAAAGAAGTCACGGTAACACAAGTTACAGTATAACTACTATAGTTTCCTATGGATCTTCAGTGTAGTTGCTGAATAAATGGTGTAATTAACTTGTCATGGATCGGAATGCAGATAGAAGCTGCCAAACCCATCCTTACAAGCCCCTAAATACACCTATTTGGCTAAATTGATGACAAAATCTTTGAGTAAAAGTTGCTTCTATCCTACCAAATACAAGCAAGACTGTAGGAAAGTTTTAGTGTTTAGGGTATTCCTACTTATAAATCTAATCAAGTCTATGAGCAAAACTATACTGTTTTATTTTTACTAAATGTTGATAAACCTATATTGTATGGATAGATAAAACACTCACAAAACGCTGTTTAGAAAAAAACAAAATACATAGCAACTTCAGAACTTTTAGAGTGAGTATCCTGTATTTCTAGGTACGTAGGAGAAATATCCTATGGTATTAAGGAAATCATTTTTTTTTTCAAATCTAAGACTATTTAAACTTGATAGACATGATGGCACTTAAACAGGTTTCAGAGTAGCAGAAGAAGAAGTGGGCTGTAGTCCACGAAAGCTTATGCTCTAATAATTTGTTAGTCTCTAAGGTGCCACAAGTACTCCTGTTCTTCTTTTTGCACTTAAACAGGCTTTCAAAGGAAAACACTGAGAAGGCACTGCTCCAGCTAGCCAAATTTAAGAATTTTACACAAAGAATAAAAAGCCCTCTACATTTTCTGGAAGAGAAAAACTACTAAACTAGTAATTATGGTTTGAGACAAGATATTCAAAAGGTGTGAACACTGGGCAGGGAACCAAAGCCAAAGTGCCCCATCCACTTCTGTGGTGGAGTTAATAAAAACCCTGCAGATCTCAGCCTGTAGAGCAGGAGACAGGGGTGGATGTAAAGAATATATCACCTCTGTGAACTTCTTCCACCCTTCTCTCCAGAGATCCTGTAGCAGCGCTGCCAGAGTTAGGAATTCATACACAAGGAGAACATACTCACCACAACTGAACATGGTGGGACAGCTGAAAGAATAGGGGTGATTGCTCTTTTAATGGACCCATTGACCTTGGGTTACGGGAAAATAGGCTGTATCTGAGCTAAGCTAAGGGAGAACTAAAGTGCCCAGTTCAGGTGGGGACACAGAACCAACTGGTGCATAAGGGAAGAGGGCAAGGGGTATTTATATCTTGTGTCCTCCAGACAGAACTCTGTCTCATCACAAACAGCATTCTTCCACGTGCCACATATCCACAGGATCAGAATAAGGACTGTATCTTTTATGATCTGCTGTGAGTATTGCACTAGTTGCCTTTTTTCTTTTGACACTGAGAAGAAAGTTTTCCTTCACCACCAGATTGGCCAAAGCAAGATGGGTGGGTTTTGGTTTTGGATTTTTTATTTTTTTTTTTGCTTTCCCCTTGGCAGTTCATTAGGGTAGGTGAGGAGGTTAGGAAAGTTGTCACAACTTAGTAGGTAGCAAGTGTGCAGTGCAGATATCATTCCATAATATTGGATTGATTCCCTGCTAAACCAGGTTGGAAGTGGATTTAAGGAAAGGCATCCTCTAAGAAAGCGGGGTAATTGGCTCCTAATATTTGTACACCAGGGAGAGAAAGCTTCCTTTTTTTCATCCCTGCCCCTTAACAAGCAGTAACCCAGCAATGGGCCAGGACTAGGTTGGAAAGAGGGAATAGGTGATAATGATTAAGGAAAGAATAATTACATGAACTGTACAATTTACTGTTTGTTATCCCCAGATGTAAGAAGTTAAAAAAGCTGTGACTTAATTATACCACACACATTTCATCTTGTCTTTCTTCCTGAATGGACCAGACAAGGACTGGTTTGGTAGGAGAAGGGCCGGCTCCAGGCACCAGCTTCTCAAGCAGGTGCTTGGGGCGGCCGCTCCGGAGAGGGGCGGCACGTCCAGGTATTTGGCGGCAATTCGGCAGACGGTCCCTCACTCCGCCTGGGAGTGAAGGACCTCCCGCCGAATTGCCACCGCAGATTGCGGTTTTTTTGGTTTGGCTGCTTGGGGCGGCCAAAACCCTGGAGCCGGCCCTGGGTAGGAGAGGGGCATCAGCTCATTAAATCTCCATGGGAATTCCACATGACACTTACTTCTGACTCAGCTGAGGAACCTATCTCAACAGGCAGGGAGGAATTTTTCTGTGGGCAGGCACCAATAGTAGATTCCATACTATGGGTCCATTGAAGCTACATTTGCTATGCAATGAAGGGAAGACTAAAGGCCATATACACAGTTCAGCAGCATATCATTTCTATATAGTTACCTTGGCCTCACATGGACTGCCAACATTCAAAGGGTTCTCAGTCGAAAACTTTCACACTTCCACAAAAGGGTTAACCCTAGCTCCCCCAAACAGAATATTCCACAAGCAATCCCATGGAATTTCTAATCTGGCATATGTTTTCCTCACACTCCCCGCATAGGGACAATTTGGACTCAAGAATTAATCAGCTCTGCCACTAAGTGACCTTGAGCAAGTCACTTATTCACACTGTATCATTATTTCACTGCTTGAAAAAATGAAGATAGTCACCTCTGATACAGAGTGTGTAAGGATTAATACTTATAAATTGCTTTGAAGATTTGAAATACTATAGAAGTGCAGCATTCTATCACTTAATAAGGTGAAAGCAGAGATCAAAATTTAAAAAAAAAATAAAAAATGAAGAAGATGCAGAAATTAACAATAACTACACTATGACTTGCTTGGGAATGATGAAGTAGCAAACAAAGAGGATCTTTATATTTACTATCTATATTTTTACTGTTTGTATTACATATATAGCAGTAAACAAATACTCCTTATTAACCTTCATTTTGCCTTCTCCTTACATTAAAAAAAAAAAAGGAGTGACAGATTTGGCACCATATTACCAAATATTTTCTACACAGGAAACAATTATCCTCAGCCTAGATTGAGCAGATAAGTTCTGGAACATAGTTCATTCTGTCTACAATATTACTTGCTTTCCTTTTTTTCCCCACCATAGGGAGATTTTGTATGACAGAAGTAGATATGGGGCATTTGAAGGGTTTAGTTTTGTTGTTGTAGGACAGGCCCTAAGGAGTCACCTATTTGCTTGACATAACAAGAGATCTGGTATTTTCATTTTTATCTCAGAGCCAAGATGATGAAAATACTAGAAGGCAACCAGATCTCCCAATTCACTGTAGCCTGCGGGAAGGGAGAATAGGGTGACCTGCAATAAAACAAGAATGAGGAGGCAAACTGAAATATTTAGCAAAAAGAAAGAGGAGTACTTGTGGCACCTTAGAGACTAACACATTTATTTGGGCATAAGCGTTCATGGGCTAGAACCCACTTCATCGGATAAAAAAATGGGTGTTGCCATACCAACTCTAACAAGACTAATCAATTAAGGTTGGCTATTATCAGCAGGAGAAAAAAAAAACTTTTGTAGTGATAATCAGGATGGCCCATTTCAAACAATAGACAAAAAGGTGCGAGTAACAGTAGGGGGAAAATTAGCATGGGGAAATAGTTTTTACTCTGTGTAATGACCCATCCATGCCCCAAAAAAGAACAGGAGTACTTGTGGCACCTTAGAGACTAACAAATTTATTAGAGCATAAGCTTTTGTGGACTACAGCCCACTTCTTCGGACGCATATAGTGTGGAATAATATATGCATCCGAAGAAGTGGGCTGTAGTCCACGAAAGCTTATGCTCTAATAAATTTGTTAGTCTCTAAGGTGCCACAAGTACTCCTGTTCTTTTTGCGGATACAGACTAACACGGCTGCTGTTCTGAAACCTGTCATCCATGCCCAGTCTTTATTCAAGCCTAATTTAATGGTGTCCAATTTGCAAATTAATTCCAGTTCTGCAGTTTCTCATTGGAGTCTGTTTTTTTGTTGGAGAATTGCAACTTTTATGTCTGTAATTGAGTGACCAGGGAGGCTGAAGTGTTCTCCGACTGGTTTTTGAATGTTATAATTCTTGACGTCTGATTTGTATCCATTTATTCTTTTGCATAGAGACTGTCCAGTTTCCCCATGCTAATTTTCCCCCTACTGTTACTCACACCTTCTTGTCAACTGTTTGAAATGGGCCATCCTGATTATCACTACAAAAGTGTTTTTTCCTCCTGCTGATAATAGCCCACCTTAATTGATTAGTCTCATTAGAAGTGGGTTTTAGCCCATGAAATCTTATGCCCAAATCAATTTGTTAGTCTCCAAGGTGCCACAAGTAATCCTCGTTCTTTTTGTTGATACAGCCTAACACAGCTACCACTCTGCAACCGGAAATATTTAGGATTACTCTGTTCCAACCTGCAGATTCCAGATGCAGAGTCCTACTGATACCACTAGTTTATGAGTGCTTGCATCCTTCTACTGCAGAAAATACTCAGAGTCTGGATCCAACTCCACAGTGCTCATGAAACCAAGAACCCCATTACTAGGAATTTTTTTCCCAGCTGTCTCCTTCATGTATTGTAGGATTGTACAGTGTAAATTTCAGTGAGATATTTAAAGTAAGGTATTATTTTGAAAAGGGTACACAAAAATTGGCACCTTCTTACTCATCAAGTCTGCTTTCTGGGTGCATTAGTCATATCTCATTATTCAGTGATGAGAATGCAGATTTGTAAAGACACTTTTTACTAGCTGGCCCCCAAAGAATCAACACTGCTCTGGGAAAGCCTAACTTTATTTTTTCCAGCCACACATAGCCACAGAATTGTTAACTTAGTCCTGCTTTTAGTACCATCCACACCAACCCATTTTGTCTTCAAATTATGCCCTTAAGAACTTCCCCTAGAAGCAGTAGATTGCAAAGGTGCAGCCAAGGACATAATTTGAGATTGGTGGGATTCTACAGGTGTAAAAGAGATTAGCATTTGGCCAACAGAATCTTTACTACTGTGATCTTGAATTTGCAGGCCTGACAGCTAAGAAAAGCTCTCTTTTTATTTGTAAGCTGAACAAATGGGATCTGGAAGTCACTGAGACGCAATACGTGTGGACCCCCACGATGCCTTTTTCAAAGAGTCACTTTGGGAGAAGCAGCACACTTTCAGTTTCATCTCATTCTCTTGAAAATTTCCTATTCAGAATGTCCCAGCTGGATACCACCCTACACTAGAGAAATGCACAGCATGTTACAAAACCCTAGCAAAGCTTTAAAAACACCCAAACAAACAAAGGGAGGGAAGGGGAAGAAAACAAACCTTCAAGCACTTTCCCAGGCTGTTCAAAGGGAAGCTGCAGGCACAGCAAAAAAAAAAAAAAAAAAAAAAAAAAAAAGGTTGAAGAGGGGACTCTTAAACCTGCTCTCCTTCCCCAACTTTGTTTTTTTAACTACACTAGGGGTTTCAATGACTTTCTAACAAATAAATATGGGGCCCAACTCCATCTTTCCCTTGTACGAATAATCCTAAACGAGCAGGCCCAGTTATTCTACATGTGTCAACCCAGCCCCCACTCCTAAACACGGCCGCAGCAAAAGGAAGGAGCCAGGGGAGACGTTTGCATTTGCAAGCCACTAAGGCCTCCAGAGCTTCAGCACGAACCCTCTGACCTGGAGCAGGGGGAAGGAGGAGAGCGGGGACTGAAAACACCAGCTCAGACTCCACTTTGCCCATCTCACCCGCTTTATGCCGCCATCGCTGGCTTTAGAGGGGCCGCAAGAAAATGCACCAGCACTCACCGCTCTGCAGAAGGGATTTTTTAAAAAAACCACCAACAACAAAAACCCCTAAGACAGCACCGCAAGAACAAACGCAGCACCCCGCGCACGCAAGTTGGGACCGCGGGGGCTGCTGCTACGAGCCCGCTTAATTTCCTCTTACGCAATTTGCACGAGTTAGCTTCGGTGTCACGTGCCCCAATCCTCCTCCCCCGGCGAGCGCGGGGCTGGCACACCCAGAGCCCTGCTGCATCCCGGCGCACCTGCCTGGCGCTGGCGGGCAAGCGGAGCGGCCGGTGCCGTAACCTATGGCTGAGGGGAGCGGGAGAGAGAGTTGCTGCGGGTTGTTGAATGAAGGGGGAAAACGGGCCACTGGGAGGGTTAGTGAAGGGCCAGGCTAGGGTGGGAGGTTTCCTGCGAAATTTGCAGGGACAAGGTGAAAACCGCATAGATTCCGCTGCTTTTTTAGCTCCAGTCAACATAAAGAACAAGCATCGCTGCTCCGACTGCATCAAAATAAAACCCAGACCGCCGCTAAAGCACCTTAGTGCATGAACCCGGGGAGGGGGGGGCGCGGAGAATAGATCTGGTACCCAGATCCAGGTGGATCTTGGCACTCTTTGTTTCCAAACCCTCAAATTGTACCACCAAACTGGAGAATGAGCGTAGCTTCTACTGCACCAAAAAATTTGGCCCCTGATTCATCCTGACTTATTAACACTGGAAAAATGTACCTGTGGTTTCTGGATCCTGCCAGTTTTTAGCCCCAGTACTCCCAAGTTCTAAACACAGTAAAAATGTAGTAGCTTCCAGTGCACCCCAAAATGCCAGATTGGTTTGCAACAGGAGCTGAATCTAGACAGCATTTGTATTCCAAACCCCAAAATTCTACCAGTTAAATCACAAATATGTCTGTGATACTATCTGGGCCCCCATCACATCCTAGCACCTCACAAATCTTTAATGTATTTATCCTCATAACAGTCCTGTAACTGTGCTGTTATTCCCATTTTACAGAGGGCACAGAGAGCCTAAGTGACTTGCCCAGAGTCATCCAGTACATGAGTGCTGGAGCAGGGAATTAATCCCAGGTGCCACAAGTTCCCAGCCCACACTCTTAACCAGTTGGAAATCTTTCCTCTCAGAGAAAAGTGCAGCTGTCCCAAATTGACTGCAAACATCCAGACTCCAGTGTATCCTTATATAATAAATAGACCCACAAAAATACAGGTTGGGGATGTAGGCTAAAAATTGTCTGGATTCAGATGCTGGGTATGAGTTCTTGTGACACTATGTCTTGTTCTTGAGTATAGGTATGAGTTCTTGTGACCTATGTGTATTTGGGCATGGACTTTTTGGGTGGGTTAAAAGTAATTACACTTGTTCTATCTTCAGGCAATAGAATTTGGGTGATTGCTGCCAAAATTGGTAGTATCCAGCAGGCAGGGCCGGCTTTAGGCCGATTCAGCCGATTCGGCTGAATTGGGCCCCGCACTAAGAGCGCCCCGCGCCACAGCTCTCCACCCCGCCCCCAGCTCACTTCCCCCTCCTCCCCTCCCCTGCACACTCCGCCCCCTGCTCCTCCCCCACCCCTGCTTCCCGCGAATCAGAGGTTCGCGGGAAGTCTAAAAAGAAGCAGGGACGGGCAGGCAGCACCTGGTAAGCTGAGTCAGGGGTGTGGGAGGGGGACGTGAGAAGCGCTCCGGGGAGGCGCGGCCCAGTCCGGCCCCGGCCGAGCACCTCCGGCCCCAGCAGCTCCGGCCCCGGGGCGCCGGCCCCGGTTTTGGCCGAGCGCGCCGGCCCGGCCCGCTCGGCTCGGGTCCGGCCCCCGCAACTCCGCTCGGGCCCGGCCTGGCCCGGCCCGGCCCCTGCAACTTGGCTCAACTCGTGCCTGGCTCCCCGGCCCGGATTGGGTCCGGTTCGGCTCGGGCCCGGCCCCCCGGCTCAGCTCCTGAGCGGCTCCAGGCCAGACCCAAGCCCCACGACCCCGGCTGGAGCTCCGGCCGGAGCGCAGCCCGATTCCTGGGGGTGGGGCTTGCGGCAAGCCACGCCCCTAGGAATCAGGCCCCGCTCTTGCTAAAGCCGGCCCTGCCAGCAGGACCCAGAGCTGGATCCACGTTTATGCACCCCTCATATACTGAGATATACCCAGGTTTGGATTTTATTTGCTACAGTAAAAGAAACTAGACCTATGTTCTATTTTAATAGCTTTGGAGGTTGATGCTCAAAGACTGGTGGGATCCAGAGAGATCTAGCTTCTACACTTTTCTGACTTTGTAAAGTGGGAAAGATAGGGAGGAAGGTCAGGTCAGTGAGTTTATAAATAGGGAGTTTGCAAAGTGGGATGTTTAGTGTTTATAAAAGAGGCAATATGGTGTGAGGAGGAGGGTTAGGGTTAGTGCATAGGAAGGCAGGCTATACGGTGAGAAGAACAGGAGGACTTGTGGCACCTTAGAGACTAACAAATTTATTAGAGCATAAGCTTTCGTGGACTACAGCCCACTTCTTCGGATGCATCCGAAGAAGTGGGCTGTAGTCCACGAAAGCTTATGCTCTAATAAATTTGTTAGTCTCTAAGGTGCCACAAGTCCTCCTGTTCTTCTTTTTGCGGATACAGACTAACACGGCTGCTACTCTGAAACTTTTCATTATACGGTGAGAGTTAGCTAAGTTTATAAACAGAGAGAAGGCAAGTGAGGGGAGGGTTACTAAAGCTTACAAGAAGGTGGAAGCTCTTATTTTTAATGAAATGCAAAAATATTTTTGGGAGGACAACAACATTTCAGTATGTGAAGCTTAATCCCAGATTTATTGGGCCTAATTTTAAGGGTCTTTACATTTAGCTGAGAGATTCTCAGAGGGTGAAAAGCTGGAGGCTGTCAAACAAGGAAGGCATCCACATAAATGGGGGGGGATTTTAAATGACTCCTTGTGGCATTCTACAAAATTCTTCTTTGTAAGAGAAATATGTTGTAAATAAAAATGCATTACATTAATTGCAAAAATGGTCTGGTTCTGCAGTCTAAAACTTTCAAGAGTTTGCTTGAGTAAAGACTCCAGCATAAGGACAAGAAAGGAGTTCTTTCCAACTAGGATGACCAGATGTCCCGATTTTATACAGACAGTCCCGATATTCAGGGCTTTTTCTTATATAGGTGCCTATTACTCCCCACCCCGTCCTGATTTTTCATACTTGCTATCTGGTCACCCTATTTCCAACTGACAGCACTATAATATTGGCCTCGAGGGCTGACTTAAAAGTTGGTAAATGCTGACTAGACTACTTCATTGCAGAACTCCCAGTACTCCTAACTTTTTGAAGCGCAATCTTTCTGAACACCATACCTAGCTCTGCTGTATGCTCTCTAGCCCTTTAACTTTAAAACTGCTTAACAGGTCTGAAAGTAGTATGTTTGCCATAGGTATGTTTGGCTTTCTTTCCCCTCTGGATAGGGAAAGTGTAGCTTAATTTTGACTGAAGAATCACTACCAAAATAATCATCAGGTGATAAAAATGTCCAGATCTCCAAACTATTTCCTGCTGTTAGCTGCCACCCACAAAGAAATTGGTTTAAAATGACAGGCTTAAGTGATCTCAAGGATGAATGGCAATTAATGTAAATAGTTTAACAATATATAAATCACATCCACAGTGCTTGATATGAACAGTTTTTTAATGAAACATTTGCCTTTGAATATAAAATACCTATATTACAACAGAGAAGAAAAATGCAAAAGGCATTTCGTTGTTTGCAATAGGTTGTAACCAATTAGAGAAATGTGGTTAATATGTTCTGATATTTTTGTGCATTCAGAATTAATCACTATTACTTGCCTCTGCAGCAGCCATTAATGAACAACCTATTCTTAGAATTGTGTTAATTTATTGTATGAAACTATTGGACAAATACGTTTAGGCATGATAATGGGCTACACATGCTGATGAGACTGAATTTTTTTAATAGGATATGTGTTAATATAATTTTAAGATAGCCCAGGTCACTTGTAAATGAAACATTATTGCCATTGTGTGGTTCAAAACACATTCAATGGCCTTGTGAAATAAGTGATCTGAACTCACTTCTAATGGCCCAGTTTGGTTCTTAGTCAAGTCAATGAAAAGAGTCCAAATAGGAATTGCAGGTATCCACATCACAGAATTTGCCATCATGTTTTGACAGCAGCTGGCCATCTTATTTGTATCAACAGAGAGGCTCAGGAGAGTCTGAGTTAGGTCCTGATCCTGTACACATGTACACATTCTTTAACGGGATTACTCTCATGCTTAAAGTTAAGACCATTCATAAGTGTTTGGAGGATTAGGCAGAAGATTGAAGTATTGTTAAGGTTGGTCCCTCCATGTTAGAATTAAGATCCCTTGGGGATGCAGAGTGGGGGACTCATCTCTGCTCTACCTGTTGTTCTGTAGACAACTATATTTTCTACCCCTGTCATTCTGATGTCTTTCCCTGATATAAAATTGTGATTTAAAAACAATGACAAACACGTTAATATTTTTTGTTGCTGTGTTAATTGTGCTTCATTCAAAATGCATGGTTGGGGGAAATCAATGTTTTGACCAAATATAAAAGCACATGATAGTTTAAATATATTTTTATTATTGTATATGCAGGGCTTGTTCAAATGAATGGCACATACAAGATTTTCTCTGAAAGTACAGTCCACCTAGCAAACATCATTACATAAAAGCAATATACTTTTCAAAATATCTTCAAGCAATTATTGTACATATTAACCATAATGCATACATGATATCCCCTATATATCTAAGAAAGTAGATTTCACAAGTACAAATAGAGGAAAAGGATACCTAGACTTCATGAAGATGGGTGCCCCTGTCTTGCAATAAGTTCTGTGCAGGCAGACCTTACACCCATGCAGAGCTCATTGCAGGATGAGTCCCCCATATTTGCACATAGAAGTTGAAAAGCATCACATGACCTAATGGAATAATTAGCATGAAATGCTTGGCCTGTCTCATTCCCTCTCATTGAAAAAGTATTTTGGTAATTATGTGCACAATACTGTCTAAGGTAAAAGGAGTCTTAAAAGCTTTGGCCTGTTATTTTCCTATTCTTAGATGGTATTAGAAACAATATAGAGGGTTGTTTTTTTAAATATAGAGTTGGGGTTTTTTAAAGAAACTCTTTAAACTCCCTGACTGTGTCATTTTAAGTCTATACAATTGTATACAATTGTATTTTTAAGCAACTAGAGTTCTTTGAGAAAATTAACAAAATAATGTATGAAAGAGAATGTTTGAATGTAATCTAATTAGGCTTGCAAACACTTTTGATAAACAATCTCAAACTTCTGTGGAAGGACATTACTGAGCCAATGTCTTTAATTGCATTTGGCCAAACTTGCTTTCTAATAGAATTGGGCTTTGTAAGGGTTTTGTGATACAGAAGATTTACCCCCAGCTATAGTAATATACACTTGGCTTGCTTTTTAAGTCGTATCATGGTTTTGGATCTAAAAATGATTAGGAAATACGATTGAAAGAATTTGATGGTGTGATGCCCCATGTATATTTACTGATTTTAGAATGTAAATGAGGAAAAGTCTACTTCTCTGAATGCAGGAATGCTTTCTATTATAGACTCATAGACATCATGATCATCTAGTCTGACCTCCTGCACATTGCAGGCCACAAAACCTCTCCCACTCACTCCTGAAATAGACCCATCACCTCTGACTGTGTTACAGAAGTCCTCAAATCATGATTTAAAGACTTCAGGTTACTGAGGGCTTGTCTACACTGGCACTTTATAGCACTGCAACTTTCTTGCTCAGGGGTGTGAAAAAACACCCTCCTGAGCGCAGCAGGTTTCAGCGCTGTAAAGCGCCAGTTTAGACAGTGCACCAGTGCTGGGAGCTATGCGCCTCATGGAGGTGGGGTTTTTTTGTTTTTTTTTAGAGTTCTGGGAGAGCTCTCTCCCAGTGCACTGCCGTGACTACACAAGCCACGTTAAAGCGCTGCCGCAGTAGCGCTTTAATGTTGCCAGTGTAGACTAGCTCTGAGAATCGACCATTTACAGTAATTTAAAACTGCAAGTGACTCGTGCTCCATGCTGCAGAGGAAGGCAAAAAAATACCCAGGGTTTCTGCCAATCTGATTTGGGGGGAAATTCCTTCCTGATCCCAATTATGGCAATCCGTTAGACCCTGATCATGTTGGCAAGACCCACCAGCCAGGCACCTGAGAAAGAATTCTCTGTAGTGACTCAGAGCCCTCCCGATTGGAGATGTTTGCTGCTAGCAGTCACAGATCGGCTGCATGCCATTATAGGCAGTCTCATCATCCCCTCCATACATTTATTAAGATCAGTCTTGAATCCAGTTAGGTATTTTCCCCCCACTATTCTTGGAAAGCTGTTCCAGAATTTCACTTCTCTGATGGCTAGAAACCTCTGTCTAATTTCAAGCCTAAACTTATTGATGGCCAGTTCACATCCATTTGTTCTTGTGTCCACGCTGGCACTTAATTTAAATAACTCCTCTCCCTCCCTGGTATTTATCCCTCTGATGTATTTATAGAGAGCAATCATATCTCCCCATAGCCTCCTTTTGGTTAGGCTAAACAAGCCAAGCTCTTAGAGTCTGCTTCCATAAGGGCTCATCCTAGTAGCCCTTCTCTGTATTTGTTTCAGTTTGAATTCATCTTTCTTAAACATGAGATATCAGAATAGCACACAGTATTCCAGATGAGGTCTCACCAGTGATTTGTATAATGGTACCAACACTTCCCTCTGTCTACTAGAAATAACTCGCCTGATGCATCCTAGGACTGCATTATCCTTTTTTCTTGGCTTCATCACATTGGTGGCTCATATTCATATGATCAATCAGTACATGATTCTCCTTCTTTGTCACTTCCAACTGTTATGTCCTCAGCTTATAACAAAAATTCTTGTTGTTAGTCCCTAAATGCATGATCTTTGCACTATTAAATTTCATTCCATTTCTATTACTCCAGTTTTCAACGTCATCCAGATCTTGTAAGATATTCCAGTCCTCCACTGTATTGGCAATACCTTCCAACTTTGTGTCATCCACAATTTTTTATTAGCACATTCCTACTTTTTGTGCCAATGCCATTAATAAAAATGGCAAATAAGATTGGTCCCAAGACTGATCTGTGGGGAACTCCACTAGTAACCTCCCTCCAGCCCGATAGTTCATCTTTCAATATGATCCATTGTAATCACCCCTTTAACCATTTCTTATCCTCCTTTTCAATTCTCATCTTCTCCGATTTAACTAATGATTTCCCATGTGGAACTGTATCAAATACCTTACTTTAATCCAGGTAGATTAGATCTACTGCATTTCCTGTGTCTCAAAAAATCAGTTATCTTCTCAAAGAAAGAGATCAGGTTGGTCTGGCCTGATCTACCTTTTGTAAAATCATGTTTTATTTTATCCCAATTACCATTTACCTCTATGTCCTTAATTGCTTTCGCTTTTAAAATTTGTCTTCTAAATCTGATATTGTTCAGTGTATTAACGAATTAATATTTTAAAGATTGTAATCTGGACATTTGCCAATGACACCCAAAATATTTAAATTAATATAATTACGAAGGATTGTGAGGAAACATTTAAGCAGCTGCGTGGCTGGGTTCCCATGATGGCAGATGAAGCTCAGCATTGACAACTGGAAGGCGATGTACTATGGAAGAAATAAGTTAAACTACTGAAACACACTGATGGGTTCTGAATTAACCTCTCAGGAAAAACATCTAGGTGTAATCATGAACATTTAATGAAGGTGTCTGCTCAATGAGCAGCAGCAATCCAACAAGCAAATAAAATGCTGGAATGTATTAAGAAAGAGTCAGGGAATAGCACAGTAAAAAATGTAATGGCATTATATAAACTGGTGGTATAGTCTCACCTGACATGCTATATTTAGTTATGGTTGCCTCATCTCAAAATGGACATAGCTGAAATAGGAAAGTTCTAGATAAGGGCAAGAGGAATGGTTAGATGCACAGTAGAAGGGGCTTGTATAACAGATAAGACCTTTAAAATGTATATTCTGTATTGGTTTGTCTAGAAGGAATGTACTAAAAGCATATACGTATACAGAGGTATAATAATCAATGTGGGCTAATCAAATGGTATAATTAATTATTTAGGTGTATGACATTATACAAAAAATGCCTGGCCTTAGCTTTGTTTTGGCTTTTGCCTAAAATAAAAATCCAATTCAATTAAAAGTAGAACTAGCAGATACTTCAGACCCACAAGCCTCAAATAACCAACCATTATAAAAACCAAGCCCAATGATGCTCCCCATCCCCACACAAACATCGGCCCCTAACAAAAGCATTTCCCTCGCCAAACATAGGCTATTCTAAACAAATCTGGGCTATTTCAGACTAAGGGAGTGTATGTTCCAAAGCTGAGGTCTTCCCTCAGAAAACACCTTGCTGGCTCAAGTGCTCCCTCACAAGTACCTCCACTGATCACAACTGTGACAGCATGTGGAGAAAACTGGTCTGTCAAGCAGACAGGTCTTAAGTTGTTCAGGGCTTTCTAGGTCAAGACCAACACCTTAAATTCCACCCAGAAACTAATAGAAAGCCAGCACAAACAGACTCCAGATTGCTAATACTGTTAAGATATGCTGCTTACTCAGTAGACTGTTGCATTTTTCACCATCTTCAGTTCTGGGTTGGTTTAAGATCTAGCCCCATGTAGAACAGGTAACCATAATCAAATCCTTAGATGAAAAAGGCCTGGATCAGATTCCCAGAGTTTACATTTGAAAGAATTAATCATAACTGATTACTAGCCTAGCTACTGGAGATTTTAAGAGTGACATCTGGTATCAAACCTCATGTTTACAGGGGTAACTTGATCACTAGTGGGATCCAGGAATGAATGTTCTCCCCCTTTTGGTATAGATATATACCAATTATGCAATTTACCAGGTACTTGAGGATTTACACAAACCTGAGACGTTTTGGGCATAGGTCACTCTTATTGGCAGTACAGTGGATTACATAGCAGTCATGGTGCAGTAGTCCAATGGATCCCAGTAGTCCAATGGCTCTTTAATGTGTCTCCTAAAGCTCTTTCTAGCATATATTAAAACACCATGTGATTTAATTGTTGACCAATCAGGATGCTTATTAACCAATTGTAGTTGATAAAATAATAATACTTCATCAGTCATTTTGCTGTGAGAATTATATTAAAGAAACTAAATATTTCCCCCATCATACTGTTTAAATATGAATAGTACTATAGTAAATGAAACAATGAATTCACATTACTGTGGTTCTTTTGGGTCATATTTATTGCTAATTTGGCTCCTGAACCACTAAGGTCTGAGTATCACTGCTTTAGACATTTCAGTCTAATGCATTTCCTCTTTAAATAAGAAGCTGATGTATTATGAAAATATTGGAGCACAAGATTAAAGGAAAAGATTTGCCATACTGGCTCAAATGTTTCATCCATCTAGTTTGTTATCCTTTCTATGGAAATGACCAATACCTGATACTTCACAGTAAAGCAAAATGCACTTATCCAGTGTTGTACATAGAGGGGAAAAATCCTTTCTGACCCTCCACAGATAATCAGTTTATCCCCTGAAGCATGAAAGTTGATTACCCTTATCATTATTTTAGCTTGTATTGTGACAAATTTTAATAGTGATTGTAAAATTATCCAGCCCTTCTTAAAATCCAGCAGCAGCAGCATTTGCCTTGATAGCTTTTTGTGGTGGTGAATTCCACAGGCTGTCTGCATACAGCATAAAGAAATATTTCTCTTTATTGGTTCCAAATTTTCTGCCCTTTAATTGAGACACATTCTCATATCAAACAGGGTGAAAAAAAGAGAGCCCTGATTAGTTTTCACTCTGCCCTTCAGAATTATGAACCATTCAGATCTCCTCTAACTCTTCTCTCTTCTGGTTTTTGGAATCTTTCAAAGTTCAATATCATTAATGTCAATATAACATTTAAAATATTTTTTATTCCCTATTCACTTTTTAAACTTCTGTGCCCTGTCAGACATCTTCATTGAGCTACCTACAATAACTGCCAAAGGTTTTTCCTCAGAGGGTCACACATATTGAGGTCATCAGTATGTATGACAAATTTAATCTGGTTTTGTCAATATTATAGCTAGTTAGGAATCTTCTGTCAGATTGATTTTTCAATGAAAAATGCAGTTTCTGCAAAATCAAAATTCACATTTGCCAAAAAGTTTAAATTTTCCATTAAAAATTGAAACAATATTTCACTTTGGGTTGGTTTGCCATGAATTGGAACGTTTCGGTTTTTTTAACTGACCTAAAATGTTTCATTTTGATTCAGTTCAACATTACATTTCCCTATTGTGCTGCATTGCACAGAGAATGGCAGGGATGGTGTCCTTAGTCTCTGTTTGCCAGAAGATGGGAATGGGTGACAGGGGATGGACCACTTGATGATTACCTGTTCTGTTCATTCCCTCTGGGGCACCTGGCATTGGCCACTGTTGGAAGACAGTATACTAAGCTAGATGGACCTTTGGTCTGACCCAATGTGGCTATTCTTGTGTCCCATTTTCTCCTATTGACTATGCTGCCTGGCTGGACTACATCTCCCATCGTGGAGTACTGACTCCACTCTCCCTAAGCTGCATGGTGCATCATGGGAGATGTAGGCCAGGACATAGGAGAGAGTTAGGGCATGAGGCTCCCAAGAAGCGATGCAGCACCATAAGGAAATGCAGTTTAATGTTGAACTGACTCAGATCCTCAATTTTTTTAAAATCATCGGGAGTTTCTCATGATTTCCCAGCTTCACCAAATTCTGAGTCTCTTCCTTTTTCCAAACCATCATTAATTACTGTATATTAAACAACACTTAAACAACAATGCTGACCTATGAAGTAAACTACTACTGGTTTTTTTCCAACTCGGTGGAGCAGCTATTCACTATGGGTTTTGAGGACCAAAGTGGAACTTAAATAAAGTATAGGCTTTGTGTTGGTCCTCTGCACAGGGTTGAATTTCATCCTATACCTCTTGCTTTTTAATCCATATCAAGACAATACTTATTAGTTCCCACTGATTATTTATTAGTAGTACTATTATTTATATTGCAATCCTCACGTAACATACTCTTGATCATGTACAAAACAACAAATTCCCCCAAATCAGGAGCCTCATCAATGCAATCTCCTCCCTACCACCATACCAGACCTACATACTTGTGAGAACACAAGAATTAATACCAGGAGACTCAAGTGCTGCATTTAATGGAAAACCTGAACAAGGAGATGCCTATTGAAGGTGACCAGGTTTGAATTCACAGATATTTCTTGCTAGAGGAAATTCCAAAGGTGAGAACCAACTATTGAAAATCATCTACTTCCTGCAAAAGCCACTGCTGGGACAGACTCGTGGGCATTTCTTCTATAAGCACCACTTGACACCTCGAGCATTCCCCAAAAGCAAACAAAATGGCAGCACTGGGGAGAGGTGATATTAAAGAAAACTGGAACCTAGACCATTTAGGACGTTGTAGACATCAAATTTCACCCAAAAGAATTCTTGGAGCCTAGAGACTGGAGTACAGGTATTATGTTCCAAGATGGGCTGCCGAACTCTGCACTAGTTGAAGCATCTACATGGCCTTCAGAGGTGCATTCCAGCACTCTAGCCCTGAAGTAACCCAGGCATGGATGACTGGTGAAGCCTGCATCTAAGGGAAAGGCACGATTGCTTAGAGAGCTGAGGGTGAAAGATGGAAGAAAGTAATAACTTTCTTCCAACTGTGAATCCAGGAGCAGAGTCAAGTCTAGTGAGATCCTGCAAAAGCACAAACCACTTTTTAACACAGATGGACAAAGTTACTCAATGAACATAGTCAATGGTCATAGACTTTTTTTTGGAGTGGGGGAAGGAAGAGGCCAGTTTGCATCACGTTTGAGAGATGCTGGCAACAAAACAAGTAATGTGTCCTTGGTACTTGAATTTCAGTGCAGTGCTTGTCTCTCCTATGAGTATACACAACACCTAGCACAGTTGGGACCCTGATCTTAGCTGCGCTTCAGTGCACCAATGATAAATAACCGTACTATGGAAATGCACTTGGTATACATAGGTCTGGGTCAGATTGCACCTCACCCCTTAGAGGCAGTCACAAGTGGTCTGCTCTCCCTGCAAGAGCTGTGAGGTGCATAGAAACTACTAAACTGCTCACCCAGTCTACTCCAGGAACACGAATCATCCAAAACCAGGCGTGGAGGAAGCCTGGACATGGCATGCTGTAACCTTCACTGGCTCAGAGCGAAAGGGTGGACATTGTAGGAGGAACCATAATTCTCCCCCTACATGCTGGGGAAACATGAGTCTCAATCCTGCCTGGAGCAACTGGGTTTGATGTAGCCCCCACTACCTCCTACTCTGCAGTGGATAAAAGCCACAAAGTAGCCCCATGTGAGTTCGTTTGAACAAGTAAATAAGCATTGCTTTTCACATTTATAATAATCAGAAAAAAATAGCTAAAGGAAACCAGAAACTCGGTGATTTCATTTGCCAAGACACTTTTATTTTCTGAACAGCAGGGATACATTCTGCAAATGTAAATCTGGGAAGTTCATGTCAATACATATTTAGCTATTTTGTTTGTGCACATCATGTGAGTTAATTGGTCCTGTAGGGGGTGGATGTGTGTTTGTATAAGTGTAAAAGTACTTTGAACTTGATTTCTAAACAGTTTTTTTAATAATATAAATAATCTCTTCACCTAGACTCTTCTTTGCAGCACATTATTGGGAGTTTGCCTGTATATTTTAATTGGTGTGAAGTGCTGAGCAGCACACACCTGTGTCACTGGGAAGTATGGCATATGTTTGCGTGTGTCTGGGAAATTCATAAAGAGTTAAATTTTGATGATGTGAGATATGATTTGTGTCTGCTGGCTGGGAAAGTGAAAAGTGAGCATTGGGTGAGACGGGAGGGAGAGAAGATGGGGGATGGTCACCACAGTGCTCGTTTTAGATTTGGATGAGATGAGACATTCTCCTGAGACATAAAAGAGAACTGGATACATTTAAAAGAGACCTGGATAAATTCGTGGTGGTTAAGTCCATTAATGGCTATTAACCAGGATGGGTAAGGAATGGTGGCCCTAGCCTCTGTTTGTCAGAGGATGGAGATGGATGGCAGGAGAGAGATCACTTGATCATTGCCTGTTAGGTCCACTCCCTCTGTGGCACCTAGCATTGGCCACTGTCGGTAGACACGATACTGGGCTAGATGGACCTTTGGTCTGACCCGGTACGGCCATTCTTATGTTATTTGAAGGCCTATGCATTTAAGAATGGCCACTAGCTGTAATCACTATTAGACCCTTGATCGATCATTAACAGTGGATTTTCAACAGTGACAGATCATTTAAGAAACTTGCTAGTGTAGTAATGGGGCCAGATTCTCCCTGCATTGAACCTTGTGAAGTTATTTATGCCTGTGCAGAGTGAATGTTCAACACAACCAAATCATCATGGCATAGATGTACATCACTACACAACTCGTAAGAGAGCAGAAAATCAGGTCCACAACATATATATCCAGGGTTTGGGAAGTCCACTTGCCTGTGTTGAATAGGAAGCATCAGTTTCTTCATGGCAGTGCAGGTAGCTTTCAGTCCTCAAGCTAGTAAGTGTCAGGCAAATTTTTCAAGTCTTGTATAACTCAAAAGTGTGAAACTCTGATTATGTTAAGCACTGGATTATACATCTCTTCCCATGCTGTATAATCAGTAAGAGGATGAGACTGTTGTTGTAAAAGTGGAGGAAACACAACAGGAGCGGGAAGTATTACAGATGCTGGTGAGCTGTGGAGTTCAGTAACCAAAACACTAAAGTTGAATATTTCTGAAGTTTAAGGAAGTTTAGATCTGGATTTGAGGTTCTTAACTTGCTACTGTCACCGCAATGGGCTAAAGCCAAAACCCTAGATGCAAACACCCCTAAACTTTCTGAAAGTTTGGATTTGATTCTACGTTTGAACTTGGAAGCTTGGGCTCACCTCTATTCTAAACAAAAAAATGAAGTAAGGAATCTGGAGGCATCCAGCAGGGACACAAATGACCCTGGGACAGGAGAGGAAGGAAACTGGATGGTTTGAAGTGTGGAATTACTGGTAAATCGAAAAAATGAATTTTAGTAGGTGAACTATTTTCAGTACTTATGTTTATCTAAGAAGCTTGCATAAGGCAGGAATATCATTTCCCGTTATCAAGGTGTTGGGAATTGTTTGCCAGTCACTAATGCCTTTAGGGAAATCTAGTACCAACGCATGTACATTAAAGGGATAGTAATAGAAATGAACTTCATTTTGTGGAAGACCAAAACATAGAAAAGTTATGGTGGTTGATATTCCTTGCCTTTGGTTTGTTTGCAGTCTCACAAAATTATCTCTTGGCTGCCCCATTCCAGACTTTACTGGAAAATGCTTATTCGCAGTAAAGATGAAACTAGTGATTGGAACTCTTGTATACCTATCATATCCTGTATCAAATATCCTGTGAAAGTATCCTTTGTTTGAATTACGCAAACCCCCCTGCAAATAATTTATCAGGATTTTGCTGAAATAGGGCAATTGACTTCACTAGACTTGGAGGCCTATATTAAATGGAGCTTTTGTAGCTATTTCCAACTTCCAATAGGACTCATGCATTTTGTACATTTCTTAGAAAAATCACTTTACGTTGTTTTTTTTTTTGCTGCTCGCATATTAAACATATTTACAGTAGTGTATATCCTTCACAACTGGTGTTACTGTCATTCGTTGCTAGTCAGTTTGGAGACATGCCCATCTTTGTAATCTTAAAAATTGCAATTCAGTATTCTTTTTCCGAATGAACAACCTTTCATGTAAATCATATTGGTATCAAAGAACTGATTTGTTTTATTTCATTCAAAAATCTCCCTCTATTGATTATGTGTTTGGACAGATTTGCTTCTTCCTTCCAAATGATCCTACACCTCTCATCATGAAGCACTGAAAAATAAAATCTGTTCATTCTTTTAGCCTTTTTAGCCACAATATATCTATATACAGCTATCTCTTTATATATTAGAATCACATACTCTAGTCTTAGAAATGAAGCTACTCAAAGTTGGTACTAACCTGCCTCTTGCATCAGTGGAAATGGATATTGTGATTGCTGTGTTGAAACATGTGCTCAAATGCATTGGGAGTTTTATACTATTTTTCAAACTGCCAAATAGATAATGTCAGAACGTTTCTGAAATGGGATACTAACATCAAGATATACTGCACCAATCAACAAACATCAGGCAAAGTATAGTATAAAACTACAGATGTAGGAGACTACTACAGAATTTCCATTTTCATTTCCTATGTCAACAGCTTTGTAACTTACCTAGTGGATTGTTTTATGTTTTCAGGCAAATTCTCAGTAGACTACAAGCACAACATTCAACTCAGCCTTCAGAATCCAAAGAATTAGATATTCTGTAGTTTATGAAATAGTTGTTTATGAAAGTATCCTTTGTTTGAATTGCTCAAAAACCAAACATGAATTCAAACTTCGACAGAGTAAGCAGAAAATAAGAGAGTCATAGTCATATCCCAAATGTAGCCTTAACTACTGAGGTTCTCATATTGAAAATGCAATTTTGTGTCTAGATGTTTATGGATGTCTTCAAATTCCCTTTCATAACAGCCCCTCTTTGACAGACCTTTTTTTCAGCTCTGAAATGTGAGAAGCAAGATTGCTGCAGAATACTGTGTATGCCATTACAGGAGGCACACCCAATGTCCCTCAGTCCAACAGTTTTCTTATGGAAGTCAATGATGAGATAGGGATGAGTAAGAGGGTGGCTGACTCTAAGGGTACATCTACACTACAGGGGGGAGTCGATTTAAGATACGCAAATTTAGCTACGTGAATAGCGTAGCTGAATTCGACGTATCGCAGCCGACTTACCCCGTTGTGAGGACGGCGGCAAAATCGACTTCTGCGGCTTTTTGTCGGCGGCGCTTACTACCACCTCCGCTGGTGGAGTTAGAGCGCCGATTCGGGGATCGATTGTCGCGTCCCGATGGGACGCGATAAATCGATCCCCGAGAGGTCGATTTCTACCCGCCGATTCAGGCGGGTAGTATAGACCTAGCCTAAGGCTATGTCTACACTTACAGCGGTGTGTAAAATACGTACACTGCACTCCTCTTAGCACAGGTATAAATGCCAGTGTAGACAGCGAGACACTGCTCAGGTGAGTAGAGTACAGACACCATACCTTACACAGCTCTTTACATGCCCAAGCAGTGTCTCCCCCATTTACACTGCAATTTTTAGCAGTGTAGTGTCCTGCTGCCTCCCTGCTACTAAAGCTTTTCCCTGCTGCAGGGAAAAACTCCAGCAGTGGGGAAAAGTTCTGGCTGGGGCTAGGTAGCAGGGAAAGGCTCTGGCAACTCCCCTCCTGCTAGAACCTTTCCCTGCTGCCTCCCCACAACCAGAGGCTTTCACTGCTATGTGTGTCTTCATACCCCAGTGTGGACACATCATGTTTTTCAGTGCAGCATGCACGTACCTACATGTACCCTACATGTCGCCACCTAAGATTTTGTATAGCTATGTAGGGCTTTTCTTTTGAGTTACCCTGGGCTTAGGTGCTAAAATTTGATATGTCTGTTTAAGGACTCAGTCTTATGAATTCTGATTTCATGAACTCTAACCCTCAATGTGTATTGAATCAGCCATCTGCTAGCAAAGACTGGTCACGTATCACACAACTGGTGTGGAAGCCACAAGCCACTACAGGACAATCAAAAATTTGTAAACTTGGAATTACTCTGGCCTAGTAGAACTATGCTAAAGAGAGTGGCCACCCTCAGGAAGCTGGTTCACCCAAGTTGCCTTCCGAAGTTGCAGTTGGAGCAATGGAAAATCCCCATCAGTAAAGAAGGAACAAAAAGAGAGGTGTTAAAAGCTGCTGTTAAAAAGAACCTGACCACTCAAGCTTAGGGGAGCTTGTTTTACGGGAGAGAGGGAGACCCTGGACAGAACCTGAAGGCTAAGCAAGAGGAGAGTGGTACAGGAAGGACTTGAGATCCCTGAAGGGACTGACAAAAACTGAAAGGACTCTATAGTATGAGTAAGGATGCTGAAGAGAGAGGGGTTTGCATGCAGTTTTTGTTACTTTTCTATAGATCTATGTATCTCTTGTGCCCTCTATGAGTAAAGTATGTATGTGTTTAGAAGTTCTTTTGCAGAGTCTGTGTTACTTGCTTACGCTGTGGCATGGTTTCCAAAGAGGGAAACAGTAAACCAGAGGGTCCAAAGCATTAGTGGAACTCTGAGAGCATGCAGCAGGGAGGCTTGAGAGAATTGATACTAGTTTCAGGGCCTGGCAATTGGACCATTAGGTCTTCACTGTCAAGAAGGTTGGTAGAATGAGGGTATGCACCTAGAACATTTGCCTGGAGGCCCAGAGCCAAAGAGCCAGTGCTTAACCTCTGCCTATCCCTAGCAAGCCAAGAGTATGTGGGATCCAAGGTTTGAGTCCCGTACAACAGCTTAATGAGTGTCCACAAGGGAGAGCTTATCAGAGTTGTAACGTGGCATTGAGATGCAGTGTCATTGCTTCTGAGTCATGCTGAAAGGTGGGTCTGATTTATCTCCTACCCGAATATAAAGGGGATGAGTGTCTCTTTGGAACAATGGTAATTGTCCCATTGAGTTCAATGAGAGTAGTCATATCAGTAAAGATTGCAAGATCAGACCCGTTTTGTAAGACATTATTAAAACCTGATCCAACACCCTTTGACGTCAATGGAAAGATTCCCATTGAGTTCATTGTGCTTTGGATCAGGTCAATAAATCATGAAAAGTGAATTACTCACATTTCCCCCCCAATTTCCATAGAAAAAGGCCTTTTCTAAAAACACCTGATCTTTAAGAAAGTTGATATTGTTCTTCTTATGGGTTTGTTTTTATTAGTCCTCTAAAAGAACAAGGGATTTTCCAGAGTGCTGCAGGCTAAAGAAAGCTGATATCATTCTTAATTGCTCTATAATACATGTATTACACAAGAAAGTAAAACATCAAAGGATAGCAATAGACCAGTCCAAAGAAACATTTTGGAAGTTTGGTTAATAACATGGCTGCAAGAAGAGAAGGTGGGCACTTGGATAGTGAAGGTGAAAATGGGTAATCTGATGAGGTCTGGAGTTTTCTGAAACTTACTGTATTAGTGACTATGATGAAAATGGGAAAAGCATCAGCAAAGACAAGACAAAAGGAAGCCTGAAGAATGACAAGGGGACATACTAGTCTTAAAGAAGATGAAATTTGTATTTTTAACAAGCGATAGTTTTATGAGCAGTTCCCAGAAATCAGGATGAGCTAATCAGCAATTGCTCAGTGTCTTATATTTGCAAATCTCATTTTAGAAGTTCCTAATTTTTGTTCCAACGTTTTCCTGCCTCCTGTAATAGCATTGACTTCTCCTGTCATTTTAAAAGTGCCAGTGATTTATAGAAATGGAAAAGAAATATTCAATATAATTTTACATAACTTAATAGAACTAATAATTTATGTCTTAAACAAAAATAGATCCAAAATGTGTCTGCAATACTTGAAAAGAAGTCAATAACATTTTAATTATCAATAATATTGTTCATTACTGAACAGATACAAATATTATACCTAATTCTAAGGCCTATTTAAAAAACCTTTTGCTGTAAACACAAAATATTTTCTTCCCAGATATTTTGGGTTTGGGTTTTTTTTGGCTAGGTTTTTGTAAAAATGTGTATCCTGTCAATTCCTTAATATAGTCTTTTCATGTTGCCACTGAACTGCCTTGATCTCTAGATTGGAACTGATGAGCTTTAGCTTCCTTATTGCTGAACTCTGCCAACAAAGGTTCCAACTTGTGTGTCTGTTAAGTCATAAAGAACCCTAAAAGTATGTGCCAATAACAATCATGACATGATGTTCCTAACCTGTATTGACATGATTTCCACATTATGAAATACTGAAAAAAAATCTGTTTTCCTAAAATTTTGAGACACAAAACTAAGACATTTACATTTTACAATTCTGCTCTAACTTTTTTCTGTCTGCTTTATTTATTAGATATAGTATTACTATTCAATGATTAAAGCAAACTTTCAAAGTACTTACACATCTAATTTAGGACCTGATCCATGCACAGAACATGCTTCTCACCACTTCACATGGAAAGAGCTATATACCTGTCTCATAGACCTGGAAGGGACCTTGAAAGGTCATTGAGTTGAGTCCAGTCCTCTGCCTTCATTAGCAGGACCAAGTACTGTCCCTGACAGCTGGGTCCCCTCAAGGATTGAGCTCACAACCCTGGGTTTAGCAGACCAATGCTCAAACCACTGAGCTATCCCACCCCCAAAGGCAGCATTTCCCCCTTTTCCTGTACCACATCTACACAGATATGGGGATCAATGTGGGAATGGCTTGCTGGGGAGGAGGAATGGCCTGGGGACAATATGAATTGTCCTCCCTCTGACCTTGTGAAGTTCCTCAAGAAAAGGGAAGTACTGTATTGCCTTCCATGCATGCCCTTTGTGATGGGCCCCTTTAAATTTGTGGAAGAGCATTCAAAGTCAGCCACCAGCTTGGCAAGCCCTGTTAGTGTGAATTTCCCCCCAGATAAGATTGGCAGTGATCTTGGGAGGTTTTTGCCTTCGTCTACTGCATGGAGGGTGGCTCACAGGCCAGGATTATCTGGGTATATCTGACTTAATCATTTCCCTGATATTGCAGAGGCCTTGAGCATTAATGCATCTCGGACTCTTCTATTCTCTGCCTGTGGCACATAATGGTCTAGTATCCTGTGGGCTGTAATACTTTACTCTCATTTTGGTTGTTGGGTTTAGGGTGCAGGTAGTGTTGCTGGCCTGTGATATACAGGAGTTCACTCCAGATAATCTAGTGGTCCTTTCTGGCCTTAAACTTTGAGTCAATTGTTGGGTGAGGTAGGTGCTGGGGTCCCAGCATGGAGGCAGAGAATCCATAGGGATTGGGTTAGGGTTCATGACCCATTGGTGGTAAACTTCCCTTGTCCCTCCCTGGATAATTTTAGGAGGAACTTCATGTGATGCTGTATGATTGAATATGACTATTTATAGCATTAATATTACTACCGTTATACAGTTGCAATAAATTTTGTACAAAGTATGTCATGTAATGTGTCAATGGAAAAGTTATGATTTGCTAAGTATGATTATCCTGTTTATATGCATGTATCATTTTTGTATCTGAACTTATGAATATTGGCTATGTACTGGCATCATACACATGTTGTATTCCTAGGTGACATCCACCAGGTACAATTTACATTAAGGCCAGACAGCTATGTATTGATGACTCATCAAGAACACTTAGCTCTCAAAATGGGCCATGGAAGAAACTCATTCCATTCAGATAGCTTTTCTTGTGGATGCCTCAGACTCCAAGGAGCCAATGGCTACCCCCTGTGAGTCATCAAGCCATGTAAGGACCTGTGAGATGCTCAAGTGACCTTGGACTCCATCAGTAACTTTCCACAAACAGTAAATTTCCAGACACATGGCAAAATATAAAAAAGACCCCTGACATATATCCATTTAACCTCTTTCCTGCCCTGAGTCTCTGGACTGTGGATTTAGGAGCATTTTGAAGAATGGACTGAGAACCTTCCAATCTTTTGGAAGTTACCAGAGAGACTTTACAAGGCAGCAGTCTATTCCATCACTGCTACAAACCTGATATAAGGACTTAGCAATTTATTTGTATGTGTATGATCTATTAACCATTATTAACTCTCTTCTTCTTTTCTTCTATTATTAAACCTTTAGTTTTTAGTTTCTAAAGGATTGGTATCAGCATGATTATTGGGTAAGATCTGAGTTATATATTGACCTGGCTATGTGTCTGATCTCTTGGGATTAGAAGAATCCTATGTTTGATTAAAGTGATTTTCAGTAACCACTCATCAGAGTCTAGTGTCTGGGTGCAGCAACCAGGGCTGGAATGCCTAAGGAGACTACATTCTTTACTTCTTGTTAACCAGTGTGATGAGACAGAAGTTTACTTCTGTTACTGGCTTAGTGTAATCTAATGAGAGAATAACCACCAGTTTGGGGTGAGTCTGCCCTATTTCTCAGCAGTTTGTCCTGAATTTGGCATTCTGACTTGTGACCCACTGAGGCATGGTGACACTCCATGAAGGAGATTTTATTTTTTTGGCAGTTAGTATCAATCCCATTATGCAGCAGCTCTGAAAAACACCCTAATCCCTTCAGAAGCCCCTGAACCATTCTCTTTACTTTAACTACTGCTTGAGCTTGCTTCAGGAATATTATAAAATAAATAATATGCCATTGTTGCATCATACTAACTTAAGTCATGATCCCACTGTGTCTGTGGGGGTCCCAGTCAACTGCTGCTGCCCTGCTCTTACCCAGTGGTTCACTAGTAACTGGTTGAAGAGACCATGAAACCTCAAGCTACATCAGGGAGGCTTCCTTTGGGCCCTGACTGGAGGAGCAGTGGGACCTCTAATTGGTCAGGGCTTCCTACTTAAGCTGAAAAAGAGGCACAGCAAGTTATCTGTATAACTGTGTGAATTCCTGGTTGGCTGCTACATTGGACTGTGCCTTCTTGCTTGACTCCTGATTCCTGCCTTTGGTCTCTGACTCTGGTCCTGACTCGTGTCTTGACTCCTGATGCTGACTTTGGCCCAGACTGCTAGGTTTGACTGCCCAAGCCCTGGTTGAGATTCATAGACCAAACCCTGTATGGTTTTGTTCTTGTGCATTTACTTTATTTTAAAAAATGGTAGTAAAAATGATACTGTGAGGTTTATGGTATCTATTGGATAGTGAGTTCATTATGGTAAAGTAGTAATCTCTTGAAACATTTTTATGCTGGTCAAACACCTGAATTCTTATGAGTTAACCGTTTGTTGTTGCTTGTTTTTAAATCAGTATTAAATCACATCCATAACATTTTTGTTATCATCGTTTCAGTGCAGCTAAATATTTTGAGTACAGCCCTCTTTTTAGGTAGTGACAGTATAGCAGTTACAGCAAAGGATGAGCAGCTAAAATCTAATCTGACTTTACTCATTGATTCACTCACTGACCTTGGGCAAGCCTCTTGACGGCCTTGTGCCTCAGTCAACTCAGCTGGAAAATTGGGTAAAGAGCAGGGCCTGCTGGAAAACCATCTTCAATTTGAACTAAGATTTCCTGGATACTTTTTTAAAAAAAGAGTGTAGTGCTTTGGCACAGATGCACTGGATAGTGGAGTGTGCAGCAATAACACCGAGCTGTGCGACACAACTGGTGACATCTCATTTGTTGTTCAGGATCTGGGTGGTCTCTGCATTCGGAGACTAATCCCCATTTCTTGTGTTTGAAGCTTTTCAATTATGTAGCATTAGTTTCTGTCCCAGGCAACCCTTCTGTACCTGGCCTTGTTAGGAGCACGGACCAAGCACTGCTTGACTCTGAGAAGGCACTCTGAAGTAAATTACAGTTTCTGTTGAGTTTAGGGGTTGCAGAACTAGCTTATTCTGCCCTAGATTTATTGCAACCAAAGGTGGCATAGTTGCTGTTGTATCCATAAAAATGGCATCCATTATCACCCCAGTATCCACGATACCTTTTCACAATGTCTTTGCTATCCCAAACTGGGTTTCATATTGTCAGTCTGTAGCCAGACTTTGCTTTAATTGGGTTGTCACAGATGCACTTTCCTTTCCATACCCTTTTATCATGTTGCAACTCCTAAAAATAAGCATAAATATTAGTGTAAGCAGGGTCTGAATGAATTCTCCCCTGACAACTTGCTGGGAGGAGGAGAGATTTCAGGAGCAAACTGTATTTACATGAACACACCTACTCTGCCAAGCTGTCCAGCAGATAGAGCTGTGTTGCTCAAAGTGATCAACTTTGACTGGTGTTGGGTTACAAATCACTTTAATACTGAGTGCAGGGGTAGTGAAATGTTATCAATGTTGTCTTTACTGTAGGAATAAAGGGGAGTGAATCTGTGTTTAACCTGTCCCAAATGAGGAGGTCACCATCAGCAGAAAAGACCTCATTAAACCAGGGGCTCGAATGCCAGACCCCTCTGAAAGTAAGAGGAGTGGGAACAGGTGTCCTAGCTAGGAGTTATGGCCCCTTCCTAAGGGTCCCTGGTCTGGTTTAATCAGTTCCTTCCCATTGTTCAAAGATAGTGTTAAATAGGCTTCATTAGGAACCTTTTGTTATTTTAAAGTGCTCAAATGCTGAAATCACTTGTGGGACAGCAGTTTTGCCCAGCCTGCAAAGAGATGAAAATCACTAAGAGACTGACCTTCAGAGATCACAGCAGAGAGGCAGGCGGCAGCAGTGAGGTGGCCAACTGAGAGGGACGAGCGGCTGGTGGGGCAGACTGCCAGCACAAGTGCTCAGATGGCAGTGCAAGCAAGGTGCTTTCTTCCCCAGGTGGGAGGTGAACTCACACAGATGCACCTCTGAACTCTGGGTCCTCACTGACCAAGGACAACGAGTGGGGAGCAAAGTGGGGGCACAGAAAAAGAACTTTTGGTTGTAGAACTCAAGACCATGAGGCAGAAGACTCTGCCCCAGGCACGCTGGGCTGGGTGTCCTGCTCACAGTTTTATGATTATGAATCCTGCTTGTGGCATTTTCCCCAATTAATGTCAGGTGACTTCTCTCCTTTCATTAAAAGTTTCTTTTCTACACTCAGAATCTGTGCTTGTGAGTGGGGAAGTATTGCGTCTCAGAGGCACCCAGGGGGTGGTGAGTAATTTTCCCAGGTTATTGGGTGGGGGCTTGAGCTGGTTCTGTGTTTGTAGTGTTGAAAAGGAACCCCAAGATATTGAACCCTGCCCTGGTTGCTGCCAGCTCCACCTGGCAGAAGGGTTACATTAGAAATGTATGGATTGAAAGCAAGCTAAACTCACACTTTCTCCTGGTTCATGCTACATACTTTCTGTGGTGCCCCTACAGTTAGTACACTGCTGATTGCTGTCTTCAGATACACTCATCCTCAATCTGAACAGTTTGTCCAGTCCTGTCAGGTTTTTGCTGCAGCAGCCTTTAAGTACAAGTGTTGAAGTCTTATGGATCAAAGCCAAGGGCATGAAAATGGCATGTAGATAACCACTTGAAACTGATGCACAGGCAGCAAGTGATCACCCACATGCACAAACAAAGCGCCATCCTCTCACGAATTTGGCACTGTATGTAGTGGGTGAAGGCCAGCATCAGCTGCTTGTGCAAGCATGTTTAAACTGCCCGAACCTGCTAATCCATTCTGCATGACCCAAACTGGAAAAATGGCCATTTTATTTTCCTAATCTCCTATCTGCTATTTGTTTTCCTTTCTTTATCTTCCCATGATTTGGGAAGGAATTCAGGAATGCAGAGCACTACCTCTAATGTTGAATGGCATATAGCTGATACTGCTTGCATTGTCACAGTAGGTAAACTTGCTACATTGTTTTCACCCTCTAAATCACACCCACCCTTCTAGGTGTTCGCAACTTAGAAAATAATTCATGAGATTCCCACAAGCCCATGGTGATTGTGTTTAGGAATGTCATCTCTGCCAGCTGTATAGCAACAGCAGGAAGGAGCAACCTCTTCTCAGTCAAATCTAACAAATACTGCAACACCTGTCCTTTAAATAAGTCAATATTTAGCCACAGTTCTCTGGCTCTAAAGGACAGAAGAATAGTTATAACTGGATACTGTAGGCAGTAACATTATATTTGATGGCTACATTATTCACCAGCAATTCTCAAGTGTTTCTTTTCCCAGGTTGTACAGGTACATGAACACTATGCCTTGGGTTTTTTTCCTGTATTTTCAGGGAGGGTTCTGAAACATTGCCTGTTAAAATGAATCAAAGTATTGACTGTCATTATTGTTCCATGGGTTGTGCTTAACCTTAATATTTGTATCCTGCCACAAAAATCTCAAAAGATCACCCACCATAGCTTTAATTAAATCAATAAAAAGGAGATTTTGCTCACTTTAAAATGAAAATCACCACCTTACCCCAAATTATAGTCACAATTAAGAAAATATATTTCAGAAATAATAATAATATCCAGTTCTTACATAGCGATTTTCAGCAGTGGATCTCAAAGCACTTGACAAAGTAAATCAGCATCATTATCCCCATTTTACATATGGGGAAACTGACACACAGGCTGAGGAAGTGACTTGCCTAAGGTCACCCAACAGCAGATCCAGAAACCATCTAGATTTCTTGAATTCCTGTGCAGTATTCTAGCCACTGACTAGACAACACTACCTCCCTCTATCTGAACCAAATTCCACACACTTTTTGACTAGCCCTGAGTGCACTAACCTGCCAGTAAATTATGAAGGGAACATATTAGGGGCAAATTGAATTGATTTTAGAGGAGCTTTTGACACCCATTTCACAAAATCCTACTGCAGAATTCAAATGATCTTGGATAGAGGAATTTACCTTGTAGATAAAAAACTGGCTGAAGGACTACAAAGTTGTAGTGGTAAACATCAGCAATTTCAGTTGGGGCTGGGTTTTGGTAGGATACCATAGAAATATTAGGTCCCTACTTATTTAACATCTGCATTATTGATCTTGAAAATGGAGTAAATGGTGCATTAATTACATCCATAGAAGATACTAACTTGAGAGGTTTTATAAACACCAGTGAGGACAGAGAAATTATACAAAAGACCTTGTTAAGTTAAAAATATGATCAAGCAATAAAGTGGAATTTAACTTGGAGAAGTCCAAGTTAATTTTTCAGGAGAAAATAATCTAGAATATATGTATTTAATTCAACTGGGCAAAGGTGGGCATACAGTAGGTAAATCTGAAAAGAAGTAGCATCAGAAGAATTGTAGGAACAATAATGGGCTCACATTACACATGACCTTTTAAGTGGGGAGGTATAGCTCAGTGCTTTGAGCATTGGCCTGCTAAACCCAGTGTTGTGAGCTCAATCCTTGAGGGGGCCACTTAGGGATCTGGGGCAAAATCAGTACTTGGTCCTGCTAGTGAAGGCAGGAGGCTGGACTCAATGACTTTTCAAGGTCCCATCCAGTTCTAGGAGATAGGATATCCATTTTGGAGGCCAGGGGGGATAGCTCAGTGATTTGAGCATTGGTCTGCTAAACCCAGGGTTGTGAGTTCAATCCTTGAGGGGACCAATTGGGGATTGGTCCTGCTTTGAGCAGGGGGTTGGACTAGATGAACTCCTGAGGTCCCTTCCAACCCTATGATTCTATGAGTTTTCAATGTGGTACAGCAACAAAAACTGTTAATGCAATTTTTGAATACTTATGAAGAGGCATTGGGTGAAATCCTGCCTCCCCTGAAGTCACTTGGAGTCTTTCAGTACTTCATTAGGACCAGGATTTCACCCATCGGTCACAAAGCAGGCATGTTCGTAGTACTTCTCTATGTGACCCCTGTCTAGATTTCACCTGGAGTGTGTTTATTCAGTTTTGTGTTCCTCATTATCACAAAGATATCAGCAAACTCTAGGATGTTCAGCAAAGAACACCAAAAACAGTTAAGAGGTGGAGGCACTGACTTATTAAGAAAGAGAAAAACTATTTATGTATGGTTTGACTAATAACTAAGGAGAGATACAGTAACTATCTACAGATATTTGATGAATCACCAAGTGTTTAATACGCATAATGGAATGAAAGTAAGAAGAAAAAATAAAATCTTAACCTGAATATCTGGGAAAACTTTCTATTAGTGATGTCTTGTAGATTATTTTCCTTTGCCATTTTAAAGTTAATGACAAGTTAATTTCCCCCCCTGAGACTTTAGGCACAGATTAGTGCCAGACTGAAGGTACAGAATATAAGTATAATGGTGCACAGAACTGAATGTAAAAAGTGGTGCCCTGACTTGAAGGCAGGATTCTATGTGCAGTCTAGCCAGAGCCACATAAGAAGCACTACCAAACTCCCTCTTTTGTGACATGACATCTGTATATGCATCCCAAAAGTTTACCTATTTTGAAAACTCATATGCAATCTGCTATCTATTATCACCCAGAGATTTCTCTTGGTATTACTTCTTTCCAGATTTCCTCCTACCATTGAGGACCTTTGTTTCAGATTATTTTTCCCTAGATATATTAGCTTGCATTTTTCAAAGTTAAATCTCATGTGTCACTATTCTGTCAGAGGCCATACATTCCACTTTGAAATACTCTCTGATCATTGAGGCCATAAGACCTGGTTATCAGAGAAACATAGAAGTTAGAGATGAAAAGTTCTATTAGGTCATCCAGCCCATCTCCCTGCCAATGCAGGACTGTTCCACGGGTCTGACCAGTTCATGTTGTACTGACAGCTTTCCTTTGTCAAAACGGAGTCATAGTGGTATCTTGGAACAGCTCTCTTTGGACCTAAACTCAGACTCTGCTGTTGTAGACAGATAAGTTTTCTCTTTCATGTCAGTGTGCCATCAGAAAAGAAAATTCAACACATTGATGCAATGACTCAGACATCGTTAGTAGAAGATCCTGCACAATTTCAAAAGATATTATATGTCTAAGCATCAAAGTACTTGAACAAAAATAAAAACAGATTGGCTAATTCTCTGGGTAGGATCCTTATTCTGTCAGTTTTCAGCATAGAACAAAACAAACATAGAAGTGCGTGAACTACAAAAACACATTGTTTTGTGCTTAAACATGGAGTAATCTCTTTGTGTATGAAAGATAGTAATATGGCACCCACTCATACAAAAGTAATCAAAATTAATATTTTTAGCAGCAAATTGCTAATACTAAGAAAGGGCCTGATCATTTCCTCATTGAAGTAAATGGAAAACTCTGATTTCACTGGGAGCAGGATCATACTGCAAAACAAAGGTTGGATTACTTGAAACTATAATTGACCCAGTTTTGTAGTGGTAGGGGTGTGTGTGAGTTGGTAGGGGGATGGGGGGAAGGAGTCCTAACCATCTTCAGTTTCTTGGTATATCCAGACTCAACTGTTACTACCACTCTGTCTGTCTAATGTACTCTTTCCACCTGTTGGGATATTCTGCTATATATGTTAATAGCATTCAGAATTGCAATAAAGGCAGTCCTGGCTGATGTTCAATTAGATTAAAACCAGTGAGTTTTTAGTGCTCTTCTAGTTCTTTCCAACACGTGGGTGCTTTTTTGTTTCTTCGGGGGAAAAAAAGTTACCTTTATCATAGTAAAAGTTGGAGCAAAGAAGAAAAGACCAGACTGGAAGGGATTTAAATGTAACTAAAAGAAAACAATAAAAAGATTTTGTTCTCCTTTCCATATGTAGGTGTAACTCCTATGCAGGCTAACTGAATCTCAGCTGATATACACATTGAGGGGAGCATATGCACCTCAAACAAAAGATTTTTCACTAGAGTCAAAGACTGTCTTTAAATAAGTATGTGACATACAATAGATCTTAAACAATTATGTGACATTCTTTTGTTCTTCTACTTGAAATACGAACTGGCCATATCATACAATATCTACAGTATGGAAAAATACTGATTTTCTGTCTTATTTATTACTCTCTGAAATAGGTTTTTTTGCTGACCTAATATATAGCAAAAGGACCTTCTGTTCTTCCCCAATGGTCTCAAGGCTCTTTGGGTCATTTTAAATATATTGCACATCTTTGACCAAGACTTTCAAAGGGTGTGCGCCATTTGAGGGAATGTTATATAACTCCACAGAAAGAAGCCTTGTCTGTAATTAAAATTCTATACAAAATAACAAGATCTTCATCAGATTCTTTATATTCATATAAAATCTGTTGCCATGGGAGCTAGCATTGAATAGCAAGGTACGCAAAATCAGTAATGTTACATTACATTTGCCCTGTAGCCACTGGAGGGCCCCTTAAAATAAAGTCACCTTTTATCTCTGCTTTCGGAATAAACATAAAACTGGATTTTTAGTGCAAAATCCTGATTTCAAGGTTATTGATGCCAGACTAAATTAATACAGTCTGTGCGATAGCATACAAAATCCCCAGCAAAGCCAGGGATACTCCTGTCTTTTGAAAGCCTGACATTTGTTTTTCATCATGAACTTAAAGGTCACCAGCTACAGATGAATCAGGACACCTACTTGAGTTTACATTTACATGCATTTTATTTTATTCCCACATGCACTTTTTTATAAGATCCCTCACTGGAATAAAACAGTAGTCCTCTCTTATTACCCAGGTTTGAAAAACAGAAAGAGTTGTCATCCTACTATCTTTAAGAACAAACTAGTTGTTTTTAATCTCTTATAGTGCAGTTCCAAGAAATACATGAGTTTTCTTTTACCTATCTGCTGATATTGCTGCTTACAGCAAACATCACAAGTCTCTATAATCAGCTATAAACGATGTTAAAAAAAAGTGATAAATTAGTGATTTAGGCTTAATCTGTTACTTTTATAATCTCACATGATGATTGCTAAAATACTGTCAATGTTGCATTGTCAAAGTAATTGAAAACTGGTCTGTCTGTACCGGTACTTGTTTAATTTTTATTTCATTTCTGGAGAGATACGTGCAATTAATCAAACTGCAGGATTCAGAATTTATGATGAATCAAAATGTAGGATTCAGAATTTTCAACAGATGTGCTCCATCTCTTCTGCATATGAAATTTTTGTTTTTGTTCAGGATAGGCACGTGACCTGTATTGCTGCACAGATTTTGTGAAACCAAATAATATTTTATATTTTTACCAAAATACCTGTGGAGCTGACAGAGCATGATGCATTCATTTTCCTTGATTTTGTAGTGAGGGAAAGGCTAGCATGAATAATTCAAAAATAATGCTGAGACTGTTAAGATTTAGTACTGGAGAGGTCATCACAGTTGGGAGAATGAGCTAGGAGACTATTACTATTCCACGATCTTTGAATCTCAAGGTGACATCATTATTATTTCTCTATATCTATAATGTGGTGCAGCAACCAACTTATTGCAGTGTTTCTCATGTAGGGTAGAAAGATCAATTACATACAGACCTCAAAATGTGAACTATAAGCATAGTGTCCAATAAAACTGTCATTAACAGTCACCACAATTTTAGCTGTATGCTTCCAGGTCAAGCTGTTTTAAAAATGATAACTGACATTGAAAGGTTGAATAAAGAGCACTCATTCTAAAGGGAGCAATTTTTTAGCCAAATAACTTAAACTCTTTTATTAACAAATGTGTTAATTCCTTCCCTGATGTTACAAAAGTATTTAATCTTGAGTTTTAAATGCTCAAGGCCCTCCCCCCGCTTTTTTTTTAAACAAAAGAGTATTCAGTCTACCCTGAAAACACAGAGGTTTGCTACATGATCAACATCAATGGTAAGTATTGTTGAACACAGATAAAGCATCCCCATGCAATCTGATTTAATTTATTCCTGTTTTCAACAAGAAACTGAAAGACACTACCCAAAATGGAACTTATATAAGAGTAGTGTTTCCGCATTACATTAACTATTGCCTCACCTTCCCATATATTGGTAAGCTAAATCTGTTCCCCACAGAATACATGGTATCCGAAATAATTAAGGTCACCCACAAATATTCAAAAGTAACGTGTGACAGCAAACAGCCTTTAGTACTGCAGAAGTATCTCTCTTTTGGATAAACACTGATTTGTATGTTTAATTAAACATACATTTACCCTAGAGTCTATTCCTCAAGAAGCGTAACTCTTCCTATTTCTATTTTTTTGTTTTCATTTTCACATCAACATTTGAATTATAAATTGTAGTTTTGAAATAGGGGAATCGGGTGAGGGATGAACCATGCCTCCAATAATGTTTTGATGTTAATAGTTTCAAAGTTATTCTAAAACTTGTGCTATATATTTAAAGCAAAGATTACATTTTGTTATTCAAACAAGCAAATCACTCTTCTCCTTCCTCATTTCTTTCAGATTTTTTCCTATAGAATTTAAGACCAGCAGGGACCAATGTGATCATCATTTCATCACCTTTTTCTCATACCTCTTGGTTACTTTCTTCAGTGATAGGTGAGCACTGACACTTTCCCCAGACAGAAACTAAATGCCAAGTTGGGGAAAAAAATTGTTCAGTAGTTCCAGCATCTGACTCCTTGGTAGTCTTCACAGGCAATTGTGTGCTGATGCCTGTGAGTCTAACATATGGTTAGGTTCCAAATAAGCTTGTTGGCTGCTTTATACTTCTGAATTCCATCTTCCTTTCATTCATCTCTGACACTGAGCAGCTTTGGCAATTAGATGCTACACCAAAAAGTATTCATACGATGGCTCAAGTGTATGCAGGGAAGACTGATTAAAAAGAAAGACCCTTTTATCACTTTGTTTGCAAAGATCTTCGGATGAGCAGAGCCAGAAAGAAAGGAGACTGTGATTGGACCATGGAATTTACCCTAGCTAAATCAAGAGATGAAGTAAAATGAATCAGAGGGATCAAAGGCTAATAGGTATATACGCTGCTCCCATCAGAAACATAAAGCAGCTGTAAAACACAGAGCCTTTTTTAAACTTACAGGTAGATTACAGGTGAATTAAAAAAAAAAAGAATAAAATGGTGGCCTTCTAAACCAAGCTTTTTTTCTGGGTTGACCAAACGTTTATGCACCAATTTTTAGGCATGCAGAGTGAAGTTGACCCTTGTGTAGATGGCCAGCACAAGACTTATGCATGACTTAAGTCCCACTTAAGCTTCATTTTGAGAGCCTAAGTGAACTTAAATGGTGCTGTAACCCTTTTGCTGGCCATCTGCGCAGGGATGGATTTCGTTCTTTAGAGTAGATGCGATCAATAGGCAACAAAGAAGGGATAGCTCAGTGGTTTGAGCATTGGCCTGCTAAACCCGGGGTTGTGAGTTCAATCCTTGAGGGGGCCACTTGGGAATCTGGGGCAAAATCAGTACTTGGTCCTGCTAGTGAAGGCAGGGGGCTGGACTCGATGACCTTTCAAGGTCCCTTCCAGTTCTAGGAGATGGGATATCTCCATTAAAAAAAAAAAAAAAAAAGGACAAACTGCTTTGAGGATTGTTTAGGACAGTAACGGTGTTCATAGTTTCACTGTGAAAGTGGCCAAAAATGTGAATGTAGCAGCTAGTAGGAGTTTGTATTCTATCTCCAGTGTAATGAAACCCAGGTGGCTACTCTCACAGGGGAGGAAAGCTGGTCTTACAGTAAAGGAACTTAAATGGGACCTAGGAGATGTGGGTTCAATTCCTGGCTCTACCACAGACTTTTGGTATGAATACAAGCAAATAATTTAGTCTCCCTCTGCTTTAGTTCCCCCATCTAAAAAGGGGGATTGATAATACTTCCCTAGGTCACAGAGATGTGATGAAGATTATTTATATTTGTGAGGTGTTAGGCTATTGTTATGATGGGGACCATATAATTAGGTGGAATGTCTAATCAATACAGATAAAGCACAGTGTATGGAGGAAGTATGGTCTAGTAGTTAAGCACAGGACCTGAAGTCAGGAGATGTGGGTTCTATTCAGCTACAGACTTATGTGACCCTGAGAAAATCAAATTGTGGCGTAGTTTCGGTAAAGCTGAAATAATTCTAACTTATCTCACAAGGTTGCTGTGTTTAAATTATTGTTGTAAAGCTATGTCAATTTACACTAGCTGAAAATCTGGCATAGAGTATGGGGACATAACACAGTAATAAATATGTTGTAAGCTAAAGCCATCTTGCTCTCCCTGATACCTCACTTGACAGCTCAAGAATGATCATACAATAATCAAGAGATACTGTAGGAGGAGTTTGAGCTCATCCCCATACCAAAGAGGGAGGAAATCTGCATGCCAAAGTGCTCAGAACTTGTGACATTTCTGTTTAGAAATTAAACCCCCAATTCCTTCAGAAAATGAAAAGCATGTAACACTTCAGGCAGTAGAAACACAAAAATCAACCATTCTCGATAGATTTGTTCAACACCTATCGTGGAAACTCAGTCGACTAATTATAGATTTATTTTTTTTAAGTGATGAAATATTGCATCAATAAGAAATAAACCTCTAGAATATGTTCGTTATCTTCCACATTAAACGAAGTCTATGACCCGTTAGCTCCCCTATTAAAATTAATGGGTTGCCTCATGAGAAGCAGCTCATTAATATGAATATGAAGATCATGCTTCAACCTGCAAAGTAAATAACACAGATATGAGTGTTTACCATGGGCACATTTACTCTTTTAAAAACGAACTACTTCAATAGAAATAGGCGAGGAATCAGGTACTTTATTTCTATTCACTGCTGTATCAGACTTGTGGTGTGACATTGAGGAAATCATTTAACTGCTTTGTGCCTGTTTCTGCAACAGTTGAAAAAAAATGGAAATTATAATACTATACCTATGTCACATGGCTATTGTAAGGCTAAATAATCAGCATGAATAACATTGGGCTAGATAGTGACATTACAAGCTGCCCTGAATATGGGACAGCATGTAGTGTGAGCAGCAAACAGAGAATGAATTATGACCATGGTTCCCCTTTCACATGCCAGGGAAAAGTAATCTGCTCCAGATCTGTACCACTTTCAGATTATTTCTTCGTTTGTGCTGGTGCAGCTTTGCTCAGCCAGTACTTTGTGGGTGAGCGGAGGTCAAGGTTCCACCCATTCCTTGGCCATACCAACCTACTCCCTGCTTGCAGGAAGAGGAGTACTGGCCCTATGGAGGCTACTCTTCCCACTGCACTGTGACCTGTGATGTGGGGGAGTAAAGGGATGTCTTCAGTCCCTTAATTCCCTGTGTGCAAACACAGGACAAAAGACAACCTTGCTCGTTACTGAAATGTTTAGATGCCATCATATGTGCTTATGTTTCTGTTTGATTTACTTACAGTAAGTTACTAAGTGCAAAATTAACAAAATCCCACATAATGTTACACTGAAAATTTAAACAGAAAAAGGTCTAGAAATACGGAGGTTATAGCTCTCATAGGAACATTTACCCACATTGCTCACATTGGGGTCAGTTTTCAGAAGGGCAACTTATTTTTTGTGAGTTCAGTTTCTGCTAAAAAATTAACATGCATCTGTGAATTGCAGGCATAGTTCTGAGGACTGGCACCCTCAGAACTTGATTATTTTAGAGTTATCAGTAAGCAAAATTCCCTTTATATATTTTAGCTGAAAGAGTTTATGCTTTCTACCAGTGTTCATAAATAGCTACAGGGATTGTCCTCAAATTTTGCAGGGGAATTAATCTCTGGGTTTAGACCAATCTTGGAAAGCTTCAGATTCAATAGTGGAAAAGAAAAGGTTATAACTGAAGCCTGAACAAAAAAATCAGGCCTGATCCTACAATGGGATGTGACCAAGTGGGCTATTACACTAATGCAAAACCCTACTGAATTCAGTGGTCCAGACTGAACCGCCACACCTGTTCACAGTGGAGACACTCCAATGGCGACAGTCCTATGTGGAAGAGGGGCTTTGTTTTATTGTAGTGGGGAAAATTCCCCTTTCCTCTTACAGAGTAACAGAGAAAATAGGATTTCCCCCACAATTTCCATGAAAAACAATCTAAAAACTTCAAGTATGTGGCATTCCACTGAAGTCAATGGACCTCCACATGATCCCAGAGGACTACACTAGTTGTATCCTGAAGATTTGAAAGTCTTTTAGGCAGAGACCATGTCTTCTTGTTTTCACTGCAAAGTACCTGTTACATCCTAGAGGCTATAAAAGGGCAAGATTTCACTCTCAGCCCCCTGTAAGGAGCAGTATGTGTTATGGGTTTCTCCCAGGGTGCTGGCTGGGGTACCTCTGAGCCCTCTGACCCACCAGCCCGGGCTCCCTCTCACACTGTGTTGCTGTGACAAGCTGTAGACCACTCCCAGTCCTACACTCCCACCAGCCAAGGACACAAGTCAAGGACACAAGCCCCTGCAGTTACATGCAGGTTTTGGCCAGCCATTGCATGAACCAACAATAGAGAAGCTGCAGCCAAAGTAACCCCCGGATCCCTAGCCTAAGACCCCACAGCTGTACCGTCCTGCCCTGGTCGAAACTCCGACCAGTATGAATTTATTACCCGGTTCACCCCTCCCTCAATGTGGTGGGGAATATGCAACAAACTTTTGTTAACGAAGCTGAGATTTTTCCCCAGACACTTCACTTAAAGGCACAGTGGTTTAGATTAAAACATAAAACAAGTTTATTAACTACAAGAGATAGATTTTAAGTGATAGCAAACTGATCAAAGCAGATTACCTAGTAAATAAACAAAAATGCAAACTAAGCCCAAGATACTAAAAAGATTGTAATTCCTCACCCTGACTGATGATACAAGCAGGCTTGCAGAGTCTTAAGGCACAAGCTGCACTTGCTTTGCAGCTTGGAATCCCCACCACCGTTCCAAGTCCTTTTTTTTCAGAGTTTCTCTCAGGTGTTGAGTTGTGGGGGAGTGAATAACAATAGATGATGTCACTCCCTGCCTTATATAGCTTTTCCATAGGGCGGGACCCCTTTGTTTCAAAAACACTTCCCAGCCCAGTTTGTGGAAAAATACAGGTACCGAAAATGGAGATCAGTGTCATGTGGTCTGGTCACATGTCCTTGCATGCCCTGCTGAGTCATAGCAGCCATTACTTATAAGCTGCCTGGAACGTTCTCAGGAAGGCTCACCAGGAGGGGGATAAACTTCCCCTAGCACAGAAGTGGGCAAACTACCACGGGACCCTCCTGCCCGGCCCCTGAGCTCCTGTCCCGGGAGGCGAGCCCCCAGCCCCTCCTCTGCTGTTCCCCCTCCCCTGCAGCCTCAGCTCGCTCCGCCGCCAGCGTAATGCTCTGGGTGGCAGGGCTGCGAGCTCATGGGGCAACGCAGCTGCAGAGCCCGGCCTTACCCAGTGCTCTGTGCTACGTGGTGGCAACAGCGTGGCTGTCTCCAGCTGGGCAGCGCGTCTGTAGTGCTGCCAGCCACTGGTGCTCCAGGCAGCGCAGTAAGAGGGTAGGGGGGGTTGGATAGAGGGCAGGGGAGTTCAGGGTGGTGATCAGGGGGTGGGGGTGGGGGTCGATAGGCGTAGGGGCGGTCAGAGGGCGGGGAACAGGGGGGTTGAATGGGGTAGGGGTCCTGGGGGGGCAGTCAGGAAGGAGAGGGGGTTGGATGGGGCAGCAAGGGCCAGTCAGAGTCAGGGGTTCCGGGGGCAGTCAGGGGACAGGGAAAAGGGGTGGTTGGATGGGGCAGGAGTCTCAGGGGGGCAGTCAGGAAGGAGGGGGGTTGATGGGGCAGCAGAGGGAAGTCAGGAGTTACAGGGGCAGTCAGGGGACAGGGAAAATGGGTGGTAGAATGGGGAAGGAGTTCCAGGGGGGCTGTCAGGAATGGGGGGGATTGGATGAGGCGGGGGTTCCAGGGGCAGTCAGGGGACAGGGAAAAGGGGTGGTTGGATGGGGCAGGAGTCTCAGGGGGGCAGTCAGAAAGGGGGGGGTTGATGGGGCAGCAAGGGCCAGTCAGAGTCAGGGGTTCCGGGGGCAGTCAGGGGACAGGGAAAAGGGGTGGTTGGATGGGGCAGGAGTCTCAGGGGGGCAGCCAGGAAGGAGTGGGGTTGATGGGGCAGCAGAGGGAAGTCAGGGGTTACAGGGGCAGTCAGGGGACAGGGAAAATGGGTGGTAGAATGGGGAAGGAGTTCCAGAGGGGCTGTCAGGAATGGGGGGGATTGGATGAGGCGGGGGTTCCAGGGGCAGTCAGGGGACAGGGAAAATGGGTGGTTGAATGGGGCAGAGGTCCCAGGGGGGCTGTCAGGAATGGGGGGGCATTGGATGGGGAGGTGGGGGGCAGTCAGAGGCGGTCAGGGGACAGGGAGCTGGGGGGGAGGGGTGGATGGGGCAGGGGTCCCGGGGGGCCATCAGGGAATAGGGTGGGTTGGATGGGACAGGAGTCCTGGGGGGGGCATCGGGGGCGGCCCTCCATGCAATTTCCGAAACCTGATGTGGCCCTCAGCCCAAAAAGTTTGCCCGCCCCTCCCCTAGCACCTATTGTTTTTCCTAATGGCCCATTACCCTAAATAGGCCCTTCACAACCATCTGTCTAGGCTGGAAGCATTTTTGCCTAGTGGGTGTTACCCAGGTGTAACCACATTTGAAATACAGCTACATAGTCAATATTTATAACTTCAGATACAAAAATGATACATGCACAAATAGGATAATCATATTCAGAAAATCATAACTTTTCCAATGACACCGTACATGACCTATCTTGTACAAAATGCCATAATCGTATCGTAATAATATTAATATGATGAATATGAGATGTAGTGTCACAGCGTGTATGTCACAGCATGTGCTCTGCAGGAGGAGCTCCAGAAAGGAACTGTGACACTCAAGACATCCTCCTGAGTTACTGTTCCTTCAATATACCTGTTTTGTGCAGGGAGGGAAGTGTGCTGCATCAGCCCGTTACAATAGGCAGCAATGCCGGCTGGTGCACGGGTGGGTAGGAGCCATGCCTCTATCTACTACACCCCTCTCTCCACACCCTCTCCATGCATTTGTTTGGGGGTGGAGAGGGAGTATCAGGGATACAGACCCTGCTCTCCTTGCTGTACCTGGATTCATGATCTACGAAGGGTCACAAGGTGGTGGGGCCTTCATTTCCTGCATCACAGGCCAAAATAAATACTTTCCTAATAATAGTTATCAACTCAACAATAGAGTTTACCATCACAATTTTTTAAATAATTAAACATTTTGGAGTGGAATTAATTCAAAGTACTTAGAAAAGTTGGCACTGTTTTGACCTACACTCTGCTCCTTAATGCGTACAAATGCAATGTGTTGGGTATTGCAATAATTTTTTTACATTTTTGTTCCATTACACGTACTCAGGAGGACCTCTTTATTTCAAATTTAAAATTTTCTATGAAAATCTGTATTGACGTAGTATCTTATTAGGCTACTTGCAAAATATTCCCAGAACTAATTTTTAATTAATATAGTTCACTGAAAACTTATAAAAGATTCATACATAATATGATAAAAGAAATAAACATCTTCAATAGCATGTCATTTTACTTTTCTAATTTCTTTGTAAAACATTGAGGTTTTTTTCCTCCTGTGTTATCAGAACTAAAAAACCTAGTCTTGCGAAATGACTTACACTTTTGGCAGATCTGTCAAATTTGACATGTTATGATAAACAAAATGATATTTATTAAATCAGGGCCCAGTTCTGTCACTATTACTCACATTGGGTGGTACCCCACTCCACAAGTAGTCCTATTTCTTTCAGCTGCAATTCTTGTAGAGTAAGATACTACTCCTCAAAGGGCTTGATCCATAGCTCATTGAAGTCAGTAGAATGGATTTCATTTATACAAACTGGCTTTGGATCAAGCCAAAAGTGATCAAGAATGGCAGAATTGGGCCCTTAATGTCTGATCCTGCAAATATTTACTATTGGGACTTTTCATGGTAGAAAGCACCACACCTGTAATTAACTGTTTGTAGGATCAGGTCCTTAGAGAAATAAAAAGGGCATATTCCTGTCTCAAGATTTTTCAATAAGAAAGACCCTATGTGCTCTTTGGTACATTATACTTAAATTATGTTCGGACCAAGGAATTATGCATCAGAGTCCATGGAATATTTTGAGACTGCTACAAGAAGCCCTCTCCTTACTCCTTTTCCTCCCCCAGAGTCCTGACCAGGGGAGTATCAATATTTTGTGATATTTATTAAATTCTACTTATTTTAGTCTGCTCCCAGATTTCCAGTTTGCATCAGAGTTTTATATTACAATATTTGATGTTACTATAGAAGTTGTTGGGGGAAAATCTGGAGATTTTGATAGGTGAGTTGGGCAAAGCTCTGGCTTTTGGTTGCCAGAAAAGCGTAGGAAACAGTTTTGCTTTGGTGTATCTTGGAATCTGTTGCAGGAGGCCTTTGGTGCTGAGATGGGACTTCATCTTCTTAGCCCTTCTGCTTTTGGGCAGGGGCAGTGGTGGAATTGGATTAAGGGGATGGTAATTTGCATTCCTTATTTCCCACATCAGTAGTATCTAGTTTTCCTATTATTTGCCATAACATCCAGCAACAATGGACGAGTCTGTTTGCTCTATGATTCTTCTAAAATGATCATCAGTAAAATAGCTAATGTTGATATTTACATCATAATAAGGTTTCATTCCCACTGATATGGAAGAGAGAAGTTCTCTTACTTAATTGGCCTCTCAGAGTTGGTAAGACAACTCCCACCTTTTCATGCTCTCTGTATGTGTATATACATCTCCTCAATATATGTTCCATTCTATGCATCCAAAGAAGTGGGCTGTAGCCCATGAAAGCTTATGCTCAAAAACATTTATTAGTCTCTAAGGTGCCACAAGTACTCCTGTTCTTTTTGCAGATACAGACTAAAACGGCTGCTACTCTGAAACTTAACTTTCAAATGCCTGAACAGCAAATTCAACTTTTTTTGTCTGCATAGTAAACATTGGCATTTTTATCTGTTTGAATAATTCGAAGTGGTACTTTCCATGCCTTCTTGGTTGCAAAGATTTGAACTGCTTCCTGAAGGTCCACAGTCTGGGCCAGCTCATGCTCTATTGAGATGGTTGCAAGACCGACCAGCCTCTCCTGTGCCATTGTGGAGCATACATGTGTTTTTATTAACTTCAGCTTGGAGAAGCTGTGTTCTCTACTGGCAACTATTACAGGAAGTGTTAGAAGTATGCGCAGAGCAACAAAAGCATTTGGAAAGAGGGTGGTCATCTTATTTGTGCACATATATTCCAGAACAGCCTTTGGAGTTGATCCTGCTGAAATGTTTCTTGAAAGGGCTTTCAGTTCATCACCTAAATCACTCGCATCAATATCTTGCATGTCATCATGCTGTCTCTAGTGCCCTGCAGTGCTGGTGTAGGTCTTCTTCAGGTATAGTGAGGAGTTTTGGAATATCATACAACATCCCAAATATACTGCTGTGTTCCTTGAGCTGCATGAAACATTCTTCAACTGACTGTATTGCACAATCTAGCACCTGGTTAAAGAATTCAACTTTGAATTGTTGTTTGGGGTCTCTTATGGAATTATTCCGTACCTCGTAATCAAAATGTTTTCTTCTTCGGTGACTCTTGTATTCTTGAATGGGTGGGAAAATAGCTTCAGTGTGATGTTCTTCTGCCGACTTCTGTGCACTCTTCAAAACATTTTGAAATCCCTCATCTGACCGGTAAGACTGTAGGTATGACTTTGCTTTGTCGAGTTGTTCCATTGCTCCAGATATATCAAGGTCAACACCTTGGAGTCTCTTGCTTACAATATTTATTTCAAACAGTATGTCATGCCACAACACTAAGCCACACAGAAATTTGAAGTTATGTATGTTTCTGATGATTCCATTTCCCTCTGCCACTGTTCTCCCACAAACAGTTCCTGTCATAGCATTATTCTCCATAATGGCAATCATGGCATCATCTATCTTCCCAATTTGGTGTTTGATAGGCTTTATCGCCTCCACTCGACTTTCCGATCGTGTGGCACTCAGTGGTTTCAGTGTCAGAGAGGATGTTCCCAGATGTTGCTTCAAAATTTGCCATCGATGAGTTGATGCAGAGAAAAATACATAGACGCTTTGAATTACATAAAAAAACTTCAGCAGCCTCACTAGAATCTGATGCTGCATCACTGACCACCAAGTTCAATGAATGAGAACTGCATGGGACAAAAAAAGCTCAAGGGTTTAACTCTCGGATCCGTGTCTGCACTCCTCTGTTCTTTCCTCTCATGTTGGCACCATTATCATAGCCCTGACCTCTCATGTCAGCTATCGTAATTCCCATATCTTCCAGCTTTTTAAGAAGCACATTTGTCATACCAGCTCCTCTAGTATTATCAAAGTCAATAAATTATTGAAAATGTTCTCTGACAGTCACGGCCTTTAACCTTAGTCTCATCTCAAACTCTTTCCACCTATGGAATGCTCTCTGGTGATTTGCTGCCTTCTCATGGCACACCAGATTTCTAGCCAGATTTTTCCAGTCCTTTGTTCCTGTAGAACCCAATGTGGCTAGAAAATTAGACTGGAAGAGTTTGCAACAAAAACAGTATGTAGCATTCTGGGTTTTTGAGTACATAAGCCATGGCCTCTCCACTTTGTCAGCATTGGGGATTTCACACCAGTAATGTGTTGGATGGAAACTTCTATTTTCATTGTCTTTGGGGAACATGAAGTTTTTCATTTGCTGTGGCCCATGCAGTACAAGGAAGTCCCTCAGGCTACTGCTCAACTGTGTCCACAGTCCTGGATGATCTAGATTTAAGGAACTAAATTCAGCAGCATATGTTTCTTGCGCCTCCACAACACTCTTCTCTGATCTACACTTTTCTTCAGGAATGTGCATGGTTACATCCATTTGAGATGCTGCAGTAGCTGCCAGGTCACCTGCACTCTGACTAACTGGAAGATCCGGCATCTCCTCACCACTCACATCCTCACTGGGGCCAGAAGGCTCACAGTGAACATTTGTGTCCATGCATCTCAGGAGCGCTCCTTCCTGCTTAGATAGAAAAGCTTCCTTTGTTTTTTTTCTTTTTCTGAATGCTGCCCCAGTGGGGTGTTTTCTTCTTTCACTCATGACTACTGTTCTGTGCCAGCTATAGTGACTCTCAACACTCAAATGAAGGGGACAAATAAGCAGGCTGGTAGCAGGGCCTGAGTGAAGGAAGATATCAGCGTCTTAAGGGCCTAACTGGCTCCTACTACTTCAGTTGACTGCCTGTTCTCCTCAAGTGGGTTCAGAGAAGCAGCAGGAAAGAGGAAGCTCCCTGAGAAGCTGGTGTTAATCAGTCCAGGCTCCTGGGGGGTGCTAGGGAGGTACATAAGAGGCTCCTCCTCCTCTCTCTCCCTGCAGCTCCTGCTGCTTTCTCATCTTATTCCCTCTCACCTTTTCTCCTGCCTGCCTGTTATGTCTCTTGTGCCCTCCTTCCTCTAGCACAGCACTCCACCATCTCTGTGCATCTAGAGCAGAGAGAATACATATACACCAGCAGCAGACACAATTTTCTACACTCTGGGTCCTAGTGGCGCCCCCCCACAGTTCGCCTCATGGTAAGGCCTGCCCTGGAGGGGGGATGGTATTTCAGGAGGCCATACAGGACGTACATACCCTCTTGGGTGGCACAAAGCCTAGGGTGGGTGGGTGAGGTTCTGTGGCCTGTAATGTGCAGGAGGTAAGACTAGATGATCATGATGGTCCCTTTTGATCTTAAAGTCTATGAGTCTAATGGACTCCCTGTGCCGCTGTGTGAAGGAGAGCATGGGGAAGTGCTGGGTTGGGTAAGGAACAAAAGAACTTCCTCCCATGAGTGAATGGATTTTAAGGCTGCAGAAACTACTCCAGCCAGTGAAGCTGCTTTGTAGCCTGGATGGAAATATTCCTCACCTTTTATCCCTACAGACATCTTCAGTGACAGACCCAGTTTTTTAGGTGGTAGGGGAGGGAGGGTGTTGTTCTATATGTAGTTTCTTTTAAAGAGCTTTAGTGACATTGTTAAAAATATTAATGATCACATCCCAGAAATCATGAGCATCGCAACAGTGGAGTGACAGGGTTTGACTCATAAAGAACTATGTAGAGTCTGAACATCTATATAAGAAATGAGGTAGGTCAAAATTTGGGGCCTACCAACCTGGACAGTACCCCTTTACTTACTTACTTTAAACAGGGAAATATTACAAAAATAACAAGACCATAATGCAGTAATAATACCAGCCATTTCCATTTAGGCCTCCCTTAATTTCATCTTGTTGGACATCTTTGTCCAAGCCAAAGTAACCCAGCATCCTTTGCAGGATCCAATCCTGCAAGGTGCCGAACACCCTCAACTCCTGTGCTATTTCAGGGCACTCAGCCAAGTCAATGTGAGTCTTTACATTAACTTCAATGGGCTTTGTATCAGGCCCTAACTGTAAACTGACACATTCTCATGTAGGTAAGCTAAAGTAATGAAATTATTTATTTAAACATATATTGTCTATGGCAGTAGCCTCCAAACTTTTTTGATCGCGCACCCCATCAGTAAAAAATTTTTGAGCACGCACCCCCTGTCGTGCTGAAGCAAAAAAAAATAGCCGCTCAGACTCCCACCCGAACTGCCGAAGCGCAAAAAAAAAAAAAAAAAAAAAAAGAAGCGCCGCTTGGACTCCCGCCTGATGAAGCAAAAAAAAAAGCGCTCCTCCTGCTGTGCACCCCTAAAGATCCTCTTGTGCGCACCCCACTTTGGAGACCACTGGTCTATGGTAATGTTATTTAGTTTAAATCAATAGTACTGCCTGATCCCTATGTAGATCTGCATAGTGCAATATTAACCTATCTACTAATGATATTGTAGGTCTGGGTTTTAGCTCATTTTAAATTTCATCAAAAGCACCATTGGGTATTCTTTAATGTTATAGGAAAGGAATGATTAATTTAAGGTTCAGGTGCAAGACAGGGTCAGGAAAAAAATGTTACTGGTTATAGTGAGCATTTCAAGATGAATTTGTGGTTTGAAGCATCATTTTATGATGCATTTTCTATTTTGTTACCAGGGGAAGTATGATGGGTGACATGCGAGTGATCACAGTGTTTTGGTGCAATGTTCTGTGATGGGCTTTTCATAAAAATTAGCTGACAATGTCATGAGTATACAAGTAAATTTATAGCTTTCATACTGGACTACCATTCCCAAAGCAATTTCCAATCACTTGGGCTTTTTATTAAGTTTATTGTTCTTTTATTGTTCAGCGGAGTGTAAGCAGTGAGATTACAAATAAATGTAAGTTTCACTGGGTATGAAGTCAAGCTTGTAGAATTAGGAAAGAAGCAAGTGAAGGAAAGCAAATATTAATTTGAATCATCATTGGCGATATGAAAGACCACATTTTGACTTTTCTTGTCAAATACACATACTGTATTCAGCGTCTGAAGTTGACATACTGCTCATGTTAAAGTTGAAACTGAAAATTCAGAAAACAGTGTGTCATTTATACTCAAAATATATTGATGAAGCTTTTGACTTTCTTACTGAAATTCATCATTGATTTTTTTCCCCAGTTCACTTCCTACCTTCTTTGTTCTTATTTCTCACTATCACTTGCTTGTAGCATAACAGAAACCAACAAGTGAAGGACAATGAACTTTCTCACTTCAGTATCATTCTCATAGTATCTTCGGCATGAGACCTTCAGCATTCATTTCCCTCTATCTTTTCCTCCCTCAAAGAATGAATGCTTTATCATTTTGGTTACTATCCCGACTAGCAGAGCAGAAAATCAGACTTATAGCTTTGAATGACACATTTTCAACTGCAAGTTAGTAAAAAAAAAATCATTTTTATGTGGGTCTTCAATACTTACACAGTTTTCAGGAAGCTTAATTAAAATGTGTGTTCTTTCCTTGTTATTACTACAGTGGACTCCACTTAAAACTAGATGCTGTTTGTCTGGACAATCAGACAATAACTGGGATCCAAAAGCAAATCGATTTGCTGTGTGGCTTGTGCTATTACTTAAGTTATAAATAAAATGATTTTTTCCCCAGATGGCTCCCTGATGGCCTTGCAGTCTTCCCAGTACCAGCTTTTTATCCCTGCTTTAACTCCCCCATGGCTTCCCTGATCCACTTGCCCCTACAGCCTTGTTCCATCCCTTCTCTGACTCACTGAAGTCTTTCCCCAAATGGCACTTTGCTTCATATGGCAAAGAGCCAAGCTTTCAGTGGTGGAAACAAGTTCAAACACAGTTAATGCAGCATCCAAGATGACCGTAAGATTCCTAACAGATTCAGCCTCCAAAAAGATTTGCAAAAGCCACTATCCTGTTCCTTTCTATGACTGAACAGCAGCTTTTTATTATTGTTAATATTACACATCACTCAAGAGGGCGCTTTAGTCAGACAGTTAGATAATATCAAATGCTTTGCATTCCAAGAGTAAGGAATTCGAAGTTTTTCCTTTTTCAGTGCCAGGTAGAGAAAACTGACATTTGAACAAGAGTTTGGTAGGTGACAATTAATCATGGCCCACCCTGTCTCTGTAGAGGCTATCTCGCATCTACCATGTAGCAGCTAGGGTCCCTCTGCTGCATGGGTCTGATGCTGAAAGCCTCACATGCCAATTGTGCTTACTCATGAACAGTCCCATTGAAGTTGATGGGACTACTCATGTGATTAAAGACTACTCACCTAGAGAGCAGGTTCAGGCTGCAAGTTCATCTTCTAGTGTGTTTTGCTTAACTCAATCATTTAAAAGACTGAAAGGCTGACATTTTTCTACCAGGCCTGTTTGTCATGGGTGAACTATGCCTTCAGATATGTGGAAGAATTCCTGTTGAAATCAATGGAAACCATACATATACAAGAACAAAATACGTCTTCTTATCAACTCTTTATTCTCTAACTTGCCTCTTTAGGACAGCTGAAATCAGTAATTTTTATACTTTTTGTGTGTGTGTTTATTTTAGAAAATTGGTAAGAAGTAATCTACAATCACACAGAAATAGTAATAAAAGGAAAACAAGAAAATGGTAGGACTAAAAATGGCCCATATTTTTTCCATAAACACAATGGAAGTATATTGAGAAGTATAAGCAAAAATCAATAAAAAGTAGAATGTAAGAGCTATAGAGTTCAAACAAAGTGCATTCACTCCCTAGTTCATGTGAGGATTTGCCGATATATACATGGAAAATTTCATGAAAATCAGAATTTATTGTCATCAGTAATAATGAAGAACTAGGTATGCTTTTTCTCTTCATTTTAGCTATACATTTCTCCATAAATATACCACCTATGTAAAGGACTCAATCTTGATCCTATTAAGTCAACTGCAAATCTCCAACTACCTTTGATGCAGGTTTGGGCCCCAGAACATTTTTCTTTATACATAATAAAGTGATATTTGTGATTTGATGTGAGACTGTCTCTTGAAAAATGCACAAGGAACAAAATTCCAGTGTTTGGAATTATCAGCGGTAGCCCCAAATCCCTATCAAATGTAGTTCTCCCTAGATAAGAATGCCAGTGCTCTTTTTCTGACTTGATTCTCAATTTTACGTATATATGAGACCAGTGTGTTGCACAAAAGTTACTCGATTGATAGATTCAATGCATATTCACTATTTGCTACTGAAAACTGTTATATTTTATAATTTTAAATGCAGTGGAATTGGCTCTAGGAGGACTCCATGCAAGACCCAGGGGCCATTTTTTATTTCTCCTATGTTATTCCTCCCTTTTCTTTACATTACCAAATCTAATTTATACTGGACTTCTCTTACTTCTTATGGTAGTTTCATCTTCTCTCTGTCTGTCTGTCTGTCCTCCTATTGAATCTGAATACCTTCCAATCCTGCATTTAATTTATTGCTAATCTTATCAGTATGTGATTTCTAGCTACAATGAAAAAAATGCTTTGTAAGAGTCTGATCCAAAGCCAATGGGAATCCTTCAACTTATTTAAATGGACTTTGGATCCGGCCCTACATGCCTTTCATGAACAATACAGTAGGGAATCCAGTCTCTCTGAGTCTGTTTGTTTCACATTTTTTTTTAAGCAAAGTGTTTTTCTTTTGCTCATCAAAATATACGGGAAAGGCTAAGAATGGAGACATCCATTCTGGCTCCAAGCCAAGACAATTTGGCTGAGGAACAAGTTTCCTATAATTTAAAGATTTTCTATAAAAAATAACCCATTGTTGTTCCAGTCTTTATTTGGCGGTTTGCAACTTAAAAAAACCCCAAACCATTACTTTTTAAATTGGTTTGAGAAAAAAAAATCTTCAAACTTTCTTTCCCAGAAGATAGGTTGGCTCCTAAAAGAAGTTAGTCATTACAAACACACTCTTGATACAATGGCTGGCTCCAGAGCAGCAACCTTAGATCCAGTTTTGCAACTCCTACTCATGTGAGTAATCTTTATTTATGTCCCACTCACATGTGTAAGGATTACTTATATAATAAATGGTTGGAGGTTCTGGCACCAATGGAGGAATGAATTGAGCAACCACTGTAAAACCTACTGTTAGTGACTCTATGATGGATGTGTTTTACAATTATTTTGGTGAGGTAACAATGCACAGCAGTGACACTGGGTTTTAGTAAATAACTAGTCAAGTCCTTCATTGTCTTTGGACCCCTTGTTTTTAAAATGACCATATTAATTAAATGAAAATATGCTGAAAAACTATCAAGATGGCAGAAGTAAAAATTTAAATGGGTAGGGAGCATGGGATGGGGTGGGGAGAAAGTTTCATACTGAAAAATGTACCAAATATTTGAAAACTTAAGCTGATTGTAAAACTTCAAGATATTGATCCAATCTTGCAAATCTTATATTTCATCAAAAAGGTTAGTAGTGATTGGATGTGTAACATAGTGAATGCCAGTGAAAATGAGGTAGGATCAGAGGCTAAAATAGGAAAAGAACTAGTTAAAAATTAGTTAGATGTCTTCAAGTCACAAGGGCTCGATGAAATACATCCTAGAATACTCAAGGAACTGACTAAAGAGATATCTGAGCCATTAGCAATTATCTTCAAAAAGTCACAGAAGACGGCTGAGATTCTAGAGGACTGGAAAAGGGCAAATATAGTGCCAGTCTATAAAAAGGGAAATAAGGACAACCCAGGGATTTACAGACCAGCCATCTTAACTTCAGTACCTGGAAAGATAATGGAGCAAATAATTGAGCAATCAATTTGCAAACACCTAGAAGATAATAAGGTGATAAGTAATAGTCAGCATGGATTTGTCTAGAACAAATTGTGTCAAACCAACCTAATAGCTTTCTTTGACAAGGTAACAAGCCTTGTGGGCAGGGAGGAAGGGGAAGATGTGGTATATCTTGACTTTAGTAAAGCTTTTGATACAGTTTTGCAAGATCTTCTCATAAACAAACTAGGGAAATAAAACCTAGATGGAGCTACTATGGGATGGGTGCATACCTAGTTGGAAAACTGTTCCCAGAAAGTAGTTATCAGTGGTTCACAGTGAAGCTGGAAGGGCATATTGAGTGGGGTCCTGCAGGGATCAGTTCTGGGTCCGGTTCTGTTCAATATCTTCATCAATTATTTAGATCAGTGGTTCTCAACAAGGGGACCGCAGCCACCTGGAGGTCCATGAGCCCTTTCAAAGGGGCCATGGGGCCCCACAGCTGAAATCCCGATCCAGGCGCCCCCGTTTCTCCCCCAATTTCCTTTCCCAGCCCCCTGGCCAGGCCAGAGGAGGGAAGCTAGAACCAATGTAGTGGCACAAACAGCTCCCTGACAGAAGAATTTCCTATCTAGATTGTACTGAGCATGTTCACCCAAACTGAGCAGGGGGCTCCCGAGTCCCAGCCTGCTTTGCTCCCACAGAGGCAGCCAGTAAGAGCCCCCCCAGGTGGGGTGCCAGGGTTGGCAGACTCCTCCGGGAATAGGAACCGCAGGGGAATCCTCCCAGCACGCAGCCCCTAGCTGCACCCTGGGCTACCTCCCTGCCTGCACGCAGCCCCTATTACCCCTCTCCCTGCACCCTGAGCTACCCCCTGCCTGGGCTACTCCCCTGCCTGCATGCAGCCCCTATTACCCCTCTCCCTGCACCCTGAGTTACCCCCTGCCTGCACACAGCCCCTAGTACCTCTTTCCCTAAACTCTGAGCTACCCCCTCCCTGCACCCTGGGCTACCCCCCTGCCTGCACACAGCCCCAGCCACCCCCCTCCCTGCATGCTGGGCTAACCCCTGTCCGCACACAGCCCCTATTACTCCTCTCCCTGCACCCTGGGCTACCCCCCTGCCCGCACACAGCCCCTAGCCACCTCCTTTCTGCATCCACAGCCACCTCCTGTGTGGCTACCCCTCATGCCCGCACACAGCCCCTAGGAAAGATGTGGATAAAGTGGTGAAAGTCCAGAGAAGAGCAACAAAAATGATTTAAGGTCTAGAAAACATCACCTACAAGGAAAGATTGAAAAAATTGGGTTTGTTTAGTCTGGAGAAGAGAAGAGAAGACTAAGAGGGACATGATAACAGTTTTCAAGTACATAAAAGGTTGTTATAAGGAGGAAGGAGAAAAATTGTTCTCCTTAACCTCTGAGGATAGGACAAGAAGCAATGGGCTTAAATTGCAGCAAGGGCAGTTTAGGTTGGACTTTAGGAAAAACTTCCTAACTGGGTAATCAATCACTGGAATAAATTGCCTGGGGAGGCTGTGGAATCTCCATCATTGGAGATTTTTAAGAGCAAGTTAGACAAACACTTGTCAGGGATGGTCTAGATAATACTTAGTCCTGCCATGAGCACAGGGACTGGACTGGATGACCTCTCGAGGTCCCTTCCAGTCCTACAAGTCTATATTCAGTCAAAACTCTCATTCATTTTGGTGGTCGTTTACATTAGTTAGCTTTGCCTGTCTGTATTTATCAACTTCTGACAATATGTTTAATCAATAAACAATATTTACACAGATTTTCACCTTTTGCTGGTTCTGCCTATGTGAATTTGAGTTACTAGGATTGAATCTCAGGAGGACAGCTTTATTTCATTAAACCTATGACTGCAAGCCATTTTGTTTCATGTGGAGTCTTTGGGAGTTCTAATATGTTTTGAGTGGGTAATGTTTCCATGTGTTGTGATCCCATTCATAATCCATTATTTGGATAATTCCTCATTTGTGAGACCTGGAGAAATTATGGTATGCACAAGCATTTTTTGAATATTTATATAATGTCATAGCAGAGCTTGGGGTATCAGTTGTCTTGAAACAAAGATGCAAGAACCTCAACAGTTCTCACATTTAAGTGCAAGTTTGATTCTTTGGCAAAAATGCAAATTGCAGTGTTGGAAAATGAGGATTATATTCTAAAGCAGTTGCTTTAAACAGCTGTTGTCCTTAACAGGGCATCTGAATTTAGCATGAAAATAATTTTACTGACAAGAACTACTTTGCAAGTTAAAATTTTTAGCATGGTTTAAAAAAACCACTTAGCTTCATATGAAATAGTTCTGTTTTTCCTGAACCATTTAGATTAAATGTCTTCATGGCAGTTAGAATGGTTGCAAACTCTTAACTTAAAGTTGTTCCCATACATAGCAAAGATAATGGTTCTGGTATTTATAATGAGGGCTTATATTGAGCAGCAATCTGGTCTGTCTGACATATCTAGTCCCATGTGGTCAAAATACAACATTCCTGGATGTTTTCCTTGTACCATTATTCATATCATACCTGAAATTCCCACTGTAGTTTCAGCTGGAGAAATTAATCTTTACTTCCATCTAAAAACTATTGAGTTTTGTTGCTGGTATAAAATGGCTGCTAGCTGAATTTCATTGGTGGGTGAATTATCCCTATATATTATGGAATTCTTTTGTATGAAAGATCTGACTATTATTATGACTTTGCACTCATGTAGCAATTTTCATCTGAAGATGTAAAAATAGTTTCTAAAGTTAAGAATTATTCATCCCATCATACAGATGTGGAAAGTGAGGAACAGAGAAGTTAAGAGATTTACCCAAGGTCGTACGCCGAGCCAGAGCGAACAAGGAGTAGAACATAAGTCTCTTAAATCCCAATCTCATGTTACTAAGTAGTAGGCATTTCTGCCTATAATATAAAGTGTAAAATTATGACATAATACTAATGTATAACAATAAAAATGATTATAATAACAATGTGCTGAATTTCTCAGTGAATAAACCATTTTAGACATCCAGGCATACATCATTAATATATAATAAACAGTAGCTTCAGTTCAGAATTAACCTTAAGGCTTTTTTTTCCCTCCTGGTTACTGGAATCATGTCATGACAAGAGAGTATTTCGACTGGGGGGAGAGAGGGAGGGAAAGGAGAATGAGAACTATCCGCTCTGTGAACTCTGTGTTTCATTGAATTTATGAAGAAGTATTGATTTTGGAGGCCATTTGCCCTTTTGCTCTCTGGCAGTAAGATGTAAATATTATAGAGAGGCATTTTGTGGCATTCTCTTTATTAAGGTGTTGAAATATTTTATTTAATACTGGAAATATTTTTATCTAAACATTGCATAACTGTAACATAAAACAACCAGAACTTTGTGGTGATTTCAGTCTGCAGCCAGAGCCCTGCCTTCCAAAATGAAGGATGACCTTTGGTCAGTGTGCCATACCCCAGATCCTTACACAAGAGCAGCTTCTTCACACACATGAAGGACCATGGAATGCTATAAAGTAGCCCCTGAATGACAAGATGGAGGTAAAACTCAAGGGTTTTTGGGTTGGGACTATGCATAAGAATAGAGAACCCACGCTTGGATATATGTGGAAAGACTGAGACGAACAAAAGGTTTATCAGCTGATCTAATAATAAAACTTCTGCACATATTAGTAAGCAAAGTGTATTAAACTAATTTGCAGTGCAGTACAGAACATATCGGAAAAGGTCTAAATTACAATCAGGTATTTTTCATTCTTGGTGCCAGAACATGCTTTCTTTACTCAGGCAAAGAATCTTCACCTTCAGTGGCAGTTTTGCTTTGTCTGATCCGAGTAATGTTAAACCCAGATTCAGCAAGGTGCTTTTAAGCATGTGCTTCACTTTAAGCACAAAATTACTCACGTGCTTAAAATTAGACATGTGCTTAACAGGCTTGCTGAATTTCCAGTATTGCCAGCTCTTCCTTGCATTGAAGACTTTGGCATAATTCTGTTGATTTCAAAGAGATCAGGATTGGGTTGTTCCACTGAGGAGACATCTGTGTTGTTGCAGCATACGTTTGTTCTATGGAGCTTGAATTTAAGCAAAGCAGTTTTTATGGAAAGAGTGTGATGTTGCTTGTATTGATTTGGCAACTGGGGAGACAGTGTTAGTGGGTGACCTTGAAAAATGTGATAAGTGGCAAGGGTGCTGAAAGGTTGAAGCACAAATGGGATGGTTAAAAGCAGGGATATTTCTAGCCTCTACTGACAAACAGGGGTCAAGACTTCCATGGAACTCTTCTCCATAAGAAGAAGCTTTTCAGCAGCCATGGAATATCCACCTCATTCTTCTCAGCTTCGCAGACAAAATATTCACAGCTAAAGGGGGATCACATAAAACTTTAACCAATACTACCCCTTAAAACAAAAGCAAAGAAAAGAAAACCCTAAATCCAATGCCTGTATTCTCCCTTTTCTATTAAAAAGATGCAGAAGGTGCTCAGATCATAATAAAATTATTACAAAAATGTAATAAATTTAGTGGGACTGACTAGAAACTCTCATTAAAGAGATTAAAAACTGCACACACTAGGTTGAGGAAGATGTGAACAACTGTATCACTACATGGCAGATTCTATAGTAAGGAGAAACAGCATAAGGGAATGTTTGGAAATATTTGCTACACATCTTGCCATGTGAGATAAAGCAAACATGTCCCCACCGGTTCCAGGAAGAATGTGCATTTTTAAGTGCTTTTAGAAATGTTTCTATTTTGCCAGACTGAGGCACAAATTTTGGCTGGTAGTAATTTACTACTCTCAGCGCAGCATAAATTTACTATGTTTTCTTTAGTAACTTAGTCCCTGATTCTGGAAAGAAAACTCTGTGGGCAGATCCCTGCACAACACAGAACCCCACTGAACTCAGTGGGGCCCCATTAGGTTCTCTTTGCAGCATTGGGGCAGAATTCTGAATTTGCAGGGTAGCCTACTTAGACTAGTATTTTGGATTTGGCCCTGAGTCCTCCCATATTTCTCCAGTCCACACCTCATGTTTTTGGAACTTTTAGATATTTTGCAGATTTCCTGCACTGAAACAATTGTCATGTTCTAAATTGGCATGGCAGCAAACCAAATAGGAGGTTTTAGTTTGTGTGTAGAATTTGGAAGCAAGTTTTGCAGTAAGTTGCTCCACTTTTCAGCATGCAAATCATGGGAACATATGGCCCTAAATGAGGATTAATAGAGTGCATTTGCTAGGTGAAAATAAAACATATTTCCTCTGAAGCACCCAGTGTAACCCACTATCAGAAACCTGGTATGTTCTGTTAGGATAATTTCTACGTAGTGGTGTGTCATCAATAAAATAAAAGCAATGAAGTCAGCCTGAAATAGCTAAGTAAGAGAGATCATGGCGAATCCACCTGCAACAGAAATGAAAACTGCTATGGTGATTGTTAAGGAGTCCATTTATCTTGGCTAGCTATTTGGGCTAATTAAAATCTAGCAGGAAGATATCAAAAGTACAAGCAGATGAGAAGAAAGCATATTTGATAGTATTGGTGTCACATTAGCAAAAAATATAGCAAATACTATAAATTTAGCATTCATTAAAAAAATTAATCTGTTACTGGAATTATTTCCATTAGAAAGGAAGGGAGTAATTCTATAGCTTTATGCACTATAGCAGTAGGAGAGTATCATCTCTTTATGGATCAGAGCCAACAAGAAGGAAACAGGAAACCTGGGGGCTGGGAGATAGAAACTTCAGGAAAGAATCAGACTGTGTAACTCTTCTTGCTGAATCATTTACATAAAAGACTGTTGTTCAACTGATTTCATATGCCCTGACTCCTGATATGACATACTAATGTTTGGACATCCTGTATTATGTAGGATGGACCCTAACTAGTCCCAGGAATTATAGGGCAGACAAGCAGGAAGCAGGAACAGAAATTGATCGTTGTAAGTGGTTCCTAGGTCTCTAAGAAAAACAAGAAAGTTCTGCCATTCAATAATAAGAGAATATTCTACAACCAAGACCTTTCTTCTTTGTGGTTTAAAAAACAAAGGAAAAAATCCTTGTATACATGATTTCTAAATACTGTAGCAAAAGTGCCCTAGGAAATATGTCAACAGTCTCTATTTGATAGCCACGATTTTTCCAGCACAATATTTACCATGTTTCCACATTGTTCCTCCAAAAAGCTCTTGTATTTCCAGAATTAAAAGGTGTGTCCCTATTTATAGCTTTCAAATGTTGACATGCGCTAGCACCTGAGATAGCCTGGTGAAGAGCTCTGGAAAATGTTTCTGGTAAAACCAATAACTCTTCACAATCAACTAAGCAGTTGATAAAATGTACTCTGATTTTTTTTCTGTATTTTAGACATCTCCTTCTGAGGGATAACCTCATGTTTATCAAAGAAACATTCTTCCTGCTAAAGAAAATAAAGAGACATTCCTCAAAATGTTTCTTGAGAATACCTGCTCTCTAGTGGTTAATCTCAAGAGAGTTTTTTAATAGCTGAAGGACTGGTCCAGCTTTCATTGGACATAATGAGGGCCCTACCAAATTCACAGTCCATTCTGGTCAATTTCATGGTCATAGGATTTTAAATATCACAAATTTCATGATTTCAGAGATTTAAATCTGCAGTTTCATGGTGTTGTAACTGTAGGTGTCCTAACCCAAAAGGCAGTTGTTGGGTGGTTGCAAGGTTATTGTAGGGGGGTTGTGGTATTGCCATCCTGACTGCTGGCAGCACGCTTCCTTCAGAGCTGGGCTGCCGGAGAGCGGTGGCTTCTGGCTTGGAGCCCAGCTCCAAAGGCAGCACCACTGCCAGCAGCAGCACAGAAGTAAGGATGGCATGGTATGGTATCGCCACCCTTACTTCTGTGCTGCTGCTTTCAGAGCTGGGCCGTTGGCCAGCAGCCACCACTCTCCGGCCACCTAGCTTTGAAGGCAGCAGCGCAGAAGTGAGGGTGGCAATACCACGACCCCTGTACAATAACCTTGTGACCCCCCCCCCACAACCCTCTTCTGGGTTGGGACCCCCAGTTCTGAGAAACGCTGGTCTCCCCTGTGAAATCTGTATAATATAGGGGAAAAGTACAGAAAAGACTAGATTTCACCTGGGAGACCAGATTTTACAGTCTGTGACGCATTTTTCACAGCTGTGAATTTGGTAGGGCCTAGACATAATGGCAAAGCACCCACTAACTCAGTGGGAGCGGGACTGGGCCCCTGATTAGAAACTGCCATTTGTGAAAAGAGTTGGGAAGAGAAGGAGCTGCAGGCCATAGCAACAACAGCAATCACAAAGATTGCAACCTGTGGGATTAAGAGGGAAAGGAGCCTCAGGCCAAAACAGCAATGGGAACAACAGAAGCTGCAGCTTGTGAGAGGAGATGTGAAGGGGCTGCAAACTCTGGAAGTGATTTGAAGAGGAAGGAACTGCCCACCACAGCATTAGCAGCATGGAACACCAGAGACAGCAACCTGTGATAGGCCCAGAGAAGGAGCTGCAGGTCAGAGGAGCAGCAAGTAGTAACCAGGGTTCTGAGGAAAAAGAGCTTTAGGCCTCAGGTGTAGCAGCACTGAAAAAAGGAAACTTAGAGAAGCCCAAAGAAGCTGGTAATAATGAGTTAGACTTAGAAACTGGAGTTTGGGGTATATGGAGCAGTTTTTATCAGCTGTGTGGATATCTGCCTGTTTAGCATTATCAGTGACTTATTAGCTGGCAATTGTAACTGAATTGTTTCTTTTTTCTCAACTTTGCAGTTTGTCAACCCTGAAGGGTTCCAAATCATGAATCAGCCCTCCTCCCTCTCAACCCCCCCAGTCATGAGATTGACTTAAAAACTCACAAGATTTTAAAAAGAATATATTTTGGGTCCTTTTTATTTGCCTACTAGTTTTTGAGCTTTTAGGGTTAATGTTTTCAAGTTTCCCCCCACGACTATGAAGATTAGGCATTTTCCTTTTTTGATTTTAAATGACAGCTGAGATTCTCTTGCCATCACCTGACTCTATGAGCTAGGACTTTGAGGAAAACACCAAATATTATGACAGTCATGATAAAATTTTAAGACTTGGAAACATGGTTACTTGCCGTATATTTTCATATTTAAATAAGCTCTGCTTGGGCCCCACGTAGAACATTCCTTTAAAGCTGTATGATATAGGAGTACTCTGCTTCTGGGTGGAGTTTAATTAAAAAAACAAAAACAAAAATTAATCTCTTCTAGACATGATACTTATTTTAATCCTAACCATAGGCAAAGGTATGTCCACACTGTCCTATTCAATACATAGCATTGTTTATTTGAAGAACTTTCATTAATTACCACTTTAATGAATGTTTTTAAAACTTTTCACTCCTGGAAGGGATTGAGTTACTCTCCTCTACCTCTCTGCCACTGAATGTAATGAAAATCTCACATACAGCTATAATTTACAGCTCTAAAGGTAGGTTAAATTTAGGGGTTGAACTTCTTGGGTGCATTGCATTAGTATTTCTGTCACTACTAACAATTTGTTTTGAACCAAACACAAATATGAACGATGAGTGAATAAGTATAAAATGGCATAGACAAAGCTGATATAACGAGTACAGTTTTTTTCCCTGTGATGTTCTTTCCTCTGCTCTCTTATTCTGGGGTTCTCAAAAATGTGAAACTAAAACATCTGTAGTTGCCAAGGCTATTCAAAGAATTTCTATGTTTTGCACTTAGTTAATGAGAATGAGTCACTTTTCTGGTACTGTCAATTCCTATTCATTTCTAAGCAGCATGTTGAGAATTAGTCCGGCTGTTCCTCTGTGGTGTAGGTCAATATGAGTCAATATTAGTGCTTTGTAGAACCTGTTCAGTGTGTCTTTCACTTTTCATGTGAAACATCATTGGCAGATAACAAATATTTTCCAAGCCAAATCTGAAGATAAATACAGATTTATTATTTTTTAACCCCTTGATCCTATTGTGATCCTAGCTACATTGAATCTCTTTATTTTGTGTTGATTGTAAATTGAACTCCATCTCTTCTTCATGTAGTTTTGGGTTCAGATATGTCCTCACTCATATTTTAAATTATCTGAATTTAAAGACTGTAGTCACATATAAATGAGGTATGTACACTAGAACATGTGAATTACCCCAAACTGATTTGCTTAGAAATTTAAGCGTAGGTTTTTTTTTGTTTTTTTGTTTTTACTGTTTCAGGTGCAATGGGCCTTATATTTACAAATGGCTTAAGAGTAAAATTTCAGGTTGGGACTGTGTCATTCATGGTTTTGTGTAACTGTGCATTTAACTGAACCTCTTGCTCACAATTCTAATCAGGCCCTGGTCAGTGGCTATTCTGAGGTGAGCAGGTGGCCAGTTCCTTCATGCCAGGACAGTGTTTTCTTTCCCAACTTCTTGCTAATACTGTCTTCCTGTGCCACTGTCCCTTTTGTCATCCAAAACGACCATATTCCTTTTATACCTAAAACGCTGTGAAAATATTGTTTGATTGTACCTGTGTATGACAGCCTTCTCCTATTTGAAAACGGGGATGGCATTTCCAGATCCTTCCAATGCATTTGGCACTTTGTAGAGGTTTCCCATTCACAATCCCTAATCTATATTTCCTTTTACTCAAACAAAGCAGAATCCAGTCAATTCACATCTCCATCAGTCTCAAATTACTCCTGTGAAGAAACTGATTCTCCTTGAATATACACTGAAATTTCAGTGGTCTTCATTCATTATTGGCTGCATTGAAATCAGATGCTGCGTTTAAAACTTTCTTCTTTAAATGTGAAAAAAACAAGAATCAAGTGGAGCTGTAACATCTACTATCTCTTCCAATGTTTCCTCCTTCCTTCCTAGTTCATCCCAAACCTTAAACTCTGCAACTATGTATTAAATATGGAAATATCCAAACTTCCTCTGGGTCTGATTCCAGCTACCAGTGCACATAAGGTCCTTGAGGCAGGAATTGTGTGTTCCCATTTGTTTGTAAAACACCTGGCATAACAGGGATCAAATTCTGAGTAGGATCTACCACAATACAGATCATAAATCATAATCAGCTGGATTGAATCAGTATATCTGGGACAGCAATTCAGTCTAACCAGTGCTGCTAAGATCAGTGCACCTTCTAGGGCATCACTGTCCTCTCTTGTGTTATCTCTTACTACAGGACCTGCAGACTCTCCAGAATGTGGTGAGCTGGACACTGCTGGTGGAATCCCTCTATTTGCTTTTTCTCTACCAGGGTCTTTGCCATCTCCATGGACTGATAACCCTCAATGTTGTCAGTCAACTCTGAATTATAATTTTATTTAAACCAGATGAAAGACTGAACCAAGAACGGAAATCAAGAAAAGTACCAACTTTATTCTTATCTCCGGGGAGTCCTATAGGGGAGGGTAGTATTCCCTACAGTGATATTATGGCAAATTTCATGAGGAATGGATAACAACATCCAGGCAATTGTAATTTACAAATTTGAGCCTAGCCATCTGTCACAGTCACTGATACCCAAATCCTGCTCAACTTACTTGTGCAAAACTCTCACTGAAATCGTGAAGGTAGAGGTACCTTTAAGAGCCAAACTCCATTTGCCTTATAATCACAAAAAGTGGGAGTTTTGCTCAGAAAAGCCCTAAGAGCTCGACTAGGACAAGTCCATCCGTCTCCTTGAATTTGTATCTTATCCTTGTTGCATCAGGTAACAAAACCAAACCAAACCGCAAGCATTTGGGAGTGAGGAAATTTTGAATTTGAAGATTGCAAGTGTGATGGCTGCCTTCTTGGCTGACACGTGGCGATTGAACTGGGGGCCTCCAGAGTTAAAAGCATCTCAAGCTAAAGCTCTGTAGCTCTGTTACACCTCTATTTTCTGTGACCTGGCACAGAGGGGGACTTGTAACACATGCTCACCAATAGGTTACCCAAGGATTTAGCTTTATTGGATGCTGACCCTCATCTAACATATACACCATTGAAAAATGGTAATTTGCTATTTAATGTATGAGAAATAGGTTGTCATCAAAAGGCAGATTAGACTTTAATCCAGCTTGTTTTATTTATGAGAGACTGTGTAACATGTTATGTTGTTATGGAAAATCTGCTGGGAGGACCATAGTTCTGTTCTGAATGCCACCCCAGGAATGAATTTGCTTGTTCCTAATGTAAAACCTATCTTCTCTGATCTTGATGTTTTTTTATTTACTACTTCATCTTTTTGGAGCTCTTTGTCAATAGGTTTGCGAATACTGTCTGTTTAGTGAGGAATTCTTAGGAGGGTTTTTTATGTGGGATGTTTTCAGTTATCCTTGTACCTACTACTTAATGTGCAATGTTTATTTATTGTTGTGTTGTATGATTGCAATAAACTATTGTAGCTGACTGTTTCTCATGATTAAATACAGTATTTGTTAAATAAATAAAATTATAATAATGAACTGGGCCATTCCCCACACATAATGTATGGCTTTCATATTTCTGACACTTTGGAAGATATATGAAATGCTGATATGCAAGAGAAGGTGTGTAAATCAAAGGGAGTTGGAAAAGATTCTGATTTGCTTTCAGGCAGAGGGTCATCTTTACTATTCTATACTCTGTGGATGGTTTTGACTTCCTTTTGGGCACAGAGGTACTGGTCTGAATAGGCAGCTGGGCCCAAGGGGCCTTCATTAACAGAATATGAAAAAAGATCTTAAGAGGGATGACTCGTCATCCAGGTGGAAGGATTTGTGCATACAAATACTGGGTCAAGGTGCATATGCCCTTCAAGATTGCATGTGGCATCTCATCCACATTGGCTTTAGTATAATGATGGATTATTGGTCCCCGTAAGGCTACAATCGAGGTGCAATGATTTTTTTTTCCTAATCTGACTACAGACATCCTGGCAGCATAATAGTATATATTGTCATTTGTGCTGTTTAATTAAATTATTGTTTTAATTTTCATGCAAATTAAGATAAGTTATTTTTGCTCTTGAGTTGTGTGTTTAATAATGCTTCAGATTTTTATAGACATGAAAGTAATGTGTTAACTTCAGTTGCTGGGGATGTCACTGGAGCAAAGCATTTCCAAGAGCTTCTGCACAGTAGAGCCCAGCAATTCCCACTGATTCAGTAATTCATGTGCAAGGTACTCTCATACCTCCTCTTCATTTTATTCTCAGTATTCCACAGAGCAACCTCATCTCCACCTATCAATTACTGTGGTATTAATTTCTTTTGCTGTATATATCTCTCTGACTTAGCTGTTTGTCGCATGTCTAACTTACTTCCCTGAGTAGGTTTAGGCCAGAATTTAATATTGTGGGTTTCTTCATGTGCTAATGCCATAGCAGGTTTTTTTTTTTTTTGGTGGGCTGGGGTGTCTATAGGAAGAGTTCTTAAATAATGAACAAAAATACAATTTTAAAAAATTGTCAGAGTACCCACCAGAAACTGTGCAAACAGGAAACCTTTTGATTATGTTCGCTGGTGCAAAATTAGTAAAGAGTTTGAAATTGTCTTGTGCTTACGGATTCTATTGTTTTCAAAGAATAATTCCATCTATTTTAACATTTTCAAGTATAATTCCATTGGTAATAGCTCTTCCTTTGATTGTGAACTACGCTAATTGAAAGGTGTGGTGCTATGTCTGTTTTGGCAGTTATGCTTCTATCTTTTGTTTAAAAACTCAAAGTGTTGGCTTTCCTGTCCAGCCTTCCTTAGTATTTTCTGTTTTGGTGATGTGATGACAGACTTACAGTGTGTTTCCTTGTGTGTATGGTAACAGATGTTTATGTGAATAACAGACTTTTTTATGAAGGCATACACTTTATAGCCAAATACTAATTAAAAATAATTGCATGTAAGCATTTTTGTTTATTCCCTGTTGTGCATCTTTAATCATTTGAAATCACCTGCAGTTGAAAATTGAGGCAAGGATTTGATACTGCAATTATAAGAGGCCATCTGACTCTGTATTAGAAAGGAACAGCAACATATTTGGAAAGAAAATTATTATAAAATATGTGAATGCATGGCCTCTTTGAATTTGCTCTTATATTGGGTCAAAATATCAATGCATTAGTGTGTTAAACTAACGGGAGTTTAAGGTATCTTATCTTCCAAACCAATTGTTTCTTAACTAACATCCTGTTCAGGACATATTCTGTGCCCTAATAAGCTCATTACAAATATATTTTAATTAGATGAGTAACAGATGGTTCCGAGTAAATATGGGCAGTAGTGAATATAGTACTTTTTTTTTTTAAAGAATAAAATATGCAGGTTCTTTTTAAAGACTCAGCATCTTACTTTGGATTTTATCATAATAGCTGGTTCAGTTAAACAAAGTGAAAACTACTGGCAAGGGTACTCGAATTGGTGAAAGAGTAAAAAAACAAAAACTGGGTTAACAGAACTTTTCTACTATATGAGCGGCTTATCTAGTAGCCTACTTAGTATTGAAATGAAGCAAATGTGGTCTCATGATTCAAGACTGTATTAGTCTTGGCATATAGTTGGGCAAGATTTTATTTTAAAGCTTGCCTATTGGTGAGTGACAGGGCCTGATATAAAGCCCACTGGAGTCAATGTGATTTCAGTGATTTCAAAGGGGTTTGGATCAGGCCCAGAAAGTAAATGAGAAAATGTTTATAAGGGACAAATTGTGGCATTTAGCAACAGGTTTGCTTAATTGGCAGTGTGGAGCTACCGTACCTGGTGGATGCTTCCTCAAGGTGAAACACCACCTCCAGCAGCCTGAAATGAAAGGGGAATAACCCACAGCTATACCCTTTCTTGCAGTTCTTCACACTTTGCCCAGGGTGGCAGCCCCATTCCATTTCATTCCTCCCTGTTCCCTGCGGGCATATGCAGGGAGCAGTCCTTAACACAATCCTCCATTGCTGGCTCCAAATGTATGGTTCCTACAGCTATCATACACTGTTCACAAATAATATGGCAGATGCCATTTAGAAACATTAGCAATATAATAATAATAAAAAGTATATGGATGAAATTATGGAGTTGCACCACCAGGGAATTTAGCCTAACGATTCTAACTGAACAAGTTTCCTGTGCTTCACACATTATACATTGTGGGAGAGGAGTGAATGGAAAGGCTAGATAAGCAACTCTTTTGAAGTTTCACTGCTAAGTGAAAGATTCTATATGTTTGTGTGCTGGGAGAGGGGTTGAGGAGAAAGAAACTTGGGGAGCATTGTGTGACTGAACGCATTATCATTTGTAGGGAAAAGTACCAATCTTTTGTTGACTTTGGCTTTTACTTAGAGAAATCCTGTGTGATTGTTTTTTTTTCTCTTTAAACAAACTAAAGCTAAGTCTTACGTATCTGGAACTGTTATTTTCATTATTGAAATAAAATATGATTGGTTAAGACCGAGAACAGCATCTGCCAAGTTTATATTTTTTGCTTTGATAATCATGCTGCTGCGCTTCGGGTTGGCAATGCAAATCTCAAAACAATAGGGTGGAAGAACTCCATATTGCAAAGGAATGATGATGAGAAAAAGAAGAGCTGAACCAAACTTTCATTGACATAGTTCCATTCTTAGCGATAAATCTGATATGGGACAGGTCTCAGACAGATCGATATCAGACACTCAGTAGAAGTGAAGGATTATTTTGGCTGTAATGTAGAAATGTTAATCCCCTGTATACTTACAAGTTCCTATTAGTGTTTCTGACTGACTCCACCCCAGCTTTAAGTTGGGGCAAACAGATCTCCACATGGATGCAAGACTTGCCAAAAAAAAGTTTGTTGTTAATTCAGCACTCCAAAGATTTGAATTAAACTGTGCTGACACTGGATGAAATGACCATTTCAGGCTCAAAAGATATGATGTCCCTTAGAAGTAGAATAGCTGACACAACAGTCTCCTCAGCTATGGAAACACCTGTTTGCTTTTTTTTTTTTTTTTTGGCTGTTGTATGATACCTGCTTTAATATGGGCTATCTCTTAAACTAGCAACTGTAGATGGAAAGCAGTGTCATGAGTCAATACGAGTCATTTAATTTACAAGCACATGCAACAGGCTACCAAATTTTGCAGCCATTACTGCTATCTTTTGGAACCTAACATTTTGGTAAACATGACTTGCTGGAGGCTCCAGCAGAAGAATTGCATAATATTTGGCCTTTTGTGTAATAACATTTCTGGAAAACTTTATTTCAGATAATCCCTCCTGGAACAATATTTGGATTAACTATTGTGACTCTGTTCATTCAGCACAAATGTAAATGTGCTTTACATCATGTTGGTGCCAGTTAAGAGAATACTGTGTGCATTTGAAGAATAACCACAGGCTCCATCTTACGTTTGGTAGCTGCCACAAAAACAAGCAAGACTGCAATCTTAGAGCAGGCAGAACTAATTTATCACTCACCTACCTGGCCAAAAAGGATTCTTGTAGTAACTGGATCCTCTCCTGACTTTGCTGGAAAAGGGAAGAGGATAACCTTCTGGATGGCCCTGGATCTCTCTTCAGGGATGGGAAAAGAATGGAGCTTCCTGGCCCCAACCCATTCCCCATAGATGGGAAGAAGGAGAGAGAGTGACTAGTCAGCCACTGAGGGGAGAGGGTGACTCACTGAGCATGTGTGTGAGTGTGTTAAAAGACAACAGCAGTGCTCTAAGTATGTTAATGCTAATATGACAATTATCATATCCAAATCTTCCTGACTTCCAAATTTCTGGTTCCATACACATCCCTAGAATTTGAGGATTAAGATTTCAATGGATATATACCCAGAACACAGACTTACCTGGTAAATAAATATGCAGTTTATGTATACATAAACACAGCGATGGCACTATATAGATAATAAAGAAAATAATGAATTTTACCATCATTACCAATAATAACCTGAATAATACCTTTTTCATTTGCCGTTCTCATATCTGTTGTTCACTAAACCCATTGTCCTCTAAATCCATTAACATAAGAATCTTATGATTGTAATTATTTGTACTGACATGATAGTTTCAGTGGTAATGTGTGACCTGTCCCCGACACGTTCAGAGTTGCATGGGATAGGGTTAAGCCACATAGTTTCTTCTAAAATGGATGGGAGTTGAGTAGCTAAATCCTGACCTATGCAACTCTTTGAAAAGTGAGGGGCAAGTGTGGTTTTGTTATGCTTCAAGTGTTAGTTTTGGCTTTGTGTCAAGGCTGCTCTGGGAATGATGCACTGAAGCAACAACAGAGCAGTACTCTTGAGATTGCACATAAAAGCCAGTTGGAGGCAGGAGGGGGGGGGGCAAGAGTTAGTGCCCCATGTAACATAGTGACTACTGCTCAGTTTGAAATTGTTTAGTGGCTGGTCTGAAAACAGGATATAATAAAAGCAATATTCTTGCCAATAGCTGATGGAGATGTTCTATTTGCTCAAGTGGTAGCTACATATGTTTCTGGAGAAGAAGCTTCCTTACATGTTAATAAAGAATCATGTTGCTTGGCCAGGGCCCAGTTCTTAGGTCTCATACAATCCCTTTGTGAAACTCTGGTGGTGCAAAGGAGCTTAATCAGCTACCTAGGAATTACCCCAAATAAAAGGAATCCTTGGACATGTAGACCTGCAGAGCCGGTTTAGTGAATCTGTGCTACCACCATTACAGTCCCCTATACGGGGGCATGGCTGGGAAAATGGTGAGTGGCTATTGCACCTGTGTACTCCAGCTATTCCTGGCTACCAGAGCACACTTTTGGGCCAGGCTGCTTTGAAATAGTGGTAGGCTGAAGTTCCCCCCGGACAGCCCCAAAACTAGGTTCTGCACTGAGTGCATCTAGGCCAGATCTGAGAATTGAGACCCAGGCATTTTATTTCCACAACTGAGCTACATTATTAACTGTAGAACTGTATAGAAGAGAGATTATATTTTAAAGATCTGTATATTCTGCACATCTCTATGTCAAAGGTAGTATTTAAAAACCTTTTTTAAAATGTGTCTGATTTGTTAACTTATATGCCAATTTTCCCCTCAGTATAAATATAAATGAAAGTGTTACAGGACCCTTAAAAGCTGGGCTATTATAAGGGAAATGCTAACAAATTCTCAAATATAGTGGCATTGCTGGGCTGTTCTGCTAATTTAAAAATAGCTAGGAATGACCTTACAAAGTTGCAGCTATAACGTTAAATGAAAGTAAAATGTTTGCCGCTATTGCAGAGGGCACTCTGCACAGTTTTGATTATGTTGTGACCTAAATTAAAACGGCAATTTGTTTTATTTCAGTTTGTTTTCTAATTAGTCAGAGCTGGTGGGAGTAATTTTATAACAAAACGTATCAGTAAAACTGAAGCACAATTGCTAAAAGAAGATCTGATTGTTAAGGTAATTAAAATTTGAGGTCTTGAGGTACTTGACCATGTCACTATACAGCATATTTACAGCAGTATCCATGTTTTCAGGACGAGTAATTTACACGCTTGCATTTTTGGAAAGATTTCAATTATTTTTTCCTTGCTATGTATAGGCTTACAGCGCTCTCCGAACCATGAACAGTTTGGCTGGCCTTCCTGGACTATGAGCCTTTAAGTTCCATAGCTGAACTCAGAGAAATTATGTACAAAAGCTTTATGGACGTATAGAATGTTTTTTTAGCACATTTAATGCTGCATTGTTATCTTTTATGCAGTGTGCCATTAATTTAGTAAGCAGATACCTGCCTTTTCCCCCCAAGAGCCATATGTACATGAATAGATCCTGGAAAAACTTCAAGCATGTTTTTTTTTTCCTATTTGTCATAGTTTCAAAAAGAGCAGAATACTTAGGATGGAATTAAAACATGACATCAGAGGAAAGCAAAATTAGAATAAGTAGGTGCTGAGAATGTGCCTTCAGTGCTTTGAAAGAAAGCTATATCACACCTGCTTTATGTTCCATTTAAAAACACAGGTGCTTAACCCGATTTGAAAATTGTAAATAAAAATGCAATATAATATTTGAGACGATAACAGAATACATGAGGGAGAAAAAAACTCATCACAGCCTTGCCAGTGGCTCTGTTCTAGTGAGGGTTGGGAAGGACCCTTTCTCCTGCCAAGGTAGTGGCCACAGTTGCAATCCTTCTGCTTCTACCAGCTACTCAAAAAGAGGCAGGGAAAGGCAGGATTTAGGGCTTTGAACTTCTCCCCACCTTGGCTCCAACCAGTGCAGTTTGCTAGTGATGTAGGGGAGTGAATGCATCATTCACACTGCACCTTCTTAATGCTCCCTTTGGAGCTCTGCATTTTCCCCTACACAAAGGTGTGTGGTAGTGGTACAATTTGTTCCTAAATATTTTTAGTGTTCTGAGATCTGCAGAGGGAAGGTGCTATATAAATGTAAAAAAATATTGTTATTATTTAAGGAAAAATTTGCATCCAGTTTTTAGGAAAGTCAAATTTATTATTGTTTATTGTTTGTTTATTTTTACATAGTGGATAAGATAGGAAGGTGGAGTGTTTGTGCCTCTCACGCAGAAAAATAACATTATCGAAGACTTTTGCATAGAAACATCTAAGTCAGCGGTTCTCAAACTTCATTGCACTGTGACCCCCTTCTAACAACAAGTTAACAACATGACCCCAGGAGGGAGGACCGAAGATCGAGTCACCCGAGTCCCACCGCCCCGTGTATGTGGGGAAGCTGAAGCCCAAAGGCTTCTGCCTGGGTGGAGGGCCTGTAACCTTAGCCCTGGGCGGTGGGGCTTGGGCTTGGGCTTCAGACTTGCTTGGGCTCATGGCCAACACCAGCCTTTGGTGACCCCATTAAAATGGGGTCGTGACTCACTTTGGGGTCTTGCCCCACAGTTTACAATCCCCTGGTCTAAATCATGGTCTAGTTTCTGCTCCCTCACTGGATGACCTGTCTTTTACAACCTACTTCCGCATCTGCCTAAAGTTAATTTCAAATCGTTACAAAACATATTCGATCTTGGATACATGCTTGAAATGTACTCTTTGCAAATATCCAGAAAAACAGAGCTGTTGCATAAATGTTTGCAGAGAGTGAGCAATAAAAGGTCTGATTCAGTTTAATTTGAAACAGTTTCTAATTTGGCTACCTGCCCTTGAACAGCCTTTTGCAGTCTTCCACCATCCAGAGCCTTTTTTTTTAAGGGATGAATTTGCTTTGAAGCAAAGCTGCACTCATATTCAGCACAGCATTTGGAAAGATCATACTATGTGAAAACACTTCTCCACTTCATATAACATTTTAAATGAAATATTTGTAATATCCTAAAACAATCAGACATCGTTAAATAATTTCCATCACTGGTATTGACATCACTGGAATTGTCAATGGGAATTTTCTGTATGTTATGGAGAGTAGAATTGCTTTGAAGTGAACCATTGTGCAGGTCAGAAAGAAACACTTTTCCCTCTAACCATATCCTCTCGTTTTGAACTTTGCTCAGTACTCCAAATTGCATGATTTTTTTGATATCGTTCATTTGAGCAGATCTACCATTTTTAGTAACACCTTATTTTAATAACTAGTTTGACATCTTTGTCCACATTGATACCTTTTCCTTTTGCTTATTTTTACTTTCTGCATTAGTTATTTTAACATTATAGTAAAAGTCAGTTTTACATGTGAACAGCTTCTTGCATGTTCTATTTTTTCCAAGCAAAAATATATACATTTCAATCATATTTAAATGTCTGTCCTTCCAGATGTGCCCCGACTTGTTTTATGTACCATGTGTTGCTCAAATGAAGACCAGTATTTCAGGTTTATTTCTACTTTTGCATGCTGTTACCCATCCTAGATATTCCAGCTGTTCAGTGCATCAGTCCCCTTTTATATTTTGCATCATCTGCTTCTGACCCAGGTTTGATACCATCACTGTCATTTACTATGATTTGATCTTCATCACACATCTAATATTAACAAAACAAATGTTCACAGTGTGATAGTTACAGTAATTATAACATTCTAGCATATCACAAGATGCTGATCATTCTACCACTCCTTCATGGACTGTATTAGGTATTTATGAAGAGATAATCTGGTATACTGTATTGTGAATATTGTTTTTATTACATAAATCTTGAAGGTGAATGCTGAGATTTGTCAGAGTTTTTGATTGCCAACGAAGTTGTGGTGAAACAAGACAGTAAGGAATATGCTTTTATTCTGTTGGAAATAAAATCTAAATGGTATTAAATTCTTCATGAATAACAGTTGGATATAAGATTGATGATTAACTAATTTGTTTTTATTGTCTTACATTCAAAAAAAATGCTACAGACTAATTTAATTGTTTAACAGTAAGCGTATCATCTAATTCTTCATCAGAGTAATTATTTATCTTTGACAGAAGAGGAGTAACAGTCTAAAGCATAGTATTTAAATTTGTGTTCATAGTCATAGAAACCAGAGATGGAAAAGACCTATTAAGTCATCTTGCCCATCACGCTGCTAGGGCAGGATTGTTCCTTACAGTGCATTTTATAATACTTTCCCTGCTCTATTTTTAAAAAAGCCTTAGTAATGGTGTTTTGACTGCTTCTGTTAGGACACTATTACTCAGTAATAATGTGTAGGCAGTATTAGTTCCATTAAACTAATATTATGCTCTGGGAAAAAATGTAGTTTTCACTGTTTTCTTCATCTGCTTACCTATCTTAAAATAAATATTATTATACTGATTTAATTCTGTTCCTTTTCCATTATTTAAGCAAGTTACACTGTTCAAGACCATTAATCTTGCATTTTTTTCATCATACTGTAATAGCTCATGCTGCCCAACGATCATTATCTTAGTGCCACTTGTCACAGAGTTTTCTATCCATCAATCCCACTTCAGAGTTGTGGGTCTGCAACAGCACCCCTCGTTCCACTGGGGCTTCTGGCCTTCTTCATTTTATTCTAGTGCCAGATCTATTGGGATTCTGCATTCGAGAGCACAGCCCTTTCACTACTATATCTTCAGTGTGTTTAAGGAAGAGCCTGAGTGAAAAATCCTAGAAATGCTCTACAGCCAGTTTTCTCATTCTTCTATGCTAAGCTAGTGTTTGCTCTTCTGCTCTCTGATATTGTCACTTCATACACTACCATAGAACACAAAAAGCCAGTGATAAGACCAAACTCATAAAATTAAGGCTTGAAAGGTCAAATACTTAGATTACAACCTTAGAGCCTAATTCTGTAAAGTACTGAGCTGTGTCAACTGATATTTAAGTCAATAGGACAGATTCTGCCCTCATTTTCACATAGTATAAAATCCAGAGTAACTCCATGGACTTCAGTGGAATTATTCCAGATTTACTTCATGTAACTGAGAGCAGAATGGGGCCACCCCCATCCTCTGATGCTTTCAGACTCCATCAGTAGCTAGCAACTTTATGTGAATATATTTATATTCCCATCACCAACACCAATACAGTCTCATGCAGCAAAGTATTTACAGTGTTTCTTGCCCTTAACCACAGGGCCAGGGAGGATCAGACATTTCCCTTCCTTGAGATCTCAGCACATACTGGGCTCCACTTAGCCAGGTCCTCCCAGCTTACTTCTTTTGTATGTCATCTTTTATACCCCTCAACTACTCCTGGGGAATTCTGCACCAAAAAATTAAAAATTCTTCACACAATATTTTCAAATTCTGCAAAATTCTGCATAGTTTGTCAAAATAACACAATATAATCACAAGATGATTCACCAGTTTCAATGATTTTTGGTCATTTATTTAAAAAATACCTGTCAGCAAGTATGTCTGTAACAATACCAACAACAAAAAAGATGTAGGAATTTTTTTTTTACAAATAGATTCCTTACTAGGCATATTAATATGGAACTCTTAGTAATAATTCATTTAAACTACAATTCAGAACTGTATTTCCTGCATCCCTCAGAAGCAGTGCAAAGGCTTTGGGGAGTCAGGGGTAACAGAGGAGCTAAGGGAAAGGGAAGTAATTGCTGGGAAGGAGCGTATGTGTGAACTTGGAGGGTTGTTGGATATGGGTGGGAAAAGTATGGAACAGGTTTTTTGGGGGAATGGGGAGGGAGTGTTAGGGAGCTTCCCCCAAGCAGACCCTGGCTGACCCCTAGCCTCTCCCATTCAGTCAGGCGCATCTGCACCTGTCCAAATGTGCCCCCCCCAGACACCCACTCCCCCCATCCCCATGTGGCCCTCCACCCCCTCACCCTGACTCCATGTGTCTCTGTGCCCCCACTCAGCCACCCCCTGTCCTTATGTGGCCATGCACCCCTTCCCCCTCTCATGTGGCCCTGCAACTCCCTCCCGCCTGTGGCACATCACCTCCACTTGCATTCAGCCCCTGCCCCAGTCTAGCCCTTATGAGCCTGTCTGATCTTCCAGCAGCCCCACACTGTCTGTCTCCCCATAGCCACTGTTTCCTGACCTGGCCTCACAGGTGCTGTGAAGAAGGCAGGCTCTTTCTCTTCCCTAGCTGGCTGGGAGTTGCTGCTCTGTTCATTCACCACAGCACCCCTGGTGGGCAAAAGGAAGAACTGCAGCAACTTTCCAGCCAAAGTTATTTTCTGCTGATGTTGCTCTGTTCTAGCATCATAGCACCCTCTGGTGGGCAAAAGGTGGAACTGCAGCAACTTCCTGGCAGCTTTTTTCTGCACAAAAAATTTAAAATGTGCATGGCTCATTAATTATGCACATGCACAGTGGTGTAGAATTCCCCCAGGAGTACCCTCATCTGATGACAATTGGTTCATCAGCTCTCCCGGACTGATCAACTAATTAGCTGCATATCTGGAATCTGCTTCCTCCAGTGGAGCTGACTGGTGTCTAAGTGACCAGAGTGCTGGCTCACCTGTTTAGCTTCCAGCACAGGGGTGCACAAGGAGCTTTGCAGGGAGTGGTTAACATTTCACATGAGGTGATCTCCTTTCCATACTACTGGTCCATCAGCCAGACATCATATCAGATTCACAGACTTTTGGCCTTTCTTTCTATTCTGGAAATTCCTTACTATGGATATTTTTTCTGTCTTTATAACAGATTTCCTAAGGGATACAGTACTGTCAACCTCAAATATTCAATAATCATGAGTCAGGCATGAAAAATACATGAGCTTTGCTTAGAAATAATGAAATTTGTTTTAAAAAATAAATTTTGAGCTCTCTTGGTTTTTGACTCTGTCAGGATTACATTTTCAAGCTTTTCTCTTCAACCATAAGGGCTAGAAACGTTCTTTAAAAAAGAAAGCTGAAATTCTCATATGATCACTTGCCTCCAGGAGCTGGGACTTTAAGTAAAACATTAAATATCATGAGACTAATGATAAAATCACAAGAGTTAATAACACTGAGGGTAGATACAGGCTATACTTTAGTATGTATTGTATCCTGTTGTGTTCTAGTCCTTACAGCACTCTTTTGCATTTCATTTTCTATTTCAGCAGAAAAGATACCTTTACCAGAGTCAGCGATACAGAACTTTCTCTCATTTATTCTGACTAGTCCTCACCATTAACTCCGTAACCTGGACAAAATATATTGGAGAAATAATGCATCCCATTGTCTTGCAAGCATCCTGCTTTCACCATGTGATTTAAGCATTCTGCTAGAAAACTTCATCTTCCCTAATTGTTATAACTAGAAAAAATATCAACACAATCTCTAGGTACTTTTGATGTAAAAGTCAAAGGAAATTCAATCAACTCATTGACTATAAGGTCATGTTTTCTCTAAGTTCAGCCACAAAACCAGTTCTTTTGTTTTGACTTGCATCTTCTTGCACTTGCCTTGAACATCTTATTAACAATATGTGTAAGTATCTTATCCAGAATATTATTACTATCCTAGACTGTTGACTCCAATTTCATAAATGTATAAGAAGTGAGCAAATTAAGTAGTATGAACTATGACAGTCCTCTGACACTGACAGTGTAGTGTATTGGCCCACACATGCTGTACAGCATAATGATTACATTACAATCTTGTGATATTATTCAAAATGACTTCAGATAAATGAATGATAAACTAGGGGTTATGCTTCTTTTATTACAGGGCTGATAAGGTAGCTAATCAGTGTCCAAGTATATGTCATTACATAAATTATGAACCAGAGTTTGATGTGTATTCCCAAAGAACCGGAGCCTGAGTGTCATCTGGTATAAGACTACAGGCTGAAAAATGAATTCTGAAAACAACAGCCATTTTTGTTCCAACTGTATTAATAAATTACTAATAAATAATCTTAAAAGGTTAGGAGACGGTCTTTTCATCCATTAGCAGAATTTTTGTGTGCTAAATAACTCTAGATTAGTGTGTGTATATTTAAAAGATTACTTTTGCAGGCAAAGATTCTACCCTTGTGCCCACTTAAAAGGAATGATCTTTTGGATAGTTCTGTAGAGGATAGATAAACAAAGCTTAGGGATTGCTTTTTCTTTTTTTGTGAGTAAGATGTCTATAATTTTGGGGAGGCTAATTATGGCACGTGCTGTAATTGCTTTATGTTCAATGTACTGCTTCTGAGTCTGACAGCCCACTTCAAGCTAACTGATCAGCTGATTTCTGAAGCAAAAGGTGACAGGTGAAAGAGTTGTAGTTGAGAATGGTTATTCCCTCCTTCTCCTCTCCATCTATCTTGTGAACAATGGCAAGCTTAATTATTAAACCAATATGCTAGTTCCTGGTTGATATCTAGCATCTAATAAATTGGCTTTGGCAGATGCATTTCATAATACAAATATTCACTTGTAAAAGTTTCTGTATACTGAAAATAGAATTTATTCTCATCTTGGATTCTTCAATTTTTTTGGTATGTTCAAATGTATATATTCAGCTTCACAACATTCACCATAGGCCCGGGAACTAGAGGTGAGGGAGTGCTGCAGCAGCCCCAGGGTTCCGGTTGCTAGCCCCTTGCCCGGGGTCCCAGCCACCAGCCCCGTGCGCCCGGGGTCCCGGCTGCTGGCCCTGTGCCAGGGGCTCTGCTGCCAACCCCATGCCCTGGGTCCTGGCTGCCACCCCACTTGCCTGGGGTCCCAGCTGTTGCCACAGTCTAAGTTGGAAAATGATTTTTTTCAGTGAAAATGAGATTTTTCTTTGGATTTTTAAAATCTTTTTTGTGTTGGGAAATGAAAATCCAAAAATGGGAAAAAATCGTCTACTAAAATGTAAAATTTTCAGGAAAGATATTTGGTTTTTGTTTAAAAAAAAAAAAAATAGATTTTTGGGTGACAATGTCAAAAAGGTGATTTTTGGGGTGATTTTGTCAAAAAGCCATTTCCTGTATATAAACAAAACAAAGATCTTGATAGAAAATTTTCAGCAGATCTACTGAGTTTATAATGGACCCCTTAGAAGAGCTTGGGGCCAGGTTCTGTGCTCACTTCTACCTATGTAAACACAGTGAACTCAAGTTTACACATTTGACGGAGAATTCAAGTCTGAGTTCAACTGAGCTGAAATTGAGTTAGAGTCCTCAGGTTTATGGAGATTGTCAAGAGTGTTTACAAAGTTGTGTCAGTGTTTCAGCCATAATCCTACATCTAACGGAGTTTAATGTAAAGCATAAGTTTTAGCGCCAACTGAAGGCAAACCTACCACTGTGATAATAGTGCTGATCACTAGCATCACAGTTTCTGTTTGTGCATGCACAGCACTGAATTTACATGCCCAAATCTGAAATATGGAACTCCTGTGAACTACCACAGGATGGTAGTGATTTCTTTGAACTACCACAGGCTGAGTGACTCATCTTCCCAATGCCCAAGGTTTTTCTATTTGTTTTGTTAGGTTTTTTAAAATAACTCTGAGTTGTGTCCAATCTTTTTTGCTGTGAAAACTACTGCGTGACTGAGTAAAATCTCTGTTCCTGTCCAGAGCCTGGGAGAATAATATGAAATGGAAATTTGTCCCAGACAGCATTTGAGCACCAAAGGAGGTAGTGCCATGTAACTGATATGGTATATGGTTCTTATGTAATTACATCAACAACAATCATTGGAATTCCCTTCCCCGCCTTTTCTATTCTCTCTCTCTCGCTCTCTCCCTTTCCCACCTTTTCTACTGTTTCTCTCTCACACACACTCCTCAGAGGGAATCCCTGAGTATGCTCAGCAGATTCTCCTCACCTTTCTTCTTTGGCAGTCACCAGTGGAATAGTGCATAATGCCTAATGTAGCAGTCTGCTGCCTTCCCTGGGGAACAGTGATTATCCTTCACAGCTGTGGAGACCAGAAGGCTTGAGAGGCTTTTGTGGGCCAGCAAGCATGGAAGTAGGTTTTGCTGAATCGAGCCCCATGTAATTAAATGGTCAACATTTATCTTGTGAGTAAAGAATAATTACATGATATATGTTTCCTCTAAAAAACAACAGCAAGCCTTTTAGCAGGTCTTTAGTTCAATGAAAAAGCTAAATGAAATAAATAATCTATTGAAAAGTGGGGACATATGTTTGTCCAAGATTAATGTAAGAAGGAAGGATTTTTATTAAAATAGAATTCAAAATATCAAAAAGTACAAGCATTTTAATTTAATACTTAACATCCACTAAATAACATCATAACTGTGGAGAAAATCTGAGATGAGGAAAGCATATATATTAAGCAGACTATTTCAGTATGGGTTCCATTTGCCCTATTGCTAAGGGAAAGGTCACATTTTTCCTTTTTCCTGTTAAAGAACCAATTACTGAAATTAAATCAGGAAGGAAGATCCTGCCAATTAGACCCAAGTCCATGTGCACTGGTAACCCATGGCTTCGTGGGAACCTGACGGCTGTCTTAGTATACAGAGTGAGGATCCACAGGGCGAGGAGCTGAGTCTGAGAGTCACTACAATATCTGCGCCACCACTGAACAGCTCTTGCAGCGGAGCCATTGATGGGCTGTGAACCTTGTGCGACCAAGGATCACTGGATATGCTGCCCACAGAGGGCCTGATTGGCAGTGCATCTACCCCGATTAGGCACACTACTTAAGCCTGGAGGGAATGCCAAGAAGTTGTCTGTGCAACTGGGTGGCTCTCTAGCTCGCTTCTATGACAGGCCCTATTTCTTTGCCTAGCTCTGGTTCCTGGCTTCCAACTTCAGCTCTGACCGTTAGCCCTAGTTCCAGTTTCTGGCTCTGACCCTTGGCTCTGGCTCTGCTCATTAGGCCTGATTCCAGCTTCAACTACTAGGCACCACCACCCACACTCTGGCTGTGAAACATGGTCTGTGCTGTAAAACAGCTCTCCTCTGTACTAGTTTGGTAGGGTCAGCTCCTTCTGGCAAGGTGTGGCCCTAGGACTTGCTACACGTGCCCTAGCAATGACCCAACCTAGTGTGTTGTACAAACACATAGCAGTTTTCCCCTATTCCATTTCAGATGATGAGGCTTTACCCTGAGGATGGGGGGCATGGATCAGCATTAATGTTGCACTCCCCATCAGTATCCGGGCCGGGGAAGCTAATGATCCAACTAGCGGACAAAATTTGGTGATAAATCCTGATCACATGTCACCTGAGGCACATTGCGTATATGATAAGATGACCCTGAGGATGCTCATGTGATTAAGATCCCATCTTGCACACTATCAGAGGCAGGTCACTTGATGCTGCTGCTTACCTGGATCATGCTCTGTTGGCCTACCCAGGCAGAAAATAGAACAGTGAATACCCAGCAATTCACAGACTGCATGAAATATGCTGATATGTATCTCTGTATTTCCAAGGAAGGCAAAAACTTGTTGGAGGGAAGAATAGAAGTTGAGTGTGTGCTGAATTAGGGTGGAGCAAACTAGCAGGAAATGTCTTCCTGACACCAGAAGTGGCCAGATGTAATTTCTGGCATAGTCCACGTGAACACAGTGTAGAGCAATAAAATGAGACAATGAAATGTGGTACAATAGCATCTTTCAAAAACAAAAGTCATTCACTGAGGATATTATATAGCAGCCAGATAAGCAGCAGTAATATCCAGACACAACTCTTGCATAAGGGATCTTTGCAGGTTATTTTCCCTCAACCCTAGCACACCAGTACCAGCACTCCATACCTGGCACTTGTGCTCACACTAGTAGCAGTGGGGGTTGGCTGCTTGTTCTGCATATTCTCACACCCAGTGGTCATGCCCCTGCCTTGCCTCCAAATCCCCTCTGAAGCTGTGAAGGCTGCTGTGGAGAGAACCACTTCACATTCTTCTCCACAGCATATGGTGTGCAGAGCCCATCTGCATTTACTCTCCATGGCTTACCCCCATGGTATCGCACCTTTTCCACTGGTTAGGATGTTTTACACCTATGCTGTAGATAGAGGCATGTTCTTCATTAGAGATGTTAAAAATCATTTGACCAGTTGTGCAAAATCTCTTATAGTATTTCTAGATAGTAGGCCAAATTCTTCACATGCAGCCTAGATTGTATGGGCTGGGCTGTTAGGAACTGTATCTTTATCACTCTATGTTTAGCACCATTTGCACCAGTGGCACTATATTAAAATGTTAAATAACAATTAATTATAATTAATCCTGGTGTAACTACATTGATTTAAATAGTTACTCCAGGGAGTAATTTGGCCCAGTTTGTTGTCACTCATTGCATTTCTAGTGACTTTGGGTTTTTTAAACATTATTTTTTATAAATTAATTTGAAAATTAGGTTTTGACTTGCAAAGCTAAACTTTTGCTCTGAGGATTCCCAAAGTGTAACCCCACCCTTATTTCTCTGGAAACATTTATGATCAGAATGACAGAGGATGTTTACAGTAATACAAAACAACTATCAGAACCATGGTGACTGGAAGACAGTAACACTTTCTAAATACTGTGTTTGTTTTAAAAAATATATTGCATATGGTGGACAATATTATAGAATAAATATATAACGTATGTGTACGATAAGGGGCATGCAAATATACTTTCATTTTTTTATTTTGTTAACTGGTATGCAAGGTTCTAAAAAGGATATTTTTTTAAAGAACATGCTACAGCTTTACAGTATTAGATCCCAGTGTACATATTTGCTAATAATCCTCCCAAAACAAACCCCAAACCCACCACTACTGTATCCATACCAGTGAAAAATCTGCCAGAAAGTAGCTACTTGATATTCCTTTTTATTACTGCAGCTGGCTTGTTTTTTCTAGTCAAAATAAAAGAAAATCACAGGATCCTTAAAATAATACGTGACAGCAAGTAGTTACTGAGAAATGCACATCCCTGGCTCTTAACTTTGTAGCATCCATCCAGATGGCAGATTAGAGGCTGGGATCTGCAGGGTGGTGACAAATACATGGGTAATAGCATTCAGCTTGCCTAACTGTAAAAGTGAATTCACTATTCCTCTTTGATAGTAGACCTGACATGTCAGATGAGAAGAATCTCTGGAAGAACCTGCCAAAGCAACAACACAAATAAATGCCAGATACAAGTGCTGCTTGATGTAGAATTACAAACATTGTACCTATCATCGATTCAAATTTAGCTGATATGTAAAGTCTGTGTTGTTATTACATCAGGCAAACAGTAACCTTGGAAAGCTAACTGGTATGGTTATACAAAAAAAGTGTTTAGACAGAGTAGTCTCTAGTGACTTCCTCCAGTAACACAGGTCTAGCTATTGTTTTCTTATGGTGAAAGCAAAGATCTTGGATTTTTATTCACAATGTTTAGTGTTTGTTTAACAGTCGGGATCCAACTATCATGCCTGCACACCCCAAACTCATTGTCAATCATTTGAATTTTGTACAAATAACATCATTGATCTCTGGCTTTTGCTGAGGGGTACAAAATGTAACTTGGGAAGGGGATGATGCAAAGGGGATGATGGCTTCTATTGACCTTTGCATTCCTTGGATCATGGGCTGACTGTGTGCTTGGGTGGTCCCCTGGTGGGTAAATTATGACCCCAATGAGCTCATACAGCAGCTAGGAATTTCTGGGGTGCAGGGGAAACCGTAGCCTTGCCTCCTACAATGAGTGAGTGGGGAAGGCATGGGAGCCATTAAGCCAGGTCTACACCATTAGAGGATCCCCCTGTAGTGAGGTGATCCAGCCAGGACCAGAAATGTTGGCTCTAGAATTTCTTGGTGCCAGTAGAGCAGTCCCAATATAACTGTGGATCCGGATCTTTCTATTTCAGTTTCTAGTGCTTGGAAGAACACTGTGAACAGGGAGCCATCAGCTTTCCTTGCTCAAATGAGGTGAACAGGTTTTTGTCCAAAATATTCCTGCGCTGCTTGCTTTGGGTGAAATACTCTGCTTTAAATTGCAAAAATGTCAAACTAGGCAATCTTTTTTTCCTGGTATCTTTGTATGTCTTCATGACATGACTAGCAACACTGGTTCCCCCTCTAGTATGCACCGGAAGATGCAGGCAGAGAAAGCCTTTACATCATACTGTTAATGATAGTTGCAGGTTACACTCCTACAATTACTCTAAATTCTTATTTTTTTACTACTTTCTTCTATAGCAATAATTTAAAGTGATACATATGGAACTTATTTTTGAATATAGTTTCTATATCTCTCAGGGAATATCAAGATTTATTCAACAGACATGTGCAAGTATGATAGCATAAAGAAGCATAAAATAAATTAAAATCTATTAGTTTAAATAGACAAAATGAAAATAGTTATATTTTTGCTTTGTTTCCAAAACATCTATCCATTCTATGCTCCTAACATTACCTGTAACAATCACTCATTTGTTATTCCTTTTTACTTCTCTTTTTGCTCATTTGTAATTAATATGTTATTACTCTTCAAAAGAGTATATGGAAAGGCCAAACAATAGAAAATATTAGTCAGGCAGTTTACACTTAAAAAATCTGTAATGGAGGGATTAACTGCCAAGAGCCAATTTATAGTATATATTTCACATAAGAAATAATCCAGTTGATATCTCCTTTATCAAGAGGAACTTCAATTTTGAAACAAGTTCTTCACAAGGTATAATAATTTCAAAGTCCTCGGACCAAATTCTGCTCTACATTACACAGGTTTAAAGATGAGAATATCCACTTATTTCAATGGAGTTAAACCAAAGTAACTAGGAGCCAGAATCTGGCCTTGCATCCATATTTTTTTTTTTTTGCTCAAAATTAAAGCTCAGCCAAGTGAGAATGAGCTTCTTTTGTATTAAACTCTTATCTCCCCAATCTAAAAAAGCTTTTGTAGATCAGGCAGAGCTACAGTTTCATCCAGGTTCCTATCAGGCTGTTCTGTGTTACTACAGTCAAAACTCTTGGATTATTATATTTAGATCAACATATTGAAAAGTAATATAAAGACATCTAAATCTTAAATCTTTTTAGAGGTTATAGGTGAATAATGAGATTATCTGTAGATTTCTTGCATTGGCAAAGTTTTAACATTTCACTCAATGTGTCTAAAGGTTATATCTATTATTGATTTATCATATCTGAAGACAGTATTTCAACAGCTCTGGTCTTACAATATTTAGGGGGCAACAAGGTTTCTTAATCACAATTTTAGCTGTTAAGAAAGACTGATTCATTGCATACAATCCTAAATATTGTTGTACATTTTCTCCAGATAATATTGATGCTCAAATCATTTTATTTATCATTGTCTAAGCTAATTATCTAATGATTTGTTTACATAATCTTGTTTATATTAAGTAGATAGCAACAATTAACTTTGTTTTAACTGTAGTTATTTGAAATACAGTACTGGTAATATCTGCCAGAAGCAAATAAACATATTAGCAGGAAATGCTTAAATGATCTGGATAACCCTATGAGCCAGCATAGCAGGTGGTAATATCCTGTTTTTAAATTACATTTCAGCAAGTGAACATAATAAATCCTCTTGTGTTATATATTTCGCTGGTAGCAACTTATACTCACATTATTCTATTTGACCTCATTACTGCTAATCATTATCACATTTTTAATAGCTGCCACAGTGAGTGAAACAGTTAATACAGTATTTCTTGCCGAAAGAGAGCCTGTCAGGTTATTGATGACAAATTAAAATTAATAAAGAAGATCTGTGTTGAATTTGAGGGAATGGAATAACTACGAGCATCCAGATGATTGGAAAGGCCTCTGGGGTACTCTGTGAAGAATAATGTTTTTGGTGTACGTGTATTGTCTTGAAAGGAACGCTAAAACTGCCAAATCTCTGCTTTTGCCTGGAAGACTTCCTGAAATAGGAGCTGTATTCTTTTGGCCCTCATCACATGTAATTTATCCCTCAGAGAGTTATTTCCTGTTCTGTACACCTTAGCTCTGTGCGGTAATAATAGCATGTTCCTAAGGTTCTACAGTTTTATTTACCTCAGTAAGAACCTTTACAAGAACAATCACAGGCACATACTGCAGGAGTCCAGATGATATAGTAAATGAGTAAAAGTTCAATACTGCATTTCTTCAGTATATACTGCTACTCAGGAAATAGAGCCTGTTACTATTTATTTTAAACTTTCTGTGGTGATATAATTTTCTTTTCAAATCACTTGTTTGTTAAGGATGGTAAAACAATTATATACTGTTCAGGAATTCTCTGTCTCTGTATTTTTATCTATGCTAAAGTGAACTAGAGACTGGAATGTAACTCACTTTATGAAATGTATACATACATTTACATATTTTATATGCTTTGTGTCTATTTTTAAATAGCAGTGTTTACTAAAGGTGCACATTCCACAGAGAATTGGGTAGCTAACTGGAGAGAGTCATTCACCATCTGGGACTATAGTTCAAGGCCTTCCTGAGGTCCTGAATTAATTGAATATAGTGGTATTAGTTCAGTCCTTAGTAGACAGTAGTCCACATCACAAAATCACAAGACATAATTTTGACTGTGCCCAGGAGGCATACCAAGGAGACTGAATTATCCCTTACCAAAAGAGAAAGTAGTCCTTGGAGGTCAACATTAGAGGTCATTGGTGGGTCAGAGTAGAGAAACACCAACACTAGATATGCCCTAAAAAGGAAAACAAAAAAAAAAAAATGTTCCAATTACAGTATGTAAGCAATTCATGCAGAATTTCTTTACACAAAGGGTTTTAGAGTATGAACAAATTGGCAAAGTCAGTAGCAGAAGTATGAGTTCATGGGAGTACTTAGATGAATTTTTTGGAAAGGAAGGAATACAAGGTACAGCTATTAACTACTTTGGAGCAGTTAAGCTGCTAAACTACTGTATATTGCATATATATTCCTAGGTGTATAAGACGAGGCCCTGGTGGATCATACGTTCTTCAGGTCCTTAATATTCATGTATTTCTTTGGAACTAAACAGGATATTTTAGTGCATAAAGAGAGAAGTAATTGAAAAATAATTAGGCAGTTTTTTAATATTGAAGTCAATATTATTAGCCTTGTTTCAAATTAAAGATCAGAATTATCATCTGAATTTTAGCATATTGGATCAGATCTGAAGCTCATAAACTTTGTCCAAAGGTTCAGTAACAACATAAATTGTGCTTTATGCGTCTCTTATAAAGTCCCAAAGCGAGGTAAATGGCCATGTAATTAATATCATACATTTTACAGGCTTTACATCTGTATGTTGAAATGTAACCTTCCTTTCATATAGGATTAAGGGGATGTTAGGGGCTTCAATAATTAAGATAAAATTTTGTGTACTTCACATGGTTGACAAATACCAGTCAAATTGCTCTGTATCCCTGAAATGTAAAAATAAAAATATAGAAAATAAGGAATTAATTCAATTAAACATTTTCCCACACGTATTTCACCTTTCCTCACTCCTCAAGGGAATCATTCTTGAATTGTAGTTCACTAGCAGACTATTTTTACCATTATTTTTAACTTAATGAGTATACCTTACACATCAGAGAGAAAGTACAAAGGTTAAATTTTACATTAAGAGCACATCACAACATGGTATGCAAATATCCCTATGCAAATGTAAAACCACTAGAAGATAAATGTGTTATATTTTTAACCAGTTAACTATGACTGTGAAGTATGGTGTGAGATATTCAGTGGTTTCATTTTTATATCTTTCTTGTAAATAATGCATAAAGTACGTAGATGTTGTCAAAATATGATTAAGCTATTAGCTTTATAGTTTTCATAGTTAAGAATGTGTTCAGCATGTAGCTCATAATAACTCATTTCTAAATGCAGAGACCATTATAAACTATTTCTTGTTCAAGTGAATGTTATCATGTGACATAATGATTTTGCTTAAAACCACGTTAAATGAGGAGTAAAATTAAACAATATTGCATGAATTGTGTTTGACTAATTTTGTGTCACATTATATTAGCCAAGCTTTCAAAATATGTGTTAATGACAAATAGTGTAAGCCCCTAACATACTTTATATGTCTGTAAAATCACCCTTAAGTCATTAGCTTTTAAAAGGTTCATTTTGTTTGCAGTTTTTGTAGCCAGTGGCTTTTTAGTGATTACTTTTGTCTACGAAACTAGACATGATAAAAAAAAGATATTTTACATACGTCTTTGGGACTTATTGCCATATTGTGGAGGCATACTGTGTGCATTAAAACAACATCTAATAACCGATGAACTTAACAGTTTTGAGATAAATATTACTAAGGGTGCATTTTTAATACTGATATTGCATTTACATAAGCAGCATGCTGAAAAGGACTAACTAAGCTTTTAATCAACAGTTTGTTTCTCTTAGGTTCTGATTTGTCAATTGCCAGTCACACAAAATTTACTATACTAGTATTTAATATTTAATAAATTATTTTAATTCTGTAGCCAACTATACTTTTAAAATGCCATACTTTCCTACAATAGATTACTCCTAGCTTGTTTTTATTTTAAATAAATGCCACTGGAATTCGAAAATGTTTTGTTTTTATTCCTCCCAGGCAAATATGATTATGCGCTAGCCAAAATAGCTACTCAAGCTCGACTTTGTCAGGATAAGGATATATGAAGTGGATATATGAACTGCAACATTCAAACAGCGCAAGGTAAAATATGTAATGTTTACATTCATTGCTTGGAAATACAGTTTGACCTTTTGTTGGAAGAGCGGCAACCTTTCTGTAGTTATAAAGACAGTCTTCACGGGTCATACAAACAAATTTAAAGTGTTGCAAAACTCAAACAATACTTAGTATCATGTTTGGAGTAATGAATGTCCAAATCCTGCTAATTTTACTCACAGGAGTAGTCCCACTGGATCATATTCAGTTCTCAGCAGCTAAACTATAACTAAAGTATACTTTTGAATCTAAACTACTTGGCAGGGAGCATGTAACTTGCGAAAGGTGGAGTATAATGTAGGGTAGCTGCAAAGCTGGTGTAAATCATGAAGGATGGTGCTAAAATTGCATACTGTGCCCACCTAGCAAAGCTGCTTCTAGAGACTCTTCTTAGGGTCCACTGAAAGTGGAGCTGGTTCTGATGGCTCCAAGTGAACAATCAGGTGATAAAAAGGGTCCTCAATATTTCTTGCCAAATCGTCTCAATATTTTGGAGAGAAAGAGGGGGAGAGAGAGAGAGAGAGAAACACAAAACCCTGCAGCAATCTATGTTATAAAGTACAGGGTTACTAGCCCATCACAAAGATGTCCAAATACATCCAGAGATTTTCCCCCCATCCCACCTGTTTGCATCCCAGCATATCTTCCTTTTAGCTCAGGGGTTGTGTGCTCTTGTGGTTAGAGTTGGAGTGGGAGCGGAGGGTGGAACTGGGAGTCAGAACTCCTAGGCTTAGCTTTTGTATTCAGGGATGTAAATCCTTCCCTTGTAGCCTCCATGGTACACAGATGCCTGACACACTCAGGACCGGCTCCAGGCACCAGCTTAACAAGCAGGTGCTTGGGGCGGCCAAGGGAGAGGGGTGGCACCTGCGGCAATTCGGGGGCGGCAGGTTCCTCACTCCCTCTAGGAGCGAAGGACCTGCCGCTGAACTGCCGCCGCCGATCGCGACTTTTATTTTTTTTTTCCAATTGTCGCCGCCGATCGCGATCGCGGCTTTTTTTTTTCGCTTGGGGCGGCAGAAATGCTAGAGCCGGCCCTGCTGACACTGCACAGACCCCATTAGGCCAGCTCAAAGATTTAAGCAGCAGCAGTTCTGTGGCAGCTGAGTTTCTGTTGCTGCATCCTGTTGCATCTCTGACCTATGTTCCATCGGGACTTCAACTACACTTGCCCAGAGCTGGTTTAATGTGCCTGCTGCTCTCCACCCACCCTGCTGTGAGTAGAGCTTGGGCAGTTGGCACACAGAACCAGAACTGAAAGCAGAGTTGGGAAGAGTGGCAGGAGCTTGGCTTGAAGCTAGCTGTCTCCTGCATCAGTTGCAGAACCTGGCTTTGTAGATTAAAGAAGAGACAGAATCATGAGGAGGAGCCCATCTGAAAGCAGGGGCAAAGAATCATAAGGTGAGGGATGATCATGATCATTTGGGATGAGGGGAATTTGGGGTGATGAGATGAGAGGGAGTAGAGTTTGAATGGCGGAAGAGAGATATTGGGAAGGAACTAGCAGTGAGTAGGAAGAAAAGAGGGAAGACAAAACCACAGAAAGATAAATTCCTCAACAGCAACAGGAGAAAGAGGACAAATTACAGTCAGGTGGCACGAGATGAGAACTCTAGCAGGTGCCATTTTTAAAAAGTAAAAACAGAGAGAGGCTTGTGAATACAGGTAGAAAATAACAACTGGCATTGCCATCAGTGAGATCCTGCATGGGTGCAGCAGTCCCATGTGCTAAATTGTAGGATTGGAGTCTAAGGCCCTGATCCTGCAACTATTTGGGCATATGAAAGAGCGCCTGCATGGGAGGTGGTTTGGCAAGAATGAAGAGACAACCCCTTGTCTTTCCTAAAGTGATGGGTCTCCAAAAAAAGTTCAGAAAATTCAAACAGCAACTGATCCTGCACCACTGATGTCAATAGGAATGTTACCACTGTGAGTTATTTTCCAAATTTTAATTAATATCATTGGGATTTTTTTTCTGTAATACCATTTCCAGGTGATTTTCATTGTCTTCAATGTTTAAGCCTTATTTGCATATTCTCAAATTTACTGTATAACAGCTAAACCGCTTAATGTAGATGTATGGACAAAATAATTAGATAGCATGTTGCCAGTAAAAGAGAACTGTCCTCAAATCTATTTGCAATCTATTTTAATATTAAACTCTTTCAACAAGATAGACAAAATTTAAATTTCCCAAGTTCCTCTCTTCTGTTTTTGTTTTTATTATTATTGCTGTAATCTCAAATTCATACTATCCTGTATCTAGCCTATATCACTGGGATTTAAATTCACTAATTACATAGGTCATCACTGTAATGAATTAGTATGTTAATCTTTATTAAACTAAAACAGGATATTTTGATTGTGGAATTATAGAATTCTTTTAATGGACAACTGTTATTAATGGAGATTTGCAACCACTCTGTGTGTCTTATTTAACTTCAGTATGCTTTGGTTCATAGTTCCTGTTGTTAAGTGCAGAAAGTACAGGGCTTGCCAGAATCACAAACACACCTCAGTGAAGCTTTGATTTTACAGTGTGCTCCATGTGGTCAGATCCCTTAGCCTGCACAGAAGTTAGTACCACATGAATTCAGGAATCTATTTGCATGTTACTCAACACAAGATCAGGGCTTATAACTTTCTAAAGCACATGATGGTAATGGTGGGTTTATTTCCCATTCCCCCAACACACACACATGCTTTTAGCTTCCATAATTTTGGTTCTGGTCCTAGACAGGACCAACATGGTAAGAGCCACATAAGTACCTAGGCAGATAGATTGAAAGCTTCCATTGAGAGGCCTTAAAATAAGAGTCCCGTTGTGTAATTTTGAAAAACATACAATCAGAAGAAACTAGGTTTGTCTGTGAGATGATATGTTTTTCTTGAAAATGAAGTCACATGGTTTTTTTAAAGCTATTTTTAATAATATCGTAGGCCTAAATCTGGCTTGGTTTACACACATGAGTAGTTCCATGCCAAACTGCTGGCATGAGTGAACTAATTGAATTTGGTCTGATATGTAGAAATTCTGGTTGGCACAATACTGAATTCACTAATACTAATTATATTATTGTTTAACTACTGCATGGGTTTCTGATCTTAGTGTTTGAATGACTGACTCATGATCTTGTTATATTTTGGTTGTGGCACAAAGCTACTCTTTACTGGCCAAACAGATGAGCTATTTGGAAATGTTCTCTGTGGTCTTTCTTATTGTTTTTCAGTCAGTCAAAATTTTGCTTTGCTGCATCCATATCAAATAATATTAAGCACTTTATACTTGCAGAACGCGACACATATGTTAGCTAACAGCTCATGTCAAGTAGATAAATACCACCCCTATTTTACAGCTAGAGAGACTGGGACAGAGGTGTGTCAGAGCCAAGGCTGTGCAATGAGTTAGTCTCAGCTGAGATTAGCTGTTAGGAATTCCTAGCTCTCAGCCCTAGTGCTGTTCCTCCGGACCAGCACATCTACACAAACCTGCATTATTCATGAACAATCTTCTTCCAGGAGGCATGTATATACTGATGCTGATATATGAATGGATAGTACTCAGCTGTGGATTAATCCCAGACCCCAATAGCAAGACTTTCTTTCTTTATTTAGCTCCCTTGCTGGAAGTAGTTTTCTGTCCTTTCTTTTTAACTATTGTCATTGTGAGACTTTAAAGTTCAGAAGAAAGGTGAGCCTCTCCCACCCAGTCAGTCGGACTCTTCTGCTTTGTAGATTAGATGCCTTAAAATGTTTCACTTTTAGAAACACAGAATCCTCCTTTGACATGAAAGTGTTCCCAATAAATCCAGTCTGAGGATACTATGTCAACTCTTGGACCAGGGGTAGTGCTGGTGTTTAAACATGGTGATTTACTACTTCTCTATATATTTAGATAGCTGAAAGCCCCCCAAAGGCTACCGTGGTGCTGGTGATTGGATAGGATGGCAATGAAATAAGGCATCAGATTGGAGTGGGGAAAAGATGCAGACACAGGAAATGCTGGGATTTCTAGTGCTCCTGTGCTCAACTCCTTTGATAAAATCTTCATGATACCCACCCTACCCTTATGACATAGAAAGCTACAGCTTTATCTAAAGCATTTTCCCTCTGGACACTTGTCAGAACAAAGACTATAGACTTTGCATATAATTTATACTCGTGTATATGAGGAGCTTGTCACATCTTAATGTTGAACCTCACCAGAGAGCAGACCTCTTAAGCACTCTGTATTCTGCAGAGTGCTCTGCATTTGGGTGGGAAATCGAAAGTGCTCTGCAGCTCTACCCTCTCCCTCCCCCATTTGCATGCTTTGTATTTGCTGCCCAGCCACTATTGTGGTTCTGGCTGCAATCACTGCATCCTTTTCCTGACTGTCACAGTTTTCCTGGGGTTCTCTTCCCCAGAGAATAAATGTGTCAAGGAGGGGAGAAAAAAGAATTGGGGGAAGCATTGAGGCAGAAGGAAGCTGCGAAGAACCTGGGAGAAGGCACATTCAGGATTCCAGTTGTGAGGCAATTGCCTGATTGGGGGCGGGGGAGAATAATGCACATTAAGTGGGACATTTTATAAATTTGATATGAAAATAAAAATAACTAGATAAATTCAGATTTTCAGGTACTTAGCAATTGTTGCAGGAAGGAAATCAGAAAGGACTAAGTTATAGCATTATAAAACTAATTATTGTGCCTCTGTCCACATAGGGCCAGTTTCACTGGCCAGTGCAGGAGGAATGGGTCCATACCCTCCCCCTTCCTTGTCCACTTTCTGTATTGCCAACCCCATGTGTTCAAAAGTTATGAGTCAGACGCAAAATTCAGAAGATTGGATTAAAATCAAGAGTTTTTAAAAAACAATAAATATGGGATCTTTTTATTTGCCTTTTGGTTTTTGCTTCTTTATGCTGCACGTTTTCAAACTGCGCCTCACAATTATAAGGGCTAGAAATGTAACTAGGGGCAGAGCTCTTCTTGACCTGCTGCTCACAAACCGGGAAGAATTAGTAGGGGAAGCAAAAGTCGATGGGAACCTGGGTGGCAGTGACCATGAGATGGTCAAGTTCAGGATCCTGACACAAGAAAGAAAGGAGAGCAGCACCCAGACTTCAGAAAAGCAGACTTTGACTCCCTCAGGCAACTGATGGGCAGGATCCCCTGGAAGAATAACATGAGGGGGAAAGGGGTCCAGGAGAGCTGGCTGTATTTTAAAGAATCCTTATTGAGGTTGCAGGAACAAATCATCCCGATGTGTGGAAAGAATAGTAAATATGGCAGGCGACCAGCTTGGCTTAACAGGGAAATCCTTGCCGATCTTAAACACAAAAAAGAAGCTTACAAGAAGTGGAAGATTGGACAAATGACTAGGGAGGGGTATAAAAATATTGTTCAGGCCTGCAGGAGTGAAATCAGGAAGGCCAAATCACACTTGGAGTTGCAGCTAGCAAGAGGTGTTAAGAGTAACAAGAAGGGTTTCTTCAGGTATGTTAGCAACAAGAAGAAAGTCAAGGAAAATGTGGCCCCTTACTGAATGAGGGAGGCAACCTAGTGACAGAGGATTTGGAAAAAGCTAATGTACTCAATGCTTTTTTTGCCTCTGTCTTCACGAACAAGGTCAGCTCCCAGACTGCTGCACTGGGCAGCACAGCATGGGGAGGAGGTGACCAGCCCTCTGTGGAGAAAGAAATGGTTCAGGACTATTTAGAAAAGCTGGACGAGCACAAGTCCATGGGGCCGGATGCGCTGCATCCGAGGGTGCTAACGGAGTTGGAGGATGTGATTGCAGAGCCATTGGCCATTATCTTTGAAAACTCATGGCAATCGGGGGAGATCCCGGATGACTGGAAAAAGGCTAATGTAGTGCCCATCTTTAAAAAAGGGAAGACGGAGGATCCGGGGAACTACAGGCCAGTCAGCCTCACCTCAGTCCCTGGAAAAATCATGTAGCAGGTCCTCAAGGAATTAATTCTGAAACACTTAGAGGAGAGGAAAGTGATCAGGAACAGTCAGCATGGATTCACCAAGGGGAAGTCGTGCCTGACTAACCTAATTGCCTCCTATGATGAGATAACTGGCTCTGTGGATGAGGTGGACCACAGTTGACAGCTAGACTATGAAGTGGTTAAGGGGAGTCTGGCTTTCTTTTCCCTCCGCTCCCCTTGGAAGGTGGTGGGGTCCTGCCTCCTCTGGTGCCCCTTGAGGGTGTGGGCTGCTGAGACCATATATTGTGTCCCGGCAGGTAACAGAGGGTATCCAGCTTTGCTTTTTCCCTCTCCTTTTCTCCAGAAATGGGGGAATCTTCTGAAAAAGGGCTGCAAGAATCTTTTGGAAAGTATTAGGTAACCTTAAAATAGGGGTCACTACCTGCTATCCTTATAATGAAAATTGAGTCTCATGTAATCCCATGACTCCAGAAACTGAGGCTTTAAGAATAGCACAAATTATTATTAAACTCAGGATAAAACCATGAAAGGTGGCAATTCTTCACTTTGCAGACACTAGTACTACTATAGCTTCTAGCCTTGTGCAGTCCTCTGTGCCACACCTCCCCTTTGCACATCCATGTAAGGCTGTGCAAAATCTGCGCCCACAGATGTATCCTTTCTAATGGTGTATCATCACAGTTGTATGTGAGCATGGGAAAAAGTGACTGCTGCCAATTTGGGCCCTTTGTTCTACCTTTGTAGGTCTCTGCTACACATTTAGGATCAAATTTTCATTTCAGTCCCTAAACTTCCCTCTGTTTTGTGTCAATGAACATTTCACCCTCATTTCCCTCCTATAATAGGTAATTAGATATTTCACTCCTAATACTTAAACCTGCAATTCTGAGCAGCTGCAACCACTTGCAGGTGCCAAATTGTATTAGCAAAATCAAAGGCCAGTGGTAAAAATCTGAAACGTTATGTTTAGAAGATTGAGAGGTATGTAGAAAGCATAATATTCAGAGGCCTTACTGGTGTGGATAGTGTAAATGATGTGCTGGCCATTATTTGAGTACCGTTGGCATGCAAGAGAATCAAGAACTGGTCTCTCCATGATGAGGGACAAATTCTGTGGCAGTCTGTACAGATAGGAGGCAGGATAGTCTGGTGTTAGGAAGGGAAGGGGTACTTCAGCCTTTAGGATACCGCCCTGGCACCTCCAGCATAGTGGAGTTACAAAGCCCCCTCTAACTCAGATTCTGTGTTGAGCTCAGCTCAGCAGTGGTTCAGTGATGAATTCGGTCCTCAGTCCATAAGGTTATTTTTACTTGGCATGGGGGTTACTAATTCCAGGACTATGATACCTACACATGCTGTTGGGATAAAAAAAGAGATGGGTACCATTTGTATGTATTAGTACAATTCCCATGTTTAATGTCGATTTGTCATGTGTAAATGAAGCTTTTATACATTATCCAATATATTGGACATAATGGTGTTCAATATATTGTTTTAATGATGTATGAGTAGGGGGAAGTGTGTAGTCAGATGTGAGTCTTATGCAACTTGCTTTAAGGCACAGCAGAGCTACTTCTTAACTATACAACTTTAGGTTAATGTACCCTCTTGATAAAGATGTTAGATATCTAGAGCATTGGAGTGTCACAAACACCCTGTTTATAGTAAGAAAGCAAATGATCCCAATCCTAGTAGTTGAGGGGTTAATTATATATCCTGTTCAAAAAGTGTTTTTATAGTTGAAAGAAGTCAGTTTCTTGTGTGGCAGTGCTGGTATTGACTACAAAGAGTCAATAGAATTACTCTATCCACACAATCTTTTCATTGAGTTGAAGCTGTACTCACTTCGTCTAAGGCATATCTCTCTGTGAACCCCCATGCTCAGATAATGTCAGTACATCTAACCAATTATGTAGTTCTATTTATTGAAGAGGTTCATTTAGGTTCACTCTAAGTATGAATGAATTTGCAAAGATGAAGGTGAAGCATATTAAATAGAGAATTAATACTCACTGTCCTCTGGAAAATAGCATACCATTATTATCTTCCGAACAAGTAAGCCAAAGTACAGCCTACTGTACTGCAAAAACTTGAATCCACAATTGCTTGTGCTGCAAAATATACCCGAGAATACTCAAATATGACCAAAATCTCTTAGTTCTAAAACTGTGACCTAGTAACTATCTGGGCTTACAGTAACCATGTCAAATGTTTTTTGCCCTTGTGGTTTACAGCTGGCAAGGCAACAGGCTACATTTCAGAATTTAAAAAAAATAATTAGACATTCCTTGCAATGTCATGGAAAACCAAACCTTCTGAATAAGGTAACTATTCTTTATACAAAATTCAAACTGGACTGAAGTTTCTCTGTGGTATGGTTTGATTTGAGTTTGTTTGTTAGTTTTAAGAGCAGGGGTTGCTGTTACTTGTCCAAAATAAAAAATAAAAAATGTTGCACTAGACTATTTTATCTATGTAACTGAAATCATAGGCTATTTTAACTAGAGATGTACATGAACCAGTATCCCAGGCCTGAACAATCCCAAACTTTAAGGAAGTTTGGATTCAGATCTGGATTTAAAATGTCACAACTGGGCTGAGCCAACTTTGTGGCTCTGAACATCCTCTACCTTGGGGAATAATCTGTATCTGAACTGTATATTTGGGCTATCTCTAGTTACAATTTCAACATTTTGGGGTCTGTCCAGAGTCTAGTTTGCTCCCAGATTGTTAGGTTGTGGATGTTTTTTGGACTAGGCAGCCAGGAAGGCAGCTCTCTATTCAAAGGGAACATAATGCTAGATCCACAGTTAGTCCCTTGATTCACTTTAAGCACATACTTAAATTTAAATTGTGAATAATCTGATATGAATTCAGTGGGACTCCTCAAGTGTGGTAAAGTTAAGCGCTTTCCTGGTTGCAGGATTGGGGCTTAACTCAGCTGCTCAGACTTCTCCACTTTTGATGGGCAGAGGCAATCTCACTGCCATATGGCAACAAGGCTCGTGATAATTGGTGTGCAAAGAGGATGGGGTGGAGTGGAGGATCTAGCCTTTTGTATTCAGGTGCTGGTTTTAGCTTGCAGGTATTCTGATCCTACTGGTTGTTCCGGTGAAGAACAAAAGATTTCTCAGTCAAAGTTATTGTGTGATGTAATGATTTCATTCTGAACATCAGATTATAGTTTTATCAGCATGAGGAAGAGCCATTTTGGTTCTCTTATTTTGCAGATTTTTCAGTTTGTATTAGAAGTTGAGTATTATTTTTTGGCAGATTTCAGAAACATATTATCGTATTGTAGAATAACGTTTTGACTCCTGACTAATATACCAGGTTAGTCCAGCAAAGTGCACCTTACAATGCTGCCAGGTGTACTAGTTACAATTGATGAGCCATTGATTTCTATAGATTTCAGTGGAAGGTCAGGAGAACACTAGCAAAGCAGGCGGAATGGATGGCCTGCAGTAAAGCTGTTTAAAAAATTATTTCAACAATTTTTGCTAAAATTCAGCTTCCATTTGAATGTTTCATTTCATGTACTGTATTTAAGTTCACTGCACTTGATACATTAAGGTGAATTATTGCTGTGCTGTAGTAATGTATTTGTTTTTAACCTTTGAAAATTATTATTATATATATACCCATACCTGGGTATGCGCGCTCTGTAAATCATTTTGAAGAATGATTTAGAAAATACTGTAATTCCTTTGGACCAGATTCGGAGTTTATTATACTGGTGTAATTCTGTAATAACTCCATTTTTTTTACTCTGGCTTTACATCAGTGTATTGAGATCAGAATCTGACCCACAGTTTTAAAAAGAGAGCCTTTTTAAAAGTGAGAATCTTTAACTATAAAAATGCTTATTTAAAATATAAAGAATAATGTTTGAATTTTCCTTTTTAGACTGCTATAATAAGAGTACTAGAACAATAGAAGATTGATATAATAAAAAGAAACAATTTTTCTATTAAAATGAAAAAAGCACCTATTTTTTCCCAGGAATTCAAGAGTTATATCTGAAGGAAAATGTTTAACATTTTAAATTCAACAATGTTCCTCCCACCTTCTAATACAGCACAGTGTACATTTTAAAAGGTCTACTTCTAAACAGATCTTCTATTTAATTAAAAGAAACTAATATCAAAGCAGATTTTGGATTTAAAATTCGTGTTTAAACTTCTCATAGATTAAGTGAGCTTAAACAGTTGCTATTCCTGACTTTAACAGCATTATAAAATACATTAGAGATTGAGAGGATAAAATTCTGCCATGTTAGGTTATAACCTAACTGCTATTTGCAGTTGTAAGGACTACTAATGGCACAGGGACAAGATTTATTATAGTAAAGACATCCTGCTTAACATTAGCCTTGTCATTCCATTAATAATGACTGCTTATGAGCCATCCCGTTGGCATCTTTGTTGTCCTGAAAACTTAAAACTCACAGCACAATTCTTTACGATGTGCTACATTGCCCCCTCTGGGTATTCCTGACCATTATCCCATTTGGTTATATTCAAAACTGCTGCCTCCTGAGAGAGCATTAGGGCTGACCTTTAACCCTGCAATATTCTTGGTTCAAATGGCGTAATAACATGTAGTGAATATTTACAAGCATACTTATACTATAATAGAGTACTGCTGTGAACATTAGCACATATTTTCTGCTCAATCAGGCTTTGATGTAGAGCTTGGCTTGTACCCTGGAGAAAATGTAGTCCCCAATAAGCTATGCTACTAAAACACCCTTGAACCTAAACAGCTTACATAACATAAACTGACTAGATGCAGATTAGCAGGCAAACATATACATTTGAAATGTTGCAAGTCCCAGTAGCATGTTACTGTGCAGCATAATGTCTTAAAGAGCCTTCTCGCTAGAGGAATAAGTGGGAGGGAGGCACAATACATTACTAAGTACCTGGGATTGTAGCAGTATAGTTAAATGGATCAAGAAAAGGTGATCTTATCCATGAAAAGAAAATTAAAAGCAATAAGCCATAATGACAACAGGCAGACCATTTCCCTTTTTCTATCTTCTTTCTGAATGGTTGTGGGGGTAACTGTGCATCACACCGCTGACTTCTAGCACTTTCAGTTTTCTGCATCTCTCTTCATCTCTGTCAGTGACATCCTTACACAGCTTGCCTTGCCATCATCCAAGGTTCCTGCCACACGTTTTCTACGATGACATCAAAGAGCATTGGCAGCAGTCGTACAAACTGTGCTTGCTTCCAAATCACTCTCTTAAATCACTCTCCCTTTCACAGTGTTGTAGTTTCTGCATCATTGTATTCTGCACCATGTCAATACTATACTCAGAAACTTTTGCAGAAATTCACATGCTCTTTGTATAAACCACTGTTTTCTCTGCCATATGCCCTAAATCTTCTACATAAAGTGGTGACGCCACAGTAATTTCACAAGTATCATAGGAATTGTATATTTTTGTGAGATTTATAGGAAAATATCTCAATTTTTTTCAATGGGACAAAATGTTTTCACCGTCACATGATTTCATATGATATAGCTCGTGTGGTATTGCTGAATTTATTGCATGTTACCACTACACATCACAAACCAAAGGCACTTCAGGCTTCAAATTTTCCTCTCCCTTGAGCTAGTGGCGTGATTCAGGTCATTTAATCAAATCCTGCCATTTTTTCTTCCACAACATATTGAAATTCCATCTTTATCCGGGCATCCAGAATGCTTGTCCACACGTTCATCATAACCCATCTTGGTTATTACAGCCTTTTCCTTTCTGGCCTCTCTGATGCAAACATCACTTGTCATACACTCATAGATTTTAAGTTCAGGAGGGACCATTGTGATCATCTAGTCTGACTTCCTGGACATTGCAGGCCACAGAACCTCACTCACTCCTGAAATTAACCCCTAACCTGTGGCTGAGCTACTGATGTCCTCAAATCATGATTTAGAGAGTTCAAGTTACAGAGAATTCACCATTTACACTAGTTTAAACCTGCAAGTGCCTATGCCCCATGCTGCAGAGGAAGACAACCCCCCCCCCAAAAAAAAACCACCAACAACCCCAGAGTCTCAGCCAATCTGACCTGTGGGGAAATTCCTTCCCAACCCCAAATATGGCAATCAGTTCAACCCTGAGCATGTGGGCAAGACCCACGAGCCAGGCACCTGGAAAAATTCTCTGTAGTAACTTGGAGCCCTCCCCATCTAGTGTCCCATCTGCAGCAGTTGGGGATTTTTGCTACAGGTAGTCGTTGAGGGGCCACATACCATCATAGGCAGTCTCATTATATCATCCCCTTCATAAACTCATCAAGCTCAGTCTTGAAGCCAGTTAGGTTTTTTGCCCCCACTGCTCCCCTTGAAAGGCTGTTCCAGAACTTCACTCCTCTGAGGTTAGAAACCTTCACCTAATTTCAAGCCTAAGCTTATTGATGGCCAGTTTACATCCATTTGTTCTTGTGTCAACCCTGGTGCTTCTCTTAAATAACTTCTTTCTCTCACTGGTATTTATCCCTCTGATGTATTTATAGAGAACAATTATCTCTCCTCACACTCGTTTATATTGCGCTAAATAAGCCAAGCTCTTTGGGTCTCTTCTCATAAGGCAGGTTGTTCATTCCTCGGATCATCCTAGTAGCCCTTCTCTGCACCTGTTCCAGTTTGAATTCATCTTTCTTAAACATGGGAGACCAGAATTGCACACATATTCCAGATGAGGTCTCAGTAGTCCCTTGTATAATGATACTAACATTTCCCTCTCTCTACTTGAAATACCTCACCTGATGCATCCTAGGACTGCATTTGCCTTTTTCATGGCTTCATGACATTGACAGCTCATAGTCATCCTTTGATCAACCAATACACTCAGGTCTCTCTCCTCCTCTGTTGCTTCAATTGATAAGTCCCCAGCTTATAGCAAAAATTCTTCTTGTTAGCCCTTAAATGTATGATCTTGCACTTTGCACTATTAAATTTCATCCCATTTCTATTACTCCATTTTACAAGGTCATCCAGATCTTCTTGTATGATTCCGGTCTTCCTCCATATTGGCAGTACCTCCAAACTTGGTGTCATCCACAAATTTTTTTAGTGCACACTCACTTTTTGTGCCAACGTCAGTAATAAAAATGTGAAATAAGATTGGTCCCAAGACCAATCCCTGAGGAACTCCATTAGTAGCCTCCCTTCTGCCTGACAATTCACTTTTCAGTATGACCCGTTGTAGTTGCCTCTTTAACCAGTTCCTTATCCACCTTTCAGTTCTCATTTTAATCCCCATCTTCTCCAATTTAACTAATAATTTCCCATGTGGAACTGTATCAAATGCCTTACGGAAATCCAGGAAGATTAGACTTACTGCATTTCCCTTGTCTAAAAAAATCAGTTATCTTCTCAAAGAAGGAGATTGACTTCCACCTCGGATGTGGTAATTTCTACTTCCATATACTTGTTGCCATTAGTCACCCTGCCACTGCCCCTAAACTCTTCATTAGCCTCATTAAAAACTTGGGCAAAGTATTTGTTTAGGTGTTGGGTCATGCCTAGATAATCTTTAATTTCCACCCCATTCTCAGTGGTTAGTGGTCCCACTTCTTCTTTTCCTCTTATTTATATGGCTAGAGAACCTTTTACTATTGGTTTTGATTCCCTTTGTAAAGTCCAACTGTGCTTGGCTTTTGGCAGATCTCACTTTATCCTTGCACTTTCTGACCTCCAAGAGGTAGCTTTCCTTGCTGATTCACCCCATCTTTCATTCCTTATGGGCTTTCTACTTTCTTTTAATCACCTGTTTGAGATGCTTGCTTGGTCTACAACCCTTCCCTAGGATTCTTTTCCCCTTGCTTCTGATGCAGGCTTCAGATCCGTGAGTTCTTCAGTCCAGTCCACTACCCTAACCCTGCAGAGCTATTTTTGTTTATCCTTCCATTTAGTTTAAACTGAATTAACTCATGATCAGTTGAACCAAGGTTGTCCTGTACAACCAGTTCTTCTATGAGGTCCTCACTACTTGCCAATAACAAATCTAAAATGGCTTCACCTCTTGTTGGTTCAGCAACTGTTTTGTGAAGAAATCTGTCAGCTATCATATACAGGAAAATCTGGGCCCTATTTTTATTAGTAGCACTTGTCTTCCAATCTATATCTGGGAATTTAAAGTCTCCCATAATCACACAATTCCCAGTAGTATTTGTTTAATTAAAAACGTTAAAGAGATCTCTATCCATATCCAAATCAGATCCTGGTGGTCTGTAACACACCCCAAGAACTATAATGGGGAGCCTATAGTAGCTTTCTTCCCCAAAGTGATTTTGTTCCAAATAGACTCTATCTTATCCATTGCATCACTTCTAATCTCTTTACAGTCTATTTCATCATTAATATACAATGCTACTTCATCATCTTTACCAGGGATTGGCAACCTTTGGCTCGCCGGGTAAGCACCCTGGTGGGCTGGGCTGGTTTGTTTACCTGCCGTGTCCGCAGGTTCGGCCGATCGCGGCTCCCACTGGCCGCAGTTCGCAGTCCCAGGCCAATGGGGACTGCGGAAAGCAGCGCGGGCTGAGGGATGTGCTGGCCGCTGCTTCCTCTGCCCCCATTGGCCTGGAGTGGCGAACCGTGGACAGTGGGAGCCGCGATCAGCCGAACCTGCGGATGCGGCAAGTAAACAAACCGGCCCGGCCCACCAGGGTGCTTACTTGGCAAGCCGTGTGCCAAAGGTTGCCGATCCCTGATCTTTACCTTTATTTCTGTCTTTCCTGAACAGCACATAACCTTCGATACGTGTACTTCAGTCATGACTACTTTTCCACCACGTTTCTGTTATCCCTATACAATCTGGTTTCACTTCCTGCACCACTAGTTCTAGTTCCTCCATTTTGTTACCCAGGCTCCTTCCACTGGTGTACCAACATTTTAGTTGTTTCTGGTTGGCTTTGCCCAGGTTCCTCACCTGACTGGGTACAGTCATTCTATTGCCAGTATTGCCTACCTGACTGTTAGCTTTATTGGTATGGGCTCTATCTTTCCTCTTAATGTCTATTCTCCTACCCACTGCTGTTCTTTTCTCCATTGCTGTGTCCTCTCTTACTTGATTTTCCTTCTGCTCACTGTTAGAATCAGGTATGGAGATTACATGAGCATCTCCCAACCATCTCCCCTGAGTTCCTAGTTTAAAGCTCTTTCAATTAATTGTGTTAACCTCCATCTCAGAAGTCTATTTCCCTCCCTACTGAGGTGGAGTCCATCCATGGGAACAGTCCTTTGTCCTTGAATGACTTCAAGTGGTCAAACATCCCCAAACCCTCCTTATAGCACTACTGCCTAAGCCATCCTTTGATCATCATAATCTTGTCTCGCCTTTGTTCTCCTCCTCTATGGACAGGTAGAATCCCACTGAAGATCATCTGAGCCTCCATTTCTTTAAGCATCTTCCCCAGCCTGGCATATTCTCCCTTGATATGTTCCAGCAAGAATCTAGCAGTATCATTTGTTCCCATGTGAAGGAGAATCAGTGGATTCTTTCCTGCTCCCATTAGGATCCTCTTCAGTCTCAGGTCCACATCCTGTATCTTAGCTCCTGGCAGACTGCATACCCTTCTGTTCTGTAGATCAGCTCTGGTGACAGGCCTGTTTATTCTTATTAGTAGGGAGTTCCCAATCATGTAGACCTGCCTTTTCCTGGTTATGGTTTGATTCTCCATACTTCCTCCTGTTCTTTCTGGCTGCAAGTCCTCTTGCCCGTTATTCTCTTCTGCAATCTTCTGCAAGTCATCCTGTATCCTCCTGGGGCTCTGAACTCTGCATATCTCCATTGGCTTTCTCCTCTTCTTACAGGACTAGCTGCTCTTCTCTTTTTCCTTGCCCTCCCTCCTTCGTTACAGCCTGCTATGCCCCCTTTTCATTTTCCAACTCAGCAAACCAGTTCCTGGGTTCTAATTCACCTTCACTAGCTGGTCTTTTCCTCTGCCTGGTTTTTGTACTCACATACTTCCACTTTCCACTTCCCACTTTCCCCAACCAGCAGTCTTCCCTCCAGGTTCTTCAGTCCAGCATATATCTGCAAGTCTTGACTTTTCAATTCAGCCCCCTCTTGCCTTTGCTCCATCATGTGCTCAACCCCCCTTCGAAACTCAACCATAGTTTCCACCTGCATTTCCAAGCCTCAGATCTTCTCTTTTATCCGCTCTATCAAGTGGCACTTCATACAAACAACGCTCTTTTAAGGTACCCACTCCAGGATCATGTACATCCCACAGTTTCCACATCTGGTCATCTTCATTGTCTCTTCCATGGCTTCAGTCACTACCACTGTTGCCTCTGTAACTGTCATAGCCTTCCACCTAAATTTCTGTTAAGGACCCCCCCCACCTCCCCGCAAAAACAGACCCCCCCCCCACATAACACCCACAAAAACTCACTCATTGCCCTGAAAGATCAGGGGTTTGTTCCTCCCATCTCCCCCAACAGAACTCCTACTCAAACTCCCCTGTTTACAACTCTGTTTGCTGCACTCGTGAAACTGCTCCATTCCAGTTAATTAAAAATATGGTCACTAAAGTTGTCTCCTTCATCACTTGCAACCTGACATGCCTTATACCATCTCCTTATATCATTCCACGGACTCCCCCCCTCGCACCCCATCAACATTTTCCCTCTTCTATCCTACAAGTGCAGAATTAGGAGATGTAAAAGACTTACTGGAGTGTGGCTGTGAAAGCTGATTGTCCAAAGCCTTTGGGCATTTCTGGTGATGTCACACCACTGTTTTACCAACTTGCTGCAATGCACAGCTGAGACCTAGTTGATAAAAGGAAGAAGAAAATCCCTAAGCCCATTAGGTAATATGTTTAAATATTGACTTGGGATTATGTATCATAAATTTGCTCCTTTAAACAACTTCCTGCTGCTTCCTTTTCTTGAGAATGAGGTTGTTATTCTTTGTGTAGATAAAAGTAAATAGCTTTTAAATGTCTTTATTTTGTATTGCATTGTTCATATCTTAACACGTGGAACAATAGGCAATTTATTAAATATTTTATAAAAATATTTATTTTCTGAAAGCCTGGTGATGGTAAACTTTCAACTTTCCAGGTGTTGGGAATGGCTTTGTGCCTGAGAGACTGCATATCTTGTGTTGGTTTACTAATGTGTAGTTGCTCTGTTTATCTATTATTCCAACTTGAGGGACTGCCTTGTTAAAGACTAGGATAACTTGAGTCTAAACAAAAAGGTTCCATCATTATCAAAAAGCTTGAGTTGGCTATGACCTGCCTGTCTAGCTAGAGACAGAATAAATCTTATCATCTCAATGTTCTTGCCGTACCATAGACCTGTTTCAAATCTGATATTAAAATCTTCATAGACAAAAAAGATGTCCATTTTTGATATTTTATTTATAAGATCCCTCAAGGTGTCATTGAAATTCGTGCAGTCTTTCATCAGTATGATCTGCTACTGGAGAGCACACCTGCACAATAGATGAAATGGCTATCCTCTGAGAATAATGGCAGCCATTCTGATATTAATTGGGTTCCAAGTAATTATCAAGTTCATATCTTGATGTTCACTAGGAAACTTTTTTCGTTTTTTGAGTCTCCTCTAAATACAGTTAGTAGTCTTGTTTTTCCTGTTCCAGACTCACTGTATAAAATAGTCCTCCTTTAATTCTTGTTGCTAACTTTACAGTGATAGAGTAGTGTACATTTTAACTGACTTGTCTTGGAATTGTTAATATTCAATGTGCAAAGATTAATAACCTGCTGTGTACAAATAATTACCTGATAGATGTAATTAATTTTCTAAGATAATAGGGCCTGATTCTCCACTCTGTTATATAAGTGTTATACTGGAGTTTTTCTACTGATTACACTCTTGTGTAATGGAATGGCAAATCAGCCCTAGAGCCTTCAGTATAACTTCTCTAGGTCATTTAAGTATTTTCCTGAAATAATAATACAAAATGTGAAGTCTCTGTATATCTGGCAATATAAATTGGCATCTCTACAGTTAGGAGTTATTCAGTATTTAAGAGGTTACTATGCAGGCAACTTTCCCACCTTCTTTAAAACACAATCCATCTGCCTCCGTCCTACCCCTTTTGTAAGGTTTGGCTTTAATAATGAGCTGGTTGGAAAACATTGCTGAAAACAAAACTAATGTTTTAGTGGTTTTCCTTTAACTGGTTTATTTTGTGTTAACAGTATGCTAGGTTCAGCCAAAGCCTCCTCCTGAGGTGTTAGATGCTCCTAGGGTTCCTAGAACAAGGCTGTTCAGCCCAACCCTCAAGTCCTCTATGCCTCAGACTCAAGATCTCTCTGACAGGACAGCAACTCTGAATCCTGTTCCTCTCTTTTTATTCTCTCCAACTGCAGACCCTTCTCACTAGGTTTCCTATCAGCTGTAGGTGTCGCTGGCCTGGTTTCAGTCCCCCTGTCCAGAACAGATCATTAACTTGGTCAGCTGTAGGTACTGATTGCCTAATCACAGGATTATATAACAGTCATAACAATATAGTCATGGCTTAAATGCAAGTTCTCTACCCAGAATAAAAGTTTATTCAGATTTTCCAAAACATATCTGGGCTTCTTTATTTCTGAGTGCTTAAAAAGAGAGAGAGTTACCAGTTTCAGGTGCCCTATTTGCATCCATGTTGCAAAATATCTCAATTTTTAAAGGACTGTTTTATTAAAAAACTGTTTATTAGATAATGTGGTCTATTCCCTTCTGAGATTTTTTTTAGGCAGTTTAGTAGCTGTAATTTAAAAAAAAAAATCAAACCAGAAAAGATATTTAATTTGACAAGTGGCTTCTGTGAATAAGTACTATTTAAAAACTCTATTTTGTGCATCTGTAAACTTACTGCTCATGAAGGGGGCCTGCTTGACAGCCCTGGAGGAGAGCAAAGTCCTCAATTTATCACTAAATTGGTATAGCACAGGTAGAAGCCTTGCTTCCCAGTCAGTGTGCCACAACCATCACCTGGAACAGACCACTGTGAGTGAGAAGTGAGTTCATTCTCCCTGCTCATTCAATCCTTGTCCTTTCTGCTGTGATCGCCAGCAAGCTGTTAATGAGTGGTTATTATTATGGCGCTGTTTAAAATATGTATATTATATAATGGATTTCCTAAAATGGTAATAAACTGATACAACTGAGGAGAACATTCAGGGCAAGATCAGAAGTATTTCTGTACATAAATCTTCAAAGACCTTTTTTAAAATCTTGTAGAGTCTTGGAAAGACCTCAGTGCAGTTTTGTTCAATGGCAACAAAAAGCTTGAGCTTCTCAAAAAGCCATTAAATTTAAACAATTATGATAATACTCTCAATGGCTGAATTATGTCCTCCTGTGAAAGAAGAAAAGGGATGCGAAGTTTCAAACATTTGCTATCATAGATTCAGATAAATCAATCACTTAGGCAATTTCCCCACTTACAAGTTACTTATTGTTAGACGGAGGTGGCAAAAACACATTGGCATTATCACAATTAGAAAAAAAAAATCGACATTCTTATCTTTAAGTCTCAGCTAATTGCAAGTATGTGGCAGTGATATTCAGGATATCTCAAAATACACACTATTGTGGTTGTAATATAGCAGAATTTTTTCAATGATATGTGCCATACATTGGAAATTAGTATGGGAGCTTTAGTGCTTGTACATGGCTGTTTGGGCTAGAGCCTGGTCTTTGAGATTTGTGTGCTTTTGTCAGGTTTTTTTTTTTTGTCGTCTGTTCTTAAATGATTTCAGTGCCAGTTGAGGGGAATGAAACAGAAGAGCTGTATTTAGACGTGGGTACATGGGTGCAATGTGAGTTAAAGCTGTGTTGTTTTATTTTATATATGTTTTTATTAGGAAAATCTATTTATAGGGCCTGATTGTGGCTGGCTCTCATGATCATACACACTGCCTGCTCCTTCCTTGCCAGCCACAGTTGCAGCCCAGTGCTTTCCTGAGAAAATGGACTGCTCCCTACTAACCCCTTCTATGCTGCAAGCTTTCCCCAAAGGGCTATGCCTTCCTCCTCGGTTAACCATTCTCCAAAGCTGTGAGGTGACATGGTGGATATGCTCCCCCTGTATAATGAACTATGGGAGGCACTGTGGATCTGCTGGAGTGATGTGAAGGGGAAAAAAATCAGTTGCCAAAATCTGGCCCTGAATCTTTTCCATTATTTGAGATTGTCGACTCCTTTACAGTTTGGATTCAGACCCAAACTTTCCCAAAGTTCATGTGTGCTCAAATATTGAGTTTTGATTTGGACTCAGCTTTGGGTCTGGTCCTTACACTGGAGCACAATAGTGTGGGGAGGGTAAAAAGAGCCTTCTCCCACTCTCTCGGGCAGCCTATATAAATAGCCAGGCAAAGTTTCATCCCTGTGCTCAGGAAAGTACTGACAATGCGCCTCCCCATCATTGGGGCATGTGCTACTCCAAAGAGAGCAGGGAGGAGGCAGGGAGCAATGTTTAAATTATTAGGAGCTTCTTTCTTGTCTGCTGCCAACCTGCCTATGTTTTGTGGAAAGCATGCAACAAAGTTAATGCTTTCCCCAACTCTTTCAGTTTATTTCTGTATTTGTGTAGCACTTTCCACCCTACCCATTGGCAGTAATTCCTTAAGCTGAGCCATCCATTTATTACTGGTTGGCAGTAATTCAAACTTCCAGTCTAGAGTGATCTGGTTTTTAGCTGCCAGTAATGGAGCATTACCAAATCTGTTCTCATATTTATCTGAGGCAATGTCTTTTGTTATATGAAGAATACCAAGTTTAGGACATACTGTAGTGGTATTTTCATAGTACCAGACATGGCACTTAACACTTCCCTCCAATACTTTTCCAACAACGGGGAACAACTCAAGAACATGTGTATGAGTATTCCCTTACGTATTTTGTAGATGCTTCTTCATGAAAAGAGGCAACTTTTTCTGGGGGAACTGCCTTATATTTGGATGTGTTACTGCAGTAACTTACAATTCACTGGAGACAATGAATAACATGCTTATTGGTCTGAATTCATCCTGTTTAACTGTCTGCACCCTTTTATGTCCTATAGCCTGTGCAATACAGGAGATCAGACTACATGATCACAATGCTTCCTGATGATTTTATAATCTACAAATCACTTATGCATGTTCACTGCTTCCATAACAGCAGAATTTACATATACTAATTTTCATAATTTGGAGGATTCTAGGGTGTGGAGGGTCCTGTGGCCATCTCTCCCCATCAGTCTTGGAGGAAGGCCAAGCCCCCCCACTACTGCATGTCTATAAATGTAAGGCTCAATGGAGAATTAGCAGTCTTAGTGCTCTGGTTGTCTGAGCAGGGCAGAGCAATAAGCAGTCTATTGCCTGGTCTCCTGGCTCAGGCAGACAGCAGGTAAACACAGGCCTCTTGGCCTAAGGTGGGTAGATGGTGGGGTGGCTGCAGGGATAGGGGGACCCAGGCCCACCCCACTCCACCAGGTCCCAGCCCAGGACCCTAATAGTGGCAGATGGTTCCACCGCTGGGTCACAATAATGATACTTACCTTGTTTGTAAAGCGCACTGAGATCTATGGATGAAAAGTTCAGGGATCCCACTTAAACAAGCTGACCTGAACTCTGGCAACACAACTGGACTACTGTCTGGTGTTCCTGGGCTACTTCCTACTACGCCTTCTATATGTATCTCCATTTCCTGGGATTCCTTCATCTCCCTGGGGTACATGGCCAGCGGCAGTCCCAGTAGCTCCTCTGGGTACTGGTTGGTTGGCAGTCCCAGTGCCGCCTCTGGGTCTTCAGTGTGGCAGGCAGAGAGATATCTGCTTCCTTCTCTGGCTTTTGCACAACTGAGCTGCAGGGCCTGTCTTTTAAACTTCCTGTCTCACCCCTCTGCTTCTGGCAGGGGCATGGCTTGCCTCGCTCCACCCACCAGGGGCTGGAGAGTCGTTCCTCCCTGTCACATAACCCATAGGACAGGGCCCAATCCTGTAAGGTGCTGTTTATCTCCTATAAGGAGTTGAGTTAACTTAGCTACAATAGACTTTAATGGGAGTTTGAGGACACTCAGCACCTTGCAGAATTGAGCAGTTATCAGTTCACTTGCATAACTCACCAAGGCCATCTCAGATACATAAGGTCAGACTTTCTTAAAGACAGAATAATAAAACCTCCAGTGATAAATATCATAAGAGCTTTGGAAATTTGATCTAGACATGCAAGACTTAATTGAATTAAAGGAGGACTTTTTTTATTTGTGTCATAATGCACATTGTTAGGATAGCTATTTTATAACACAGTGTATTAGGTAACTGTGGTGGAGAGCTCTACATTTTTTTACAGGTCAGGGAACAAATTGTGTAACCCTTGAGAAGAGTTCACATGATAACTGTGTTTTACCCTCTTCTCTGCAGAATGTTGGTGACTTAATTAACCTACTTGTAGCTGTATCAGCTAAAAGATACATTTCACAATACATCTACATCTCTTTCTCAGTCATCATATACTTAAATTGCAAATTCTCATGAACTGTAACCCAGTGTCTTATGGCTCTTGATTCTACATTTCCCTGTAGATCTTCTATCTTCAGATGTGTCAGAGCTGGAATATGTGTCTGGTTGCAAAAGGTATAGCTATATTAAACCGCAGAAAAAAACTGTACATTCAAATAATATTAATGGTCTGATTTAAGACAGCAAAAGACAGAAAAATTAGAAATAAGAGTGACAGTCCATCCTTAATCCATTCTACTGTGCCTAGATATCGTAGCACATTTCAGTACAGTCTATTATTCACATGCACCTTTTTGAGCCATTACAATATAGGCTGTGCATATTTGATATAACTTACAGTAGCTATCAACTCAAAAAGTTTGACTTATCGCCACATTCTGCCTTTCCTCCATCCTCAGGCACCCAAGGTTGGAAATGAAACAGAAATTATAGACCTGGTCCTCTGTTCTGTTCCTTGCACTGGGTGCAGGGATTTTTAAATCACTGGCTTGCCACAGAGCAGCATTGAGGGCAGTTCTCCTCGTGGGAGTACAGGCCAGGGCCAAGGGAATAGTGGGCCATGGCTAATGGGTAGAGCATGATTCCACTGGGCCAAACTCCCAAATAAGTGCAGTACAGAGGGTCATATTAACCAATCCTGCCTTTAGGATGCGGTATCAACTGAAGCCTAGGTGTAGACTGTGGCCTCCTTTTCTATCTTCATGGTTCCCTGATGCAAAGCCCTCTTTACTTGGGTTTTGTGCAGGAAAGGCTGGGATTTGGCCTTCATGGATGATGCCACTTCACTGTAAAACAGATGATAATTACGGGACTGATCCTGCTCTCATTGCTCATTTTGCGATTTATTTTAGTGGTAGCAGAATTGGGTCCTCTTATACAGACGTGCAAAACAAATCATCTAAAAGTAGTAAACATTCATTTCTGTTTGGTGTGTTTTGCACTCTTACAAGAATTTGTTCCATTTTCAGATTTATTTGTCTTAAGGCCAGGTGAAAGATCCACCATTATTACATGAAATATTGAATGACTATTTCCTTTGTTCCTCCTAAACATAGTTTGATTGGAGTAATTGCTATCTTTCCTTCCAATTAGTTCCCTCCCCTCCATACCTGTAGAAAACATTCTCTGCTGGAGTTGGATCTTCTATTAACCAGATTCAGCCAGGAGAGAATTTGTATGGCTGAAAAATCTAGTTTTTCAAAGAAAACTCTTCACAAACCCTTAGTTGCAGTAACACTAGTGGCTGTTGCTATAATTATCATACTTGATAAGGAAAGGCCCAGTCCTGCAACATGCAAGTAGATGCATTCACTTCAGCGAGAGTTGTGGATCCTCTGTTTCTTACAGAAGGCACCTTTAGAGTTGGACAGTAATAGCAACAACAAGCTCTTACGTAGAACTTTTCAGCCGTAGATCTCAGTATGCGTTACAAGCAAGGTAAGTATTATTATTCTGTTTTATAGATGGGGAAAGTGATGCACAGAGGTGAAGTGACTTGCCCAAGGCCACACAAAGCCAGTGGCAGAGCCAGGAATGGAACCTAGGTCTCCTGAGTTCCAAGCCAGTGCTCACTTCATTAGGCCTCTCTAATATATATTACCCACAACATTATGTTAAAAGAAAATGATTAACATTTGCAAAGTCAAAAACTCAAAAATTAGGAAATGTCAGTATTAAGGTTTTCTGTGCAACCTTTCTCTGGCCCTCTTGTGTGCCTGCATTATGATGCAGTCCTTAATTACATGATCACATACTATTTTTCCACTAGATCCCTGCCTCATTCAGTGCACAGAATGGACAGTACTCACTTAATGAGCAGCTATTCAATATTTTGTCTTCTCCTTATTGTTCAGTGTGTGACCCCAGGTCTTATTTACTATGCAAACCCTACTCTGAAGACAGAATTATTAATTTCCTCATAGGTTTTTCTGTGGCGCTTATCCCTGCAGTATCTAAGTGCTTCACAAACATGTTATTTTCACAACATCTCCTGTGAGATGAGGAGTGGCATTGCCCTATTTTGCAGATGGAAAACTGGGGCACGCAGGGTATCTCTACACTGCAATTAGACACCCTTGGCTGGCCTATGCCAGCTGACTGATGCTTGTGGGGCTTGGGCTAACGGGCTGTGTAATTGTGGTGTAGATGTTCGGTCTTGGGCTGGAGCCCGAGTTCTAGGACCCTGTGAGGTGGGAGGGTCACAGAGCCTGGGCTGCAGCTCAAGCCCAAAGATCTACACTGCAATTAAACAGCCCCTTAGCCGGAAACCCAAGAGCCTGAATCAACTGGCACATGCCTGTGGGGTTCCATGCGGAGCAGATAAAGCACACGACCAATGTGGTTGCAAGCTGAATCCGAATTCTGTTTATTGCAAGCTTTCTTTTATAGTTTTTTCTTAACATTACATAACACAATTAGGCTATAATAACACATCTACGGATTGGACAAGAAGGAGAATCATGTGTTTATCACATGTATAGCCCCACACCGATTGGTTCAACCGTTCCTTACATAAGGCCATGATTTGTTTACCTCATCTTATATAATCCTAGACCACCAGGGGGCCTTACATAAGGCCATGATCATCTTATATAATCCTAGACCACCAGGGGGTCTTACATAAGGCCATGATCATCTTATATAATCCTAGACCACCAGGGGGCCTTACATAAGGCCATGATTTGTTTACCTGGCAAGTGTCCCATCGTGACCCTTACCTCCTCATGGAACTTTTCATTAGGTTGGTGTAGGGATGATACATCCCCACACCTCCCCCCTTTTCCTTAAATAAGGAACTTATTAAGAAACGTAATATTACGTAAATGCCCACGAAAACCATTGGGGTGTAAACAAGGATAGCCAATAAGACATGTTTTAAAGGGATCCGATGGGGTGGCCATGGACAAGCAAAAAGGGGCTTTTTGGCCAGTTTGGTTTGCCCAGGTGACCCAAACATTTTGTCATGGGTTAACAAAAGGTACAGAGTTTGGACATACAAAGACCCCTGCTCCTATAATAAGGAGTCCGAACAAATAGAAGTACAGCATTATTAGGTGTTTAGGCTGTGACAAACAACAAGTGCAGGTCCGGTGTTGCGGGGCCGTTGTTCGGCTTCTGTGTGGCGGCATGGTGTTCGGGTAGCAATATCATCTGCCGGAGGGATCTTTTCCGGTGGTTTTTTCCTATATGTCCTTTCAAAGTTAGATAAGCCTGGCTCCGCCATTCTTTTTAACCTATTCTGCAACTGCTCACCCTGCCCCGGGAACTCCGCCCGGAACTTTGGGGTACAAACATTATTGGTGACAGGAAAGCCGGGCTGGTTCAGGGCTCGCAATGTGTGGGACTGCGGGGGATGGCTCTCACCGGCCAAATGGGACAACTGATTCAGCATGTCCTGTAGCTGAGGGCCCTGTTTGTACATTCCCGCGTTTCTGCCCCCATTTCAACAAACGGGACAACGCGTCAGAGGGAAGCTTCTCTCCCCGCTTTTTAGCGATGCGTAGTAAAAAATCATGCACCGTCTCCTCCTCTGCAGACAAAGCAGAGCCCATTTTATTAAATGCAGCCGCTCACCTGTGAGCTCACGAACGTCTCTCTCGGACGACCAGGAGCCGGTACCCTCCGGTACCTCCTGCCGCGGCTGCCACCTCCGCCTTTTCTCACCGAACGCTTCAGTCGGCTGTGAGCTCACGAACGTCTCTCTCGGACGACCAGGAGCCGGTATCCTCCGGTACCTCCTGCCGCGGCTGCCACCTCCGCCTTTTCTCACCGAACGCTTCAGTCGGCTGTGAGCTCACGAACGTCTCTCTCGGACGACCAGGAGCCGGTATCCTCCGGTACCTCCTGCCGCGGCTGCCACCTCCGCCTTTTCTCATCGAACGCTTCAGTCGGCTGTGAGCTCACGAACGTCTCTCTCGGACGACCAGGAGCCGGTATCCTCCGGTACCTCCTGCTGCGGCTGCCACCTCCGCCTTTTCTCACCGAACGCTTCAGTCGGTTGTGAGCTCACGAACGTCTCTCTCGGACGACCAGGAGCCGGTATCCTCCGGTACCTCCTGCCGCGGCTGCCACCTCCGCCTTTTCTCACCGAACGCTTCAGTCGGCTGTGAGCTCACGAACGTCTCTCTCGGACGACCAGGAGCCGGTATCCTCCGGTACCTCCTGCCGCGGCTGCCACCTCCGCCTTTTCTCATCGAACGCTTCAGTCGGCTGTGAGCTCACGAACGTCTCTCTCGGACGACCAGGAGCCGGTATCCTCCGGTACCTCCTGCTGCGGCTGCCACCTCCGCCTTTTCTCACCGAACGCTTCAGTCGGTTGTGAGCTCACGAACGTCTCTCTCGGACGACCAGGAGCCGGTATCCTCCGGTACCTCCTGCCGCGGCTGCCACCTCCGCCTTTTCTCACCGAACGCTTCAGTCGGCTGTGAGCTCACGAACGTCTCTCTCGGACGACCAGGAGCCGGTATCCTCCGGTACCTCCTGCCGCGGCTGCCACCTCCGCCTTTTCTCATCGAACGCTTCAGTCGGCTGTGAGCTCACGAACGTCTCTCTCGGACGACCAGGAGCCGGTATCCTCCGGTACCTCCTGCTGCGGCTGCCACCTCCGCCTTTTCTCACCGAACGCTTCAGTCGGTTGTGAGCTCACGAACGTCTCTCTCGGACGACCAGGAGCCGGTATCCTCCGGTACCTCCTGCCGCGGCTACCACCTCCGCCTTTTCTCACCGAACGCTTCAGTCGGCTGTGAGCTCACGAACGTCTCTCTCGGACGACCAGGAGCCGGTATCCTCCGGTACCTCCTGCTACGGCTGCCACCTCCGCCTTTTCTCACCGAACGCTTCAGTTTTTGGTCGTGCTCCAGTTGACACTGAGCTTGGCAAACCATCTAAATCTTGATAGCCTGCCCTCTTATTCCCACAGATTCCCTTTCTCTGATGATTTTTGTGAAGAAGGCCTGTCTCCACCTTAACAGAGCACGGCTGTTTGCGCTTTTTGGTAGAAGGAGTGCTGGAAGGAGAAGAGCCAGCACTGAGAGCCTTTTTAATATCTAAATTCAATTGTTCCAGTTTCTTCATGAGAGATGACATAGAGTCTGACCACTCAGATCCTTTTTCTGGTTGGATCTGCTTTCTCTTTGCTCAGCTTTTGAGACAACACCTGTTGGGTCTACTGTCTGAGAACATTGATCCCTGCTCCACTGGCGGCTGTGTCTAGTATGATCTTTCCTAGCTCACTTTGGGCAAAGTCCTGGCTGCCTTGATGTCCAAGCCAAATCACGTCGGGGTCACCATTTGTGGGGTTCCATGCGGAGCAGATAAAGCACACGACCAATGTGGTTGCAAGCTGAATCCAAATTCTGTTTATTGCAAGTTTTCTTTTATAGTTTTTTCTTAACATTACATAACACAATTAGGCTATAATAACACATCTACGGATTGGACAAGAAGGAGAATCATGTGTTTATCACATGTATAGCCCCACACCGATTGGTTCAACCGTTCCTTACATAAGGCCATGATTTGTTTACCTCATCTTATATAATCCGAGACCACCAGGGGGCCTTACATAAGGCCATGATCATCTTATATAATCCTAGACCACCAGGGGGTCTTACATAAGGCCATGATCATCTTATATAATCCTAGACCACCAGGGGGCCTTACATAAGGCCATGATTTGTTTACCTGGCAAGTGTCCCATCGTGACCCTTACCTCCTCATGGAACTTTTCATTAGGTTGTTGTAGGGATGATACATCCCCACACATGCCAGCCATAGGTTTTTAATTGCAGTGTAGACATACTGTAAGAAACTATGGTCAAAAGTATCCACTAATTTTGGGTGTTCAATCTGAGATGCCGAACAGCTGATGTTTCAGATACTTAGCATTAAAGCAGCACTTGATATGTTCAAAGCACAACTTCCATTGGCTTGAGTTGCAGCTGTGAGTGCTCAGCACTTCTGCAAATCAGACTCCAGGGTCTCAAGTCAGGCACCCAGAAAATGAGGAACACACAATTAGTGACTACACATGAAAAGTTTGGTTTAAGCGACTTGATTAGCATCACATAAGCACTTTGTGGCAGAGGCAGGGATAGAATCCAATTTTCTAGGGCAGTATTCAGCTGCCTTAACCAGGAAACCATTCTTTCTGTTCCTGGAGTCCCCTGCTTCATTCTCTACACACCTTCCAATTCCTGCAAAAAATGAAGCAGAGATCTTACAGACAACAGTCTCCTTCACTCCATGTAGCAAGTCCATCCGTGTATTGAATCAAGCAGGGGTCCCGTAGAAAAAACATCATGATCATGTAGTTAAAGATGATATCATAATGCATATGGATGAGGAGTCTGTTTATAATAATCAGGCCTACAAATTTACCCTAATTGTGAGCTCAATTGTGAAAAGTAAGTGAAAGTTCGTAAAATGTCATCATAATCTATAACAAATGTTGATGGGAAAAGGTGCAAAAGATAGGCAGACTGAATTAGTATAAACTAAAAAGCCTATTGATATAACTCAAGAAGTGTGTTAAGATCATACCTGATAAACAAGAGAAGTGTGGGTCCATAAATCAATAAACCAAAATCAGTGTGCCAGAAATTAGGCCTAACTGGTGGACAACTTAATGAAAGGACAGCCTATTCTGCCCATTGCTCCTTTTTGGTGTTCTTAAAAGAAAAGACTTTTGGGGGGAAATCGGGAAGTGAATGCTGGCTGACTAAAAGATGGGACAACAGGAATGAGTGAATTTCACTATCATTTCCTGGGACCCCAGGATCCACTCTAACACCATTGGGCCTTCATCCTCCTAATCCTGAGGAATGTCCTGACCAGACTGCAACACATGTGACATCACCCTCTCCACCAGCTCTGGCTGACTCCTGAACACCATCTGGGATGTGAGACTTTGTCACCTTCTACCTTGTATCCTTTTCTTTTCTATCTAATTTCTTCTATTTTCTCTCCCTCTCCTTTTGCTTAATGTGAGTGTGACATAGCCAGCCAAGACTGCATCTTTTGCAATACAGTTGTGAGCCTGTGATTGAAGAGACAGCTACAAGCATTGCCCTAAGTGGCCTGACTGGTACAAGTTTACTGGGTCTTGGAGTAGCTGATAAGAGCTTGTGCTATGCCTATGTTTTTGCAGAAGTGAGATTGTAAGTGCAAGTCAATCCTAGAGACAGAAGCATCATTTTTTATATTTGCTTTTCTCTTCTTTCCCTTTTTGTATGCATTTGTCCTGTTTTGTGTTCTAGGAACTGGGATTGGACTTTAACAACAACAGCAACAACAAGTCCAGCCTATCCCAACTAATGTTTTCTCTTTTTCACAAAAAGGACAGTTATTGTCATTGTTAATATTATAGAAAAGACTGTCACTCTCACTACAGCTAAAGAAAATAGGAGGAAGGGGCATGGTTAAAATAAAAGCCTTGTGTAATCTTTCACACTTCAAATGCTTTAATTGTTTTACCTTCTTTTTCTGTATCTTTAATAAGGTTTAAAAGGCTTTTTTATAGTGTATTTGCCATGGTACTAAACAGGTTGAGGTCTCTGTATACCAAACCCAGAACCTTATTTAAAACTGTTTAATGTTGGACAGTGACAGGGCAAAATTAACACCTTTGACTCTTTGGGCCCATACAGTCCATCAAAATTAATTCAATAGGGCTGAATCAAAGATGGACAGGCAATCTTAATTCTGGCATTTCCTAACTTTTGAGTGCTTGACTTCCCTACCTTATTCTTTTAGCATATTTTTTTGGGGGGGGATAATTTCCTAATTTAAAAAAACAACTGAAAAAACAGAAATTCCATCATGTGGCATCATATTGACACCCACATGGGTCATCAGCAGGACCCGCTCTAGGCACCAGCAAACCAAGCACATGCTTGGGGTGGCACAATATCAGGGGCAGCATTCCGGCTTTTTTTTTTTTTTTTTTTTTTTGCTTCGGCAGTTGTGCTCTCGGAGGATTTTTTTTTTTGTGGCAAAAAACCTAGAGCCAGCCCTGGTCATCAGCAGGAATGGAAGATTTAAATTGACCCACAGACCACTCCCACTTGAACTGATGGAGTAAGTTATCATCCTTTGTGGACTACTACTAGAGGGGGATGGGACACTGCCAGTGGGTTTTGCAGAGATTTGCTCACAGCAGAGGAATGGTCCGACTCAGGACTCTTACGTTCCATTCCACTGTCGGGGGGGAGGGGAATGAGCTCTAATGAGCACTGACTCTTCTGCCCATTCCAGCCAAGCATGAACACTTCTGCTCTGTTCCCTCCAACCTGTCCTTGTCTCAGTCACATTCTCTTCACCTAGCCAGTCCCAGTCACCACTCCTCCAGGCTTCTTGTCCCAGTCTCAGTCTTCTTGCTCAGCCAATCTCGTTCCACTGTACTACTGGATCCCCATCTGATCTCTTGTTCCTCCACTCCAGGCTCCCATCATACCCCTGCCAACATTCCTCACCCCAGCTAGCTTCCAATCTCAGTCTCCCTCCAGGAGCTCCTCATCCAGTCTCAGTCCCTCACTAGCTACTGGCTCACAGTCCACGTCTCAGCTTCCCTCCCTGGCTCACTGTCCCAGTCTCCTTACCCATCTAGTAGCAGTATCCCTCTCTGGATCCCAGTCCTAGTCTCCTGGTCCAGGCAATCCAAGTTTCCCCCCGCACTCCAATTCCCAGTACCAGTTTTCCTTTCCCACCCTGCCAGTTTCCATCTCCTGTCTTCCCACTCTAGGCTACTTATCCTGATTTGTACTGCTCCCTCCCCCCTCCCCCCCCCAACAGTCCAGCTATTGTCCTGTCTGCATACGAATCAGGTAGCTTCCTCCTTCATACAGCCTGGGTGCAGGAGGGGGATCAGTGGGAGAACAGCAAAGACAGGTTCCCTGCTTTGAGTTCAGGTGGCTGGACCAAGTAAGGCCTTCAGCAACCCTGAGCTGCAATCACAAGGAAAGTTCTGCACAGCTGTGGGCTGGAGCATGCCAATGTGCCCAGAATCTTTGGGGAATTCAGCTACTAAAATCAAAGAAGTCTTCCTGAATATGTGTGAATTATGATTTTTCAAGGGTTTATAACTCGACCATATTTGGCCAAAATTTTACAGTGACCGTAAAATGCACAACCCAGACACAGAGGCCACCCTTTTCCCTCCACCCAGGGCCGGCTCCAGGCACCAGCCCACCAAGCTTGTGCTTGGGGCGGCACCTGGAGGGGGGAGGCGCGGTGCTCCGGCTCTGGCCGCCGGGGAGAGCGGAGCCCCGGCCGGCACTCCGCCCTCCCCCCGGCGCTCTGGCCACGGGGGAGAGTGGAGCCGCGGCGGGCTCTCCGCCCTCCTCCCGGCGCTCTGGCCGCCGGGGAGAGCGGAGCCGCGGTGGGCTCTCCGCCCTCCCCCCGGCGCTCTGGCCACCACTCCGTCCTCCCCCCGGCGCTCTGGCCGCCGGGGAGAGTGGAGCCGCTGCGGGCTCTCCGCCCTCCTCCCAGCACTCTGGCCGGTTGGGGAGAGGTTGGTGCCCTCCCCTGCCGCGCGGCGGGGGGAGGGGGGGGGAGCGGGAGGCTTTTTTGCCTGGGGCGGCAAAAAAGCCAGAGCCGGCCCTGCCTCCACCAAATTTCATGTCCCAACGCCAAAGCATGGGGATGTTAGAGCTGTTCAAAGAGAATGTTGACAGAATTTTTAACATTTTCAAAATAATGTATTTTTCCATAAATTTGTTCTCAGTTTTAGGCATGCACCTGGCATAGAAAATTTCAGACAAAACAATTACAATTTGGCAAAATTATAAGTAACTGAAAACAGAGTCTTCTAATGGGAAGTGACAGAGAATCTTAATAATAGGTGGTATTACTACCCTCTCTGTGATTTTACACACACAATATAGGCCCTGATTCAGAGATCATTGCAGTCACTGAAAAGACTTCCACTGACTTGAATGGACTTTGGATCAGAACCATGAAGTGAAAGTCCAGAGAAACCACACTGAGGACTTCCTTAAATTGACTCCCACTTTTAATTTGGAATATTTACATACCATAAAACCAAAACACCTCTTATTACTTTTAATTGTATTTTTTCTTTTTCTAGTGTCTCCTACTTTCTTGCTGCAATCTCCATGATTCTTCCTATTCTCCGCAATTGATTTACACCTTCTACTCCACCCCCCATCAGGGTGTCACATGGTAGCCACAGCCTATCTGGCACTCCCAATATTGCTGGTTCAGAGAGTGAGAGATCATGACCAGGATCCACACTTAAACCTCCCACATGGCAATGGAGAGTACTTTCACTTAAAAGCATAATGTTTTGAAAAACAACAACAAAAAGCAACACAATAAAAGTTTCTTTCATTAGGGTATGGATTTCAGTGAAGGCATCATATGGCCCTTTTTCCCCTCGGGATTTTGATATACCTGATCATGCTAATATTTGTGAGAGATTGTTGCTATGGCACAGACCTTTCCATGAATTTAATGATGTATTTTACATTAGATACAAAAGTTTTCCTAATGTCATTAGAATAACTAAAAGTGCATTTAAAAAGTGTTTGTGTGTGTGTGTGTGTGTGTGTGTGTGTGTGTGTATGTGTATATATATATATATATAATGGACTTAGCTAAATTATTTGTTTACTTAGGTTATATATATATGTGTTCCCTTAGTTTTTCTTTATCTTTTAAAAAAGGATACATGTGTTCAGAAAATATTTTAAATTTCAGTGAGATATAAATATTTCTTTTCCATGAGCACATAGTGAGGAACTACGCAGCACTGATAGTTATTCAGAATATACTGAATTTTTTAAAAAGCAACAAAAATAGTGTTGCATGTATTAAATTGCATATCGATTTTCAACAGAGAAGTTTCAGATAATTTAAACTGATTTGATGTTTTCCACGTCAAAATTATTTATATGCACAAACCTTTATTTTGTTTCCCCTTTTTTGAAACTAAAGGCACATTTTCTATTTTTTTTGCTGTCACTATCTACAAATATTATATTAAACTATATTTATTTAGGGCTTGATATACTGCAACTTGCTGACCTAAATACCTTCAGCTCACATAATCATTATTATTATTATTTGCATTGGAATAGCACCTCCGGGCCCCAATCAGGGATCAAGGCCCCATTGTGGTAGGCACCGTATATACACATAACAAAATGATGGTCTCTGAATGGGAGTAGAGGACCTAAAGCACGTTGCAGGATCAGTTCCTTTTAATGCTTCATAGATTCAGGATCAGTGAAGGTTTTCCTAGTGGCAACTCTTTCTTCAGAAATGTATCCATCTGCAGTCAGTTTAATGCAGATGAAACCATTACTACTTCACTCTTCACAAACTCTTTATGATTCCTAATTAAAGTCTTTGTCTGAACACAAAATAATTAATACATAAAATGAAGCACAGGGAAAGAATCAACTGTGCAACTAGTCGCTCAGTTGTATATTTAAACAATATTTAATCATTAGAGTAACACAGTGCTTGCACTTTTGGAAAGAAAACAAGCCTTATGCTTCATGTTTATTTAACACTTTGACTAGTTCGTTCTTGGAGGTATGAAATGAGGCTTATTGAGTGCCAGAGTAGTAAATCAAACGTTCTGAAAATTACTGGGTCTTAAACAGTAGTGTCATTTTAAACTTAAACAGTTCAGTGGTACACGGGCATATAAAACTGACCTCTTATAACAACAACTACTGTTTACACTGAAAGGCTAGTAAAGGAAATAAAAACAAAACATAAAATTCAGTGTAGTAAGGATGTCATTTACTCAGATTTCTGCCTGTATTCTGAAGATATTGATACGATAATTTTTATGCAGCTAAGACATGAAAAATATGTACAGTACACACACACATATGCACATCTATATGCACATGCTATATATATAATAAAAAACTAGAGCTAGGTGACTACAGCAACAAATTTTCCTCCAATATTTGTTCCAATTTTAAAACACATTTGCTTTGGCTGTGTGCTTGCCTGCTTTATGTTCACTTTCCACAAATATTCTAGTGGATGAGTTTACTGTTGGAAATGTTAATAGAAACAGCAAATTTTAAACAAATATTGAAGAATATTTGTGGAGAGCGAATTTTAAATTTGTAGGTATCAATAATAGCACCAGAAACCTGATTCTAAGAGTTACATTCATTTATTTAGGGAACATAAATGTATGAGGAAGCCTATATCACTGTTCATAACTAACTGGCTCAACTTGAATTTTGAATACTGAATACCTGGAAAGAATAGCTTGAGCATGAGCATCTGATCAAGAATTGTTCACCAACAATGAATAGATTTAAGAAAAAGCCCAGCCCAGCTAGAATCATACATGCCTCACTCATATAGTACTTGCTACATTCTGAGGCTTTGATCCTGCAAACACACTTGTGACTGAGACTACAATGGAACTACGCATGTGTATAAAGTTCAGCACGTGCTTAAGTGTTTGTGGGATTGGGACCTGAATTGTCAAAATCTTTCCTCTGAATGTAGTGAATCTGAATTTCCAATAAAGGAAAATACATGAAATTAATAGACCCTGCAAATGTATATAGTGAAAAATAACTGGCTAGCTCTTTTACAGAAACGTAAATAAAAGAGATTAAGTTGTCTCTGAGGACTGGTGATGGGTTATGAACATTTTCACCTACTGTCACCTCTTTAAATCTAGTCCACTTCAGTAGTGAACATAATTTGTTTTTATTTAGCTATTTATTGTTCTATATCAAATTAGTGGTGTCAAATGGCTAGCTTCCTACCCCTCTACTCCAACCACTTGAGGGGAAGATTAGGCCTCCCTCTGATTTGCTACATTAGGGCAGGGCTATGGGGCACCCAAAATCATGTAACTCCAAGTGTTTGCTAGTACCTACACACCAAACTTGATTCTAGTAGGTCAGTTTCCATAGAATGAATGGAATTAGAGCAGCTGTTTCTTCTTTTGAAGAAGCATCTTGGTTAATTTTTTAATCTCCTTAACCCTGTTCCTGATATTAGTTCTAGTTTATATTTCCTGTTTATGCAGGGCTCTTTCATAACCTGCTCTATTGTTTTTAGTCCTCTTTTCAACATCTGTATGTTTAATGCTCTCCAAGGGCTCATACACCATACGTTACTGGCTCCCTGAGTAAATCCCAGAGCATTGTTACCGATGACCAGATTGTAACATCCTCACTCAGCCAAAACTTCCATTAAAGTCAAGGGGTCCTTTCTTGAGTAAGGATGACAGTATGTGGCTGCATGTTAAGATATTTTTTTCTCTCGCTTCCGCAAGCACAACATGTGCCTAATGGACAGAGGTCAGCTGTTCAATTTTGAAGAGAGCCTAGAATGGGCTGTTTGTTAGCTTGAATCTCTGATGAATGGAACATTGCAACTCTAATTATGAATCTTTGGGAAATGTGACCCTTCAATTAACTGTATTAATTGTGTTGTGGACTATCAAGAACTTTCATTATTAATGAACACATAGGGTTAATATTAGCTCATTTCATTTTGTTGTTCATGGTATTTATCACTTGGAATATGACTTTCTAGTTAATTATACAAATCATGCAGCATTCACTTTTGATTAATGTCTGAAGTTCATACAGTCTTTGTTAAACAAACATTCATTATGTGTGGTGCATTATAAATTAATAAAGCATTCTCTTTAGCTTCATGTCGTATCTACAAATGTTTTCAATATATTGAAAATTTTCCTTATGTGGGGAAACTTCGTATTAGTTATGAGAAAATAAATAAATTGTGTTAGTCCCCTATGTATTATTATTATTATTTATTTAATTTATTGTTATGTGAGGAGGTGGTCAGAGTTTGTAATATGTCATTTACAGAGGTCCACATATGTGGGCCCTTCATTATTTCTGTGTAGCATATAGATCTTTACATGCAGATTGTTCTGCAGGATTGCTACTATAATTTGTTTTATTGATTCTATTTATACTCTATTCCAACAATATTTAAGAATAGGGGTGCCATTCACCATCCCTCACATTCTGAGTTGTTTCTCAGAGTTAACTTCTAAAGCAAAAAAGCTGTAATTCTTCATCAGCAGTTAATGTCTTAAGTTTTTACATTTTTGTACATTGGGGGTAATTATCTAAGGCTGCAATACTATTTACATTACTGCCAAACTGTTGAAAACAATGAAGGATTTCTACAGTTTCTTAATTTTGAAATACTCTGTTTCTAATCAGAACTTCCAAATATGGATATGTTTTGCAGATCATTATATTTATTTATCTATAAGTTAGACTTAAAGTGTGTGTGAGTTTGAGGATGGGGAGTAGAGTGGTCTTCTAATAAAAATTTGCCAATGCATATCAGTTTTGAATTGGTAGAATCATCCCCTAATTCTGTAGAAAAAAAGGGTAGTACAGGCACCATTCTTTCATAAACACAGTATTGCCAATCCTAAGCATTCAAAAATCATGGGATTTAAAAAAATAATTGATGTATGGTTATTTGTATTTGTCTTCTGGTTTTGGAGACTTTAGAATTCAAGTTTTCAAGCTTTTCTCTGTAGCCACAGGGGGCAGAAGTGAAATGAAAGCTGAGATTCTCATGTAATAACATGATTCCATCAGTTGGAGACTTTAAGAAAAAAACCTCAAATCACAAGACTCGGGATATAATAATGACAGTTGGCAACATTTAACAGGCTTCTTTTGCGAAGCAGATTGTTGTTAGAACTAAACAGTGTCAATTATGTATTGGTTTTAATATATGGACTAGAGCCCATCAGGAGTTGAACAGAATCTGTCAAAATTATTTTATCTAGGATTTCTTGCAGTAATCTGATTAGAATGATGTTCATCCCCTGTCCTCTAGATAAATTCAAACCAAAGTCTTAGAGCTGAAAGGCCAGTGACTAATTTTGAGAACAATCTCGCCTATGAAATATTCCATTATTTAAGAAACATTATTATTTTTATTATTTTATTTTGATAAATGATCTGTCAACAATGGATGAAGTTAACATTTCTTTTGGTCAATAAAGAAAATATTGAGGTTACAAGCTAAACAGTACCTAAGTTAGCAAAGATACAGCATACTTCAGTGTATTCAATTCAAAAATGCTGCTTTAACTAGTTTCAGTGTAGCTATTACAATTTTCATCCATAATATATGATCAGTTTGTAAGAATTTCCTCTACATGTGTGAAACATATTTAATGTTAACATTCTGAAATTGGAGATGTTTATAAATAATGCACTAATAGATGTGAAAGAGTGTAAATCGTTCCTTTGTGTTGTACCTGTAAGACTGTTAAGCTACTGATTTAAAAAAATAAACAAGACCCACCATATATACTCAGAGTACTTTCATCAAAGGGGTAACATTCTTTGTCCCTCTTTATGTAAATTAAAAATCTTTAGCTAGTTCTGTGTCAAAAATAAATAGTTGGAGGAGCTTGAACACAACATTTATTTTGTATGTACATTAATGGGCAACTCCATTTTTCCTGGAGGCTAGAATCCACTTTGAAATTCATGTTTGATAAATTCCCTGGCTTTCCGAGTAATTTAGCTGTCTATAGGGCTGTTGATCCTTTGAGTGTATTGCTGAACCATTGGGACTTGTGCACCACATCTGCATATCCAAGTTCAAATATATACTCAAGATGATTGGTTTAAACTTTAAGTTGTTGATTTTATTCCTGATAGATTTGTTAGATTGTCTCCCATTTCATTTCTAAAATCTGTGCGTAATCTTCACTAAATCTGTGCCTTAGTCCTCACTAAATTCTCTGATTGAGTTAGTAAAAGAGTCATTTTGTAAGTGTAGTGTGAAATTATTATTCAGTGTAATATAATAATCTTAAAACAAAAAGCAGTTCCATATGTGTGTATATTAATTAGAATTTGAACTGATCACTTGCAGCTTAGACACTATTACATCAATATGCTTTTTAGATTCTTGTTGAAAGTATTGCCCAATCTTCTGAGCAGTCAAGAAAGGTTTACAGTTCTTGAGGGGTCAAGCTCTCATTGGGAGATAAATCAGCAGACAGTGATTCAATTTATATTTCCTAGTCAGTCTTACCAAGTCTTTAGATTAGGTATTGTTTTCTGTGCTGTCTTTATTTAAAACATGCATATAGGGCTCATCTCCTATTGACTTTAATGGAAGATAGATTGGGCCTATAGTTCCTACTAACACTTTGAGCAAGAATGGCTAAAACAGCAGAAGCAGCAACAAGATTTACAACCCTTTGAGAGCTCCAGTAGGAAACAGCTGTCTGCAAGTTCCAACCAAGTATAAGCTGTCCTGAACTGCTGTGCAACCCTTCAGTACCAAGTCACTCCTCTCCTGCCATATGGCATTTTCTGTGGTAAATGTTGTGCATATTTTGGTCAGGTCTGCCATATTTTGGGTGGTGGGCAACTGGCCCGTTTCTTTTTGGGCATGGTATTATTAGTTCTAATGTACTTGTTGTCTCTCTTATTATGAGCTGCTTCAAGTATAATTTGAAACCACTTGATGAGGACAGACACATGCATGGAATTAAGTAGCAGGCCACTACTTTTATTAAACTATAACACACAGGAGGAGCTCTAGGTGCCTCTCACCTATACCAGGCATTTAATTTGTTCCAGGGCTCTTATCATATAACTAGGAACTTGGCGTAGTCTCTGCTCAGTCTACCCCCAGGATACAACTCTCCCTGAGTCCTAGCACCCTCACCCTGCGAGGAAGACAGAGGCTGCAGGAAGGTGGGGACCTTGTCCCAGAAGGGCCCTCAACTCCATGAGGTCTCACCATATCCCATGATCCCAAGGCCTATCACCAAATCGCAAATCTTAAACCTCTGGAATTGTTCATTTTATCCTTTTGACAGCCCTGGAAACTGGCCACAGGAGGTGCCCTCGACTAGCTTGGTCATTCTCTCCCCAATCAGGCCGTCTGGTATCACAACTCCTACTCAGTCCATTCCCTCAAATTCTATTGCTGTATGTCAGCACCTCCATTTGACAAATGTATGCCATCATCTCTGAAAACTTGAGGCTGATTGTAACGAATGTCCCTGTGCTGTATCACTGAATCCCCTGTTTCCAGGACCATCTTGGTGACTTGCCTAGTCACTTTGTTTCTTGCCTGGTGCTTAAACCAATCATCTTGTGGCTCCACACCGAACCCACCTTGTGAACATTTTTAACCATATTAACCTCACTGCCAGCCATGATTGCCAAATCAAGAAAACATCCTTCTGGGTTCTGTCCCTTAAGTTGACTCCTGTACAGCCCGTGATTGTTCTCCTCAAGATGAATAACTAGGACCTGAGGTGGATCCATGCAGTTCTTCAGTGAGTGCAGAAGTGGCATAAGCTGATTCATAGAATCATAGAATATTAGGGTTGGAAGGGACCTCAGGAGGTCATCTAGTCTAATCCCCTGCTCAAAGCAGGACCAACACCAACTAAATCATCCCAGCAAGGGCTTTGTCAAGCCTGATCTTAAAAACCTCTAAGGATGGAGATTCCACCACCTCCTTAGGTAACCCATTCCAAAATAAGTTCCCTCAGCCTCTCCTCGTAAGTCATGTGTCCCAGTCCCCTAATCATTTTCATTGCCCTCTGCTGGACTCTCTCCAATTTGTCCACATCCCTTCTGTAGTGCGGGGACCAAAACTGGACGCAATACTTCAGGTGTGGCCTCACCAGTGCTGAATAGTGGGGAATAATCACGTCCCTCGATCTGCTGGCAATGCTCCTACTAATACAGCCCAATATGCCGTTGGCCTTTTTGGCAACAAGGGCACACTGCTAACTCATATCCAGCTTCTTGTCCACTGTAATCCCCAGGTCCTTTTCTGCAGAACTGCCGCTTAGCCAGTCGGTCCCCAGCCTGTAGCGGTACATGGGATTCTTCCTTCCTAAGTGCAGGATTCTGCACTTGTCCTTGTTGAACGTCATCAGATTTCTTTTGGCTCAATCCTCCAATTTGTCTAGGTCACTCTGGATCCTATCCCTACCCTCCAGCTTATCTACCTCTCCTCCCAGCTTAGTGTCATCTGCGAACTTGCTGATGGTGCAATTCATCCCATCATCCAGATCATTATTAAAGATGTTGAACAAAACCGGCCCCAGGACCGACCCCTGGGGCACTCTGTTTGATACCGGCTGCCTACTAGACATTGAGCCATTGATCACTACCCATTGAGCCCGACAACCTAGCCAGCTTTCTATCCACTTTATAGTCCATTCATCCAATCCATACTTCTTTAACTTGATGGCAAGAATACTGTGGGAGACATATGAAAAGGTTTGTCAAGGTCAAGATATATCACATGCACCGCTTTCCCCATATCCACAGAGCCAGTTATCTCATCATAAAAGGCAATCAGGTTGGTCAGGCATGACTTGCCCTTGGTGAATCCATGTTGACTGTTCCTGATCACCTTCCTCTCTTCCAAGTGCTTCAAAATGGATTCCTTGAGAACCTGCTCCATGATTTTGCCGGGGACTGAAGTGAGGCTGACCGGTCTGTAGTTCCCTGGGTTCTCTTTCTTCCCTTTTTTAAATATGGGCACTATATTTGCCTTTTTCCAATCGTCCAGGACCTCCCCCGATTGCCACGAATTTTCAAAGATACTGGCCAATGGCTCTGCAATCACATCAGCTAACTCCCTCAGCACCCTTGGATGCATTAGATCTGGACCCATGGACTTGTGCTTGTCCAGCTTTTCTAAATAGTCCTTAACCTGTTCTTTCACCACTGAGGGCTGCTCACCTCCTCCCCATACTGTGTTGCAGTCTGGGAGCTGACCTTGTCTGTGATTCCACTGCATGCCTCTTCTGCTGAACCACTGGATGCAAACAGCTTCCATCTTGAAGCCCAGCTGAGCTCCACCTGCCATCCTGAATGTGCTCTCATGGGCCCAATGCGTACTGAGTGCCTGCAAATCCAAATATTGCATATTCTCTGGGTAGCCTCTGAAACAAACAAGTGCACTGGGTTAATTTGAGTGCATTGGGTTCCCAGTCATCTTTTCTATGGTGTGGATGTAAGTCTTGTAATACCTTAATTTCCAGTACCCTATTGTCTGCACCTGCCACAGGTCAAAACCCCCTGGAGCCACTGACGTCACTCCCCCAATCCTAAAAGAACGAGTACCCATGTCAGGACTGCAGGAATGGAAGTTTTTGCTCTGTGCCATGCTGAATTGGTACCTTGTCAAGAAGCTTCCATCACCATGTGTGAAGAGTGGGTCTGGCTGCAGATTTATAGTCAGACTTTTATTTCCTTTATGGGCCACAAGTGCTCATCTGCCCATTCCTTCAACCCCATTCCTTTCCTTCTGGTCTGTTTTTGAGTATCTTAAGTACAGGGACACTGATCCCGAAGATAGTTGCACATCTGTTATGTTTAATGCACATTAGGACCTGTCCACAGCTGCCATAGACACCAGCTCACTCACTCTGGGAGCACCAAGGAAGGCAACAACAAATGCCACTTTAAATACAATGGCCTACCTCCCACTCCTGCTGAGCCTTTAATAACCTTGTTGGAATTTCTGGTGTTAGGGTAATCTGTTGTCCCTCCAGCTCCCACCGCTCCTGGACCACCCTTATAAGAGCTTCCATGTTATGAAATGCCTGCATGGGTCTGGGAAACCTGCCAACCTACTCCAGTAGGAGAGGCCTGCTAGCTGGCCAGTGACAGTGGTGAGAAGCAACCCACATGAGTTAAGACAACTCATATTGCACCACCTGGTATGTGGATATGGGTCCCCATGATGGAGCTCTTCATTCTGTGAACTCTGAAAAGCTGGCTTTACAGGATCTCAGAATCTGTGGGATAACCGACTCCTCAGCTAGTCCCACAGCTGTTATGAGCCAAGATTCCAGAGTTGTTGGGTCATCATAGTGGATCTCTGCTGACCAGTGGGGTGAGTTCCCAGAATCTGTCATCCTGAAATCAAGATAGAATATCAGCAAAACATCATTATCCAATCCCAGAACATGCACCACATGAAAATGGATGTTAAACCTCAGGCAGTGTAAAATGAAGGCCCAGACCAGCCTCATTACCTAAGCAGTTTTAGCTGATTCTCTGATCACCATATGGACCATGAATTGGTGGTTATACCTGAAATGAACTTTTTGTTTTGAAAGTTTTCTCCCCAAATAGTGACTGCCATTAGTATAGGAAAAAACTGAAGGAAGGTGATGTCCCCTGTAATACCCTGAGCCACCCAACTTTCTGGCTACCTCTGCACATACCACTCTCCTTGCAAGTAAACCCCCAAACCTATGCATCTTGAGGCATTGGATTGTACTTGCAACTCAATCTTGAGCACCCAGTACAAACATCATATTGAAACCCCATTAAACTCTTCCAGGAACCTTTCCTGCACCTCTAAGTCTTCCTTCATTTCCCTTGTCAGTCTGACAAAGTGGTGGGGTTTTCACACTCCAGAGGAGGCAGATGCCAGCTGGGCACAAAATGCCTGAAGAGGAGCCAGCATACAAGTTTAGGTGCCCCATGACTATCTGTAGTTCCCTTCTTGTAATTTTCTTTGTCCTTTTGAGAGCTCAATTCAGTGCCCTGACCAATTCCAACTTCTCTGCTGCCACCTCTGAGGCTATCTTTGCCCTTATTATATGCTTGAAGCCTTTAACAGACTTCAAATTCTCTGCTCAGGTGTGGCACCTCACTCCTTCCTATGGGATTTAAAATTCAGCTGAAAATCCATTTCATAAATTAACTGCCTCTTTTTTCTTGGGGTAGTCCAATAACATATTCCATAACACCTGTATCTTAATTGGAGAAGGAGCCTTTCCCATGGTTATCACCTACCCTTGTAGCATCTCCCAGAACAGTGGGACCTTGCCTACCCCCTTATTTTATTGCCCTGTTGGAACTGCCATTTACTTCCCTAACAGAAGAGTGCACTATACTGATTCCTGCACCTGCAACGGGAACGCAACATTTCCCGTCATCAAGTGCAAAGCACATATTGGGTTTTATATCCATGTTTTGAAAATGAGGTTTTGGCACTGGCAACCCGCTGCCTATGTATGCCAGGTGGGCAGGGCAAATGGATAAGGAGCCATACACTCCAACCAAAATGTATGGTCTATTTTACCTCAGGGTAAATCAGGCTCCTCTGTCACCTTCTGTCTAAATTATCTGTCATACATTGATCATGTGATCCACCCCCCATATGTAGCATAAGCCCCCGTTATTAAATCCTCATACTTGAACAAGAAAATAGACCTCTCGGGGTTCCTCAAATAAATTATACTCACATAAATGTGAAAGGCTACAGGCCAGTTCTCAAAAGTTTAAGGCACCTTAGGTCTGTAGGGTTAGTCGTCCTCTTTTTTGGCCTCCCCCCCTTCCTTTCTCTGCTCTTCCCCGAACAGCAAGGTGAATAAATCCACAAATTCCTCCATCCAAATGTTTTCCTTAACCTCTTTATACAGATGATTCCCAAATGGGTGATTAGATTCTTCATAAGCTCTAGGTGCGTTAGCCATCATGTTTCCTGCCTGTGTTCCATTAGGAACGTTCCCACCTGGTGACAGGTCCCTTCCTAATTGCTCTGTATTCCTTTGTGGGATATCAGACCCACCCTGAACCCGTGACAGCATTACCCCCTCAACTGAGAGGGGCCCCGCTTGTCAGGCAGACTGCCAAAACTATGGGCCACCAATGCCAATGATTTTGCCAGGTCATCCCATATCCTTTGAGGAGGTTGTCAGAGGGAGGAGTGACCTGGGCCACCATTCTTCATGATCCTGCTGGACTCTTGGCTGCTTATGGGAGTGAGGCTCACCAGCTCCTTGTCATTCTCGCCCACTCTCGTTGTCCTCAGACTCAGACCCTGAATCCATCCCAGGGACCTCCTGTATGAGAGGTTCAGGATCCGATCTGGAAGGAATGCACTCCTCTGGCTCACCACTATCCACAAAGTGAACTGTTCCTGCCAGGGTCCCGGATCCTGCCCTGCTGCTCCCCTCGTCTTGTGACTCTCATTCTGCATTGGTTGCAGACCACTGGTCCTTGTCCAAACTCCATTCCTTTGAAGACAGCATATTGACAGCTGCTACTACTGCTGGAAACTGGCAAGTAACACTTTTCTGCTGGAACAGAGCCAAAAGAGGCTCTACATGGCCCCATTCCAGTTTAAATCCAATCAGCATCCCAGCCCCAGCTGGCCAATGGGTGCCAGAGATTCCTGAGGGAGGAGTTACATGCCTCTCAGCAATTGTCTCCCTTCCTTGCTGCTGGGACTGTCCCCTTTCTCTGTCAGCCCTATCAGGTTCCCCCACCCATTGAGGCAGGTGGGCGGCATTTTTCTTCTATTCTGAAGTGAGTTGAAATTCATTCAGTTTTTAAGAACAAAAATTCTAATTTATGTAGCATTTATTATTTTATTTCTGCAATTAGCTGTTTTACATTTAAATACTTCCACAAAAGAATTCCTTGGCTTGGGATAGGTATAATGTTACGGTGCCTTTTCTTTAACTAGATGTATATGTGTACGTTAACAATGCAGAGTTCACTCTTAGTTTAATTTTATCTTCTTGCTTCCCTTAGCCTGAATGCCCAGAACAGTTGAAAAACTGAGCAGGTATATAATATAGTAGTTTTCACGTATGCAGTGTTGTTGTAGCCATGTTCATCCCAGAGTATTGGAGAGACAATATCTTATAAAAGATATTACCTCACCCATCTCATCGCATAATATTTTTCAGTAACTTATTCTGGCATCTAAATCATTTCAACAACTTGTAAACTTCTCTTCCTCCTGCCTTTTGGTGTTGCTTATAAGGAAATTATTCTAAATTATCCTTCTGTGTGGTCTGTCAAGGTAAGACCCAGTAATTTCCTTGTTTTAGTTTATAAAACCAATCTGACCAATAGTTCCTGGATTCAAATTTACAGTCTCTAGAGCCACATTTCAATAGAGAATTTTGCTCATGTTAAAGCTTAACTCTGGTATAACATTCTGATTCTACCACCAAGGTTTAACCAACCAAATTTGTTAGCAGAACAATAAAAGTATTAGGAAAATTAAATCTCTGTTTTTGTTCCATGTATATATAGTACACTGGCCCCCTTTTAACAATGATAATTTATATCCCATTGAAGTTTTATGGATCAAAATGCACATAAGTGTTGGGAAAAGGGGAAAAGAAAAAAATATGGGAAAAAAGATTTGTATGTATATTTTCCTTCATATAAATTAAAACTGGCTCAAAAGTATTGTCACAACATATATTGTCTAAGTTACCTTGACCTACATTACTTTACTGGTATAAATTAAAAATTTGGGCCCCAGTTCACCAAGTTACTTAAGCACATGTGTACCTTTAATCACATGAGTAATTCCACATGTGTGGGCCCTTTGAAATGAATCGGACCAACCACATGCTTAATGCTTTGTATGTGCCTAAGTATCTTGCTTGGTGCCTGTAACTTGGAATATTTGGAATATGTAATCCCTTTATTTATTATTCCTACTGTTCAGTATTTACCATTATAATTTGTTCTGAGAGCTCTAAATACATGTCATTTTTGGGGAGGATGGTAGAAAATTTTTCGTCCCAACTTTTTTGCAGTGAGAATTTTTTTTGGACAAAACAAATATTTTTTTGAAAAGTTTCTGCTTTCTATGAAAATTTTCAATTTTTTATGGAAAAACAGAAAAACAGAATACCCCATCCCCAAAATACTTCTATTCTGTGGGCGGGACTTCGTCTCTCATGATGCATCGTTGCCATGCTACTGCACTTCCCCGCACCAGGAGGGGAGAACTTGGTACACCATGGGAGATGTAGTCTAACCTGAGAGATTAGCATATAGAGGAGAATAGGAACATGAGGCACCCAAACAGCAACACCCTTGGGGCACATTGGTATATATTTAGAATTGAAATATTTCGGTTTAAAATTTTCACTGAAAAATCAAAATTTTCCCAAAGCGGGGACCCATTTTCTCTGTAATGAACAAAAATATCTGTTAAAGATAATATCTCAATAATTTCAAACTGCAGGCCCCACCTTGCAATTACATACTACTGGGTGTAGTATTTACTACTGGATGTAGTGTCATTGCCTTCATGCTTCTGACACTCCAACCGTGGTCGGTTGTTGTGTACTGAACTAAAGGCCCAGTTCCAGTGTGGAGGCAATTTGAGGGTTGAAGAGAGGGGGGTGTTGTTTTTTGTGGTGGGATTATTTTATCTGCTGATGTGTATATATGTAATATGTTACAAAACATAGGGTTACCTTTTTACGATTTTATAAATAAGAAATAAAAGAATAAATCCTGCTTCAGTTGACATAGATGGGGAAATTCTCATGGACTTCAGTGGGAGAAGTCGTAAGTCTTAATAGCATTTGTACAAAGCATTGTATGCTGGGAGATATTAAAAAAAAGTAGCCACAAACAAAATTTCTGGTTAGTGCATCTTGCCAATGCCCACATCAACCAAATCACAAAGAAAGGAGAATAAATGTGTGGCAAGCCTGGCACTAGTGTTCTGAAATGGTCCTTTCCTGGCTTCCCACAGCAGTTCCTGAAATAGAAAAACAGTAAACTGCATAGTGAAATAGCAGCACTGGTTCCCTCCTAATGGGTTTGCAGGTTTCCTTCCCCAAACACCTCAGGTGATGGGCAGTCATTTCCTGCTTATCATGGTTCCCATCCTTCCCTCTTTCCCCCTCTGTGACTGAAGCTGAGGGTCCAAAGTAATAACCACAATTGTTCCAGGAGGTATTTGGGGATGGGGAACTGTGGTGATGGTGGGGACTAGAGTTAACAGCCTTTTTCTTTTAATGCATTCTCCCATGTTACACATCTCTTTAAAAAACCGAACGGTGCCTTAAGGTTTCCAGGGAACATGTTTTGTGTTTATCATCATATCTGAATGTCATATTGCAAGGGGTCTATGTCCAGCAGTTCTAAGGCACACAGGCCCTCACTAACCTGCCTAATGGTGTCCTGCAGTGGTTGAAGGATGTACATAGGTGCACCACTCTGGGACAGACCCACTTCCATGTATCTTCATGACTGGGTGATTTCAAAATCCGACTGTGCAACAGACAGCGTTTGCAGGCCTTAGCAGCCTTGCCGCCATCCGTAACTTTAACATATGCTAATGATCATTACCATATGCAAATCACTATTGGGCATATAAATACATCCAGTACCAAGTTAACCTGGCAACTGCACTATTCTGGGACAAACTGGCTGCTAGTGGGGATGATGGGGTTGATGGAAGTGGGAGTGCTGTTTATTATTTTTTGTCTGTGAAGTTTTGGGAATAGAATATTGGTGTCATGAGCCATGGATAGAAGAGGAAATCTCTGTCTCCAGTTAATGAAAATTTACCCTGGTAAGTCCAGTCTTATTGTTAATGTATACACTTGGAATTGGTCAAGAAAGACTTATAGATCACATGGGCCTTGCTGATGTCAGTGGTTTCTTTCTGTCTGTCTCTCTTGCCCAACTGCAGTTTGAGTGTATTCCCTGCCTTATGTGCTATCTATTATTTGGGACTGGAGTGATTGACTCAGGGGCAGAAAGAAGTCTAAATAGAGACTTCTTTTCTAGGATTTCTTGGCTTGTAACTGCCAAAATCACATCTAGACTGTGTTCCTAAGTGAAGTTCTGTGTGAGTATGAAGATAGGCTGTGTTCACCTGCCTCAGTGGACCTGCTTATTACTTCATGCATTTGGTCTTCCAGCCCAGGGAGTCTTTGTAAACTTTTTGCTCTCTCTACTGAAAATCATATATGTACCTAATTCTGGATGTATAACCACACAAATATTTGAAAATTTCTCCCAGTTACCCAATGTATTTTATTTATTTATTTAGTGAGTGTGTGTATGTGTGTATGTGCGCCAGCCAATCATGTGTTCTAGATGCACTATTAAGTCTAGTAATCCACAGATTTTAATCCAACACTAAATACCTCTGCAGAGTTCTCCATCAAACTTATCTGATCATTGATATGTGCAACCAGCTTACAACTTAGATAGATTCTTCTTACTCTCAAAGCCTCCTGGGTTCTTCTGGGAATCTCTCTAATTTCACATAAGCAATACTTGTACTTCTTCAGACCTCTCTCCCCCAATTCCCCAGAGTAATTCTGGACATCTTTCTTACATTCCCGACATTTTCCATCATTCACCTTTTCCAGACCACTCAGAGCTTCTTGCTCAGGGACGCTATCTGTGCTTGGTCATTTCGACCAGATCCTTCTAGCCCTTTATGTCACTCTTTCTCTTTCTCTGTGCTCCCTATTGAAACTTTCCTTAAAGTGTGTTTTGCCCTTTGAAGCTTTTCAGCTTCCATCAGCACCTTCAGTGATTTCTTTAAGCTTTCCCATGGGTGATCTGAAGCATGCTCTCTGTCTGTCTCTCTGTTCCAGTCTCTCCCTCTCCTTCCATTGTTACAATCAGCCCCAAGTTAGCTGTAGTCAATTTTTGTTTAATCTTGTAGTCAGTATTACATAAATAGTGGAAGTTTGTCCTTGCCCCTGGTGATTGATGGTGAGATATATTTGTACATATCGATTGAGATAAAAAATTAGTAGTTTGCAATAGGAAAGGCAAATTAGTCATCAGAAGGTAGGTGCTTGGAGTATTTTAAGAGTTCCTTGATTAATTCTCATGATGTGGGTTCTTTTGACAGTAAGTTTTATGTGCTGAGATGTGGGAGGATGAAGCAGTAGTATTGGGTTATTGCAAATTTTACTTTTACTCTTCCCTGATTTATTTTGCCTACTTGCTTTGTGATAAGACACAGAAGGGCTAAAAATGATTTCTTTTTTGGATAACAACTACATCTTTCTAGACCTGAATCCAATGCCAAGGACAAAGGCTTAGGTTTTGGGTGTAAAAATAATTTCTTAGTAACATTGAAATTAATATTTAAATGTCAGTCTCTGAAAAATAGTCTTGGCACCATCTAATAAAAAAACCAGTTTCTCTTAGATATTACCTTATATGATCATTTCTGTTATCAATCAGGAAGGAGGAAAAGCAAATTTTATGATATACTGTTTGTAACAAAATCTTTACCCTACCTGCTTTACATATTCTTCTCATTACCTGTATAAAAGTCACTTTAAATAAAAAACATCATAAGAGGCCAAATGTACTCTGCCTCTTCTTTTAAAGGCTTCTTACTTTCCTAAAGATTTTATGTCTATGTATGTTTTCCTTTATTACAAAATATAATAGACTTCTTGCCATTAAATTTTTTTATATTTCACACTTTTAATTTTCCCAAAAATAATTTAGATAGAAATTCCAATTACTTTCTACTGAACACATTTGCTACACTACTCTCCCAGCTTTAAAAATAAACTTTAATAATTTACAAGCCTTTCTCATGAAAGGCAATTTACTTATAACTTGAATATAGAAGGGGAAAAATAGATATATGGGGTCTCCTGTTTTAAACTGATAAAACATTATGTTTGTGCTGTTACATATTAGCACAAAGAAGCTGCAAATAAAACCTGTTTTAGTTAATGGGCTTAAAGCTGATTTTATTGCTTTGAAACATTTATTGTACGTATTTTCTTATTGATTGAAGGACATTTGGAAATGAATTACATTGAATATAATTGCAAACTCTAGGATAGAAAGAAAAGTAAATTAATATTTCTTGGCAATCAGGACAATAGTAACTTCTCCTAACAATTTTGATTGTTGCTAAGGCTGTGAAAGGTTGTTTAGGGTTCAAAAAAGTGTTTGGCTTTCTGTCTTGAAATTGGCAGTTTCCCGTGTAAACATCTATCGAACTTGAATCAGAACAGCAAACATATATAAAATAATGTCATTACTTACTTTTGCATTTTGGATAAGAATTTTATTGACTGTCGACAATGGAATGTCTTTGATTTCAATGTTCTGAAATATTTTTGAATTCAGTGCTCTGCAGAGTGTTACAAAGGCATAGAGTAATTTTACCAACTTTCCATACAATGTGCTCTTGGCCACAGATTTGCTTGCCACAGGATGGAGCTCTGAAAATAAAGGTTTTTGGCAATGAGAAATAGTTCCCTTTTATAAAAAGGTTGGTGGGTGATTGATGATCTTGCTGAAAATGTTTTGTACACAAACTGGACATATATTATATGGATGATTTTCAAAAAGGGTAAAAGGTAACATATTCTGGAAAGTACATGAGTGGATGGGGATAGGTAGGCAGATGATGTGTGAATGCACGTATGGGAAAATAGAAAACCTGTAGTTGTGGAATCACCACATGTTACTGCTAACTGCTATCATCAGCATGAAACATCAAGAGGTATTTTGGCAAGTACCGGCACATTCATTGGTTAAACCACTGATGTCCACAGATGACATTCATTAGAATGGGTTTCCCAAGAAATGACGTGCCAGAGTCTTGATGTTAGTGATTCATACTCAGTGTTCCAACTCACATTTTTTATAGGGATGTCTTCAATCTGCAGTAGCATCAGAAGAATAGTGAACATTTCGCTGCACTTCAGAAAGTAAAGTAAAAGCGTAAGTACTGAGCAGAAAAAGAACACAGTATAAATGTTGTTAAACAACATGTTTGGGACAAAGTTGACATCAACTTTAGAAGGAAGCAGATTCACACTAACAACAATGGAAATAGACAATGCTAAGAAGAGGCAGTGCTTCTCATAGTTGTCATATAGGCTGGGACTCTTGGCTGTCCAGAAGAGAAGGCTTGTCTATTGCCCACCTTTAAGGGAAAAGATAGAGGTTATGTCATAATTAATATCTCATATCCTTAGGTGTACATTTTACATTTTACATCTCCTTAACTCTCAGACCCCATAGCACTGTGCTAAACATATACCCCTTAATGCAGTTTTGAAAAACTGTTGTGAACATTTTCCAGCAAAGGCACCAAATGTAGTCACCCATTCTCTACCATGATGATGACATTAAACTCTTGATATTTTACTCACTTTTCAAAAAATAATTACTTACCCAAGGAGAGGTGGTGAAAATGTAGAAAGGCTGGCTAGTTTCTATTGAGGCTCTCATAATAATTTCATGCTAGTCATGTAAGGAACTGATGATCAATGTATTTGTTTCTAGTCACCATTAACAAGAATTGCTAAGCAGATCAGTAATTCTATTGCATATAGTCCAAGACTGAAGAGAGGATGGTTGTATGATAATGTTTTAATGGTAGAAAGAACTGGCTGACTAAATTGTGATGACAGATGTAAAGTGTGATATAACAATGTATGGTACAAGGAAGATACTTTTATTTTGTTGTGACAGAGATAATCTATCACACAAACGGTCATTCTCCTTAGTTCTTCTGACTGATCATCCAATAGCAGCTGATCTTAAAAGATAATAGTTGAAAATCATTTCCTTCCATCTGCCAAGATCTTGCACTGCCGGGGAAGATGCTGTATGAGAGGCAAGAATATAAGTGTCCTTCCCCTGGTGACATTCTATTCTGGTCCTCATCACGGTAGTTTCTGAGCATGTCACCATTATTAATTTCACTCAGGACTGTGTAAATGAGGCAGAAAATTTTCATGCCTCAAAGAGGGCATGCACTTCACTGGGCTCTGAAACTGGGATATCATATGCAAGCCCAAACTAAAGGGTGAGGTGATGGTGAACCAAATCATGAAGGAAGTCTGCATAATTATGTTTAATAGGAATAAATTGAGAGCCAGATTTTAGAAACATTTAGGCACATAATTGTGTACCTAATTTGTGCATGGATTTGCCAGAGTTGCACATGCAAATTGCAGAGAAGTGACCTCAACTGGCCATTTGAGTGTGCTCTTACTTGATTTGTGTGTGCAGTTATGATAACTATGACCAAAAATTAGGCACACAATTCCACACCTAAAGATTTTGAAAATGTGACCCCTAATTCTTCCACAGAGATTTCATAATAAGCGCATGTTATTTTTATTTGTTATGTCTATATACTTACAATCTTCCCTTCTATTATTTTTAACACTGTTTTAGACTTTACACTAAGTGCAGTCAGTTTTTGTTAGTTCCCAGGTTAGAAGCCTACGGTATATTTAGACATCATATACATTTGTCAGTGAAGAGTAGCTTAAGTAATCTACTTTGTTCACTGCTTAATTATGTTATTTTACTGTTCCTGAAAACCTGACACAAGGCAAATTTACATTACTGTGCTCCTAATTAGCCAATAATCCTTAAGGATTTGAATGATACATACCCAAAGTAATTTCCTTGTTCACTAAATATGAATTTCCTTACATTGGGTTAAGAGGATGGCACAATGACAGAAGGCATCTTGATGATGACAGCTCTGAACATGTTTGTCTCTGGAGTCAAAATCTATTAAAAGACATATGATTTCTGCACTTTCTTAAAGTGCAGAATAGAAAAATCAATAAATAAAGTGAGTAATTTATAAAGATGAATGAAACTTATCTGTCTTAGGTATTTTTAGAGTGCCCACAAACATACTGTTTTAGTCATCGATCTTAGTATCTACAGATGTTTCAATGCTTTCCCCCACACTGCCCCCTGTACATGGAACATCTTCATTGAATTAATCCACAACCCTGCTGCACTTTCCTTCTTCTAATTCCACCTCAAGATCCACTTCTAAAGTGATGGCAGCAAGAATATGAGAATCAATGGTCGTTAGACTGTGCAAAAGTCAATGAGTGCTATTTATTTTCTTATTCTTATTCGGAAGTATTCAGAGAATTTAGAACCATCAGAAAACATGTAGTTGTGTAATAGCTGATTTATGCAATTGTGAGATCTTATTTTCTGTTTCACTGGTATCTGTTACCCCGTTCCTTCTCTTGTTCATCATATGTACGTGTTGCATCTTCTTTCTGATCAAATTGTAAGCTCATTGGGGCATGGACCAGCTCCTAGTATAATGCGGCTCCACGATACAAATCAGTAATAATAGGTTCCAGCAAATCATTCATCTGCAGACAAAGGATGCTACCAATTCTGCAATATAATTTTCCCACATTTTGTTAGACTTTTATAAATAGGTTTTTATATGATACTTTGAGGGCCTTGCCCTCCAGGTCTACAACATCTTAGATCAATTAAAGTGATCTTTAACAACAGTTGCTAGATGCAAAATTGGAGATAGGGTGTTCTCAGTAGAGTTCCAGAGCTCTCGAACTTGCTCCTTCTGGACTTGCTCTACCTGGTGGGACACCAGTTTCAAAATGTATTGATTTTCAGTGCATTTGTTTAGTGGACAATTTCTGAACTATTTTGGGTTGGCTGGAGTATTACAAGAATGGTAATTGTTTGTAATGTCCAATGTGCGTGTATTGTTACATTTTATCTTTATAATTAATCCAGATGCTACAGTGTTGGCTGCATAAAAATAAGTAAGTAACAATAAACAAACTGTAATGGCTCATTATTACCAGTTGATGTAACATGAAGTTACGAATCAAAAATATATTGCCAGAAAATGATTTACATTTTTAAATAGTGCAGAAAAGTTGTGCAGGTGAGGAAAATAGCTTCTATAGTTCTTGAATTGTGGTACAAGTGGACAGAGTTCTTTCTGCATCTCCAGACTGGGCTAATCTCTACCAAGCTGAAATGGAATTTAAATTTGTCAGGCTCAGTAAGTGATTATGCACCATGTACAAAGCTTTTTTATGAATTTGTTTGTAAAACAAAAATGTAGAATGCATAAACAATGAGTTACCGGAAACACTTTCCTCTCATATGCAAACAGCCTATTCCCAGTAGTGCTCACAAAGGGCGATTAAGAAAAAGCAACAGCAAAATAGGTGTGCCATGGTTTATCATACAGTTTTTAAATGATTTTTCAATTTTTTCCCTAAAAAAGAAATTTTACACACACTCAATCTATTGTGTTTTACTGAATGGTGAGCTACCGTGTTTCTTCTCTATTATTGAATAGTAATCTAAGTGTTTCTTTTGTTTTACTGAATAGTGATATAAGAGGATTCCAGCACTTAGAATGGAATCTTATTTTCTCTGTTTGGAGATCTGTTCTTAGAATTATCTTTTTCGTCACTATGGCCTGATCCAAAGCCCATTGAGGTCCATGGGTCCCTTGACTTCAGTGAGTTTTTAACCAGGTCCTGAGAGAATAACTTTTGCTCTACCATCTTGTATCTCCTCCACACACCACACAAAAGAAACCTGTATGTGGCATTTTAATAGAGAAAATTAGCTGATCAGATGCCAAATAGTAGAGGGAAAGACTAGTGCTGGGAAAAATATAATTATAATCAAAAGCAAAATGGTTCTCACCATATACAAGTCATCAGTGCTAAACACTAATCAATGGCAAATTCTTTGCAGTGAAGGAAGATGAATGTATCTTCTCATATACATAGTTTTTCAGATTTAAAAAACAATAAAAATGTTGCCAAAAATGTTAATAAAAAACTCAGAAATGTAAACTTGTATTGAATATTCCCAGGAGAAATCTGATGTTGAAGGTTCATGATGGAGTTCTGAACCAAACAGTAAAGGCTACCAATTTACTTGCTTTTGTTCTTCCACATGAAATGGATATCTGCATATAAAGAACTATGGTCAAAGTTTCTTTGTACCTGGCAAAAAATATCTGTAGGAAGTTATATCTGGAGGTGCTATGGAAATCAATTACCATAAATATCTAGAAGGCAGGGACACTACTATCCTAAAGTTAAGAGAAGGGATGGGAAAATATTGGAGCATTCTGCGCATATTGAAGAACCTCAGACTTGGTAATATTAGATGGACAGAGAATTATAGGCCTGATGCAAAGAGAGCTAGGCACTATACAAGACCTAGAAAGAGAGATTTCCTGTCTCAAGAAGATTACAGGTTGGAGGAATGGGCAGGAGACTTGCAGAAGTACCAAGTCACTGGGTAATAGAATTGTCCAGGTGCCTGGCAAGAAAGAGAAACATTAAAGAAGGATGCTAACTTGGAAGATAGGTTCAGCTATGTTGTTCTTCCAAGTCTCTCAGTCTGAGATTTAACTTAGTTAATATATTTATACTATTTTATTTTAAACCATGAAATATAGATTAATTTAAAGACCAGATCCTGGGCCATGCCAGAGTTGCATCTAGTACAGCTGAGGTGACAGGGTGCAATGGTGGCTTTAAGTCACCTTTGTATGCATTACCCTGATTGTGGCCTATCCTGGCACCAGTCTGGTCTCTGGGTTAAACTTAGAGCAGCCTCAGGACAGCTCTAAACTATGCCATTCATAGGGCCATTCTAGTAGTTGCAGGTTGCACAAGGGCAGGGGTAGTTTGAGCATATCTCCATTCCTCTAGCCAGACCTCTAACATTAGAAGCTCTGTAGGAGTGTGGTTCAGAACTGCTGATATTTGAAGCTAAGCGGGAATGTACCTGAGCAGTACTTGTATGAGACATCTCTAACAGGAATCCAAAGAATTGAAGAGTGTTATTGATTCTAAAGGTATCATTCTTCCTTATGAATTTACACTGAACCAGTGCTGAAACGTGGTATTAACAGGTATTATGAAGTTAGAGGAGGTACAGCTGAGACATGAAACCTAGGACCTATCCATCTGTGGTTATTAAAGATCCCTTGGCATTTGTTATAAGAATAGGTGTGTTAGCCCTCTGTCCTGGCCATATTCCAATTTTAATAATTGTGTTCTTCCTATCTAAATTACTCCTGCAACTTTAATTGGATATAGTATTCTCTTCTTCCTATCTAAAATGGTTGTGTAGTATATCTCTGCCTAGTTAAAGGCTCCCAAAGGTGGCTGCATTTCGTGGTGGGTGAAATGATGCCTGTGTTTAGAGAGGTAAAGCCTTCTGCATAATAAGAACATCAACAGGTACATAAGATAGGATAAATATTTTAGAAAGATTATTCTTAATTGTCTGCTGTGGGGTTTCATGCACCTTGTCCTGAAGCATCTTCTAGGATCTGAAGGCACTAACAAAGACAGGATACTGAATTAAATGACTATCGGTCTAATCTGGTATGACAATTGCTATATTCCACTGTGCAGAAAGATGCAAAACAGTGGAAATAATATATAGGAGAGATAAAATATAGCTTACCAATGTTACTGCCCTAACACTGTTGCAGGACAGATGCACAACTCCTTTCCCTTTTCACCAAAAATGGAGGGAACATTGGGTGGTTGGCTAGGGAAAATGGCTGACACGTGTCCTGCCTCAGAAGCAGTATAATCATAGTTCAGTGTTTTAATTGTGGACTATGACAAGTGCATTAGCCTAACCCTAGCCTTACAACTTCATGCAAATGCACAGCTCCTCACAGCTTTTTGATTTAAGAATATCTGACTTGTAGGGTTTTTTTAGTATATTGTATGATATTCTTATATTCGGCTGAGTCTAATTCATCCTTGGTTCATACTCCAATGAAGGCACTAACATAAAAGTAGGGATGAATTTGGAACCCTCCCCACTTTTTTTAAACGATACACTTCTTACCCTTGTGAGGGAAAATAAGAGGCCAAATTCTCTGCTGGTATCAGACTCTTTTGAATTTGACAGAATTGTGTTCATTTACATTAGCAAAAGATTTAGCCCAAGTTTTGGCACAGGATTTCATACTGACAGTATGTTGTTAGCACTGGACATCTATTGCACAAGAGGTAGCATACAATTTAATGAAAAAACTGCGTAAAGAACTGGTATTGATTAGAAATGGAAACAACTAAGATCTAATTTGAAACAACTAAATTATTAAAAAACAAATACAGAGGACTAGATTCATTGTAGGGTTACGCGGGCAGAATTTCAGCAATGAAATCAATAGCGTTACTCTGGTGTAAACCTGGAGTGGTGAATCAGGCGTGTGTGTGTGTGTGTGTGTGTGTGTGTGTGTGTGTGTGTGTGTGTGTGTAAAATATATATTTCATGCAGGGCTTACTCCTTCTGAATTCCAAGCACTCTTGTGAGGTGCTGAGCTCTCCCTGACTTCAGTGGGAGTTCCGGCTGCTCAGCATCTCAGAAAAGTGCTCAGCAGCTTGTGGGGTTGAGCCCATAATTTATAAATAACATATATACACATAGCCATGTGCCATGTTCTTTGTACTTGCATATACATTTTATTAAGTTAAGAAATGTGGTGTTCTGGACTGTAAAGCAGGTGAATATAACTGAATGAGAAGTACATCATGTTGGTGTGTTTCTTTGTGCTTTTTCCTTTCAAAACAAAGCAGACAGAAATGTAATCATGTTACAGTATTATCATCCTATATAAGCACATTAGTAAAGCACTATGATACGAGTCATATTGTGAACTTGAAACCACCCCTAATTAAACTGTCTGCATCCCCCAGCATTTTCCTGTAATGATGTCAAGCCGTGCAGCAATTAGTTGCCCCTCTATGAATGTAAACACTGTTTGTAAATCATATAAATTTAACCTGGTTTGCTTATTGAAAAACTCTTAAAATGGAATTAATTAGTATTGTAGATTTTGGAGTTGCAATTTATTGAATCATTTTTTGAAAGTGTCTATCCTTCAATATTTTTTTTTTTTTTTTTTGTGATTCATAGAAATTAATTTGGGGAGTGAAGGCAGCACTATTTTTTTTAAAACCTAGAGTATAATTTTGGAGAGGGCTAATGATGTGTAGAATACATGGAAAATATATTATTCATCCAACCCAGGATTGTTGTTTTTTTGGGGGGAGAAGGGGGGGTTAAATAAAGATTTAGTCCATTCAAAGATTGCAAGTGCTCTATACTTTCAGCTTTTTCCTTTGAGTGCATACTTTTTCAATCTAATCTGAATGTTAGGTTTGAACACTGAAGAACTATGCCCTTATACCGTAGTTCATCTTCTCTTTAGAGATCAGATCAAATGCCCGTGGCAATATGCTAGGAAACATAGCACATTACCATGAAATAGCTCCATTAGAGACAAAGAAATGTAAACAAAACAAACAAATTTGCCACTATTTTAGCTCAATTATATTTCTCCTATTGATGATGTTGCATGAAATGAAAAAGTGTTCCAGACCTAAATTTAAACCCTTTGTTGCAATTTACTCCAGAAAACCTCTCTTGCTGGAGGTGGATGGTTTACCTGAGCCATCAGCTACATAGCACATTTATGGTTATTGTATTTTACAGGTTGATAGATTTTTATATTCTGTCCAAGTCAGGATCTTACACCACCTGGTTTATTATTTAGTAATTTACAGTGCAGTCAGGCATGTTTGGTTTAATGTAGGATAAACTTATAAATCTATTGTTCCTCCAGTTGCTGGGGTTGGTGTGCAATGAACTACAGAGCTTGATGCGTACATACATTTCAGCTCTGCTTATTTTCTTTGATAGGGAAGCAGGCAATAGATAACACAATGACAGTAGTATCCCAGGGGATAGCAAAATGTGAGAGCAACACACCGTCAGGTTAGTAGGTCATTATTGTATGAGCACTGAGCCATTAATTGACTACTGTACCAGGCTCAATCTGTGTCAGATTATGGCTTTTGGCAGTAAGGACTGTTATCTAATAGCTAACTTTGCTTCCTTACTGTCTTCTTATTAGGTTTTCTGATAAAATTATATGTTATAGGTAAATATATTTGTTACAACTCCTTTTTCACTATAAAGAATGCTGATATGTCAATAAGTAAATTCCTCATAAATTACCATCTAACAGAATGTTTTTGCTAACTCTCACGAGTAAAATATTTTCACTTATTATTAAGAAATCAAGAGGAAGGATACTGCATGCAGTAGGAGTAGTTTCTTATTGATGTAGGTATAGTGGAAAGTGTTATTAGAGTATCTCAGTTATTTTTTAATATTTAGCCTCAGTTAAGAGTAAGTGAATGTGTAAATATATATATATCTATAATCATACATCATTGTGAAACACTTACTAGTTTCTAGATAATAAAATATTTCTTTCTTGAAATAATATTAGAGTGACTGTGTCCGTCATAAAGCTCTGAATATACCTATAAGTAAATACCTTTTGAGTATAAGCTTTTTGCTGTGTTTGTACAGCACCTAGCACATTATGATTGTTACTGGCACTATGGAATGAATGGATTATGGAATGATTAATAACAACTTTAGAAGATCAAATTCACTGTATATTATAGGTTTCACTGTAAAAACATCTGTTTTATGAAAATTGGGAAACGTCTATCATATATATATAAAGTAAAGGTCCTCATATAGTGAATTTTGGGCACACAGTAGAATATTTCTGCCACCTTTTGGGAAAAATAAATGTCATAGCATCATCTCCCAGTTTTTAATATTCCTTTATAAGCCCCTCAACTTTCCCTGCTACAGCATGACTAAGGTTTTTGCAGTTCCAAGCGTATGTTCTGATCCTGTGCAACCGGAGTCAGTGGGAAGATAAATTCCTGGCTTTAACAAATACCAAAGATGTGTTTATCAGAGCCACATTCAATTTAGAATTCAGGTTTTGGGCTAGAGGGCAAATCAAGGGTGTGGTTCAGATTCAAATTTGATGGTGCAAAAACCATTGAGAGATCAGCTCTTTTGTGAGATTTCTGCTGGGTATTTTCAGGATTGGGTTCTAAAATGTGTATCTTTTACAAATATCCATTTTCCTCCAAATAAAATGTAGTCCTGATGTCTGAGTGTTTGAAAGTTGTATGCAATAGCCAATGTTACCAGGTGTAAGTTCTTCATTTGCAGTTTTCACGGCAAGCCACATTGTCCAGTGGATAGGGCACTGGACCGAGAATCTAGAGATCTGGTTTCTATTCCTAGCTATAAAACTGACCTGCTGTATGACCTTGGACAAAATACTTCTCTTTTCCATGTCCTCAGTTTCCCCATCATTAAAACGGGAATAACAATAGTTAACATACTTTGTAAAGTGATTTGTGGTCTGAAGATGAAAACCACTATATAGGAACTAAGTGTGATTATTATTTGTTATTATTTAATAGGAAAAATGCATGAAGATTATGAAGAAAGATAGCAACCTTTATTTCTGTTAAAATTACCTTTTGATTAAATGTATTAAATTTAATATTTTGTGCCTAAATTTTCTTCCATGTGTCTAGATTTCAAGCATTTTCATGGACATTCTTTGACCATTTAAAACCAGTGTTAAAAATGTGCTATAATTGAGGATTTTATCCATTTTTGCCATTCCTTTTCCTTTCCACATTTGCAGAAGTGTTGCTAGACATCTGATAGCAAGATATATGATATAGTCGCCATCCAAGGATGTCTGACTCCTTCCCTGATTCGCATGCAATGCTGGTACTGTATATTTCTAGATACCATTTGCTGTGTCCTGTAATTAGGCTGTTTCTAGGTTCCCTGCCCTGTCTTGTCCTCTTGGACTTTTTTTAAACTCGCATTGAAAAATTAACTACCTTTTACATATTTGAGAGACGAGGTGGGTGAGGTAAAATATTGTATTGGACCAACTTCTGTTGGTGCAAGGAACAAGCTTTCAAGCTAACCAAGAGCTCTTCTTCGGCTCAGGGCAAAATACTCTAAGTGTCACAGCTAAATACAAGGTGGAGCAGATTGTTTAACATAAGGAGTTAAGGTGTTGTAAGAGACCATTCAAGGTGAAGAGGGCAGTTATATATTAAAAATTCAACCCTACTGAAATTGATGTACAGATACTTTTTAATCATTACAATAAGTATGTTCCCTAACACAACATAAATATCTGTATTTAAATCTTGCCTTACAGATTATCCACTCTACATCCCAATACTTATCCTACTTTCACACCTAATTTTCTTTGTGAATCACACATAAAACTCACATATTCTCTGCTGTGCAATGAAATCATGAAATCATAAGACATTCATGAGACATTTATCTGAGAATAATAACTGTAACTATTTTTTAAGAAAAAATATTGAAGAAAGAACTATTTTTTAAGAAAAAAAACAGCCAAGGAAGGTTCTTTTTATGATAATTTAAATATGTTAATATTATACCCAGGAGTTTTATATACATACACATTTTTGCATAAAAAGAGTTTTAAATCCTGAACTTCAGTTTAAAAAAAGAAAGAATTTTTTTTTCCATGTGCTGAGGGCATCTTTGGACATGTTATTAAATAATGTCATAAAACGACGTTCTCTGCAGACTTTTAACAATTATCTTGTACTACACAACAGCTCAAAACATATATTTTCTTTTGCAAGCAGGTGTTTTAAAATTAATGCTCACAAATTTGTGAGGACATTTAATAAAACTACATGTGCAGTCAGAGTGCCCCTGTAACCTTTGCTATGACAAATGGCTTTGTGCTGGTTGGTGGAGAATTTAAATTCTTTTTATTTTTGTTCCCTCCGACTTTGCTCCCCTGAATGCAAAGACTGCTCCTGGCTAGCCTCATTGTTGTCACTAGCAACCCCAAAAGTGACATGGAGGGATGGGAAGGAGGTAAGACCAAGGCCCTTCTCCTGCATGCTCTGTTGAAACCATAGAAAGGAATGTACACTGCTTTGTTTTTGGGGTATAATTGCAAACAGGCTCTCTCTGCACCACAGAACTACAGCTGGGGTGATCCAGCTCCACATGACCTCAGTGGGGGCTGTGTCATAAAACCACAATGGAGTCTTTAATTTTTATTTTGTCTTCCACAGAGGCAAAATGCCATGGCCAGATTCTAATCTAATTTATATCAGTGTAAATCCATTCTGGCCCTCCTTGACTTCAGTGAGAATTTTGTATGATTAAGACCTGAGGGACTGATCTAGGGTCCATTAGAGTAAACTTTCTGTGACGTGAAAAGGAGGAGGAGCTGTCCTTGACTGAGGACTTCAGGATGTGGTCTTATTAATTGAATTCTGAAGATGTCAAAAACAGATGGTTTTAGTTGGTTAGTTTTTAAATTGTATTCCAAATTCTTAATAACTATTTAAAATAATGAACACTGAAGATAAAACCAAGAAAAGGTGAGGCTGAACAAACCTGTCTTAAAAGTGTTATGCTGAGAACGTTTTAGGCTCTGAGGTGCTATGATAATACTAACAAATAATAATAAAATCTACTAAGAGTTTTCTTAGTTTTTGATAACCAAATTATTGCAGTATTCTAACCCTTCTTAAAACTGGAAGCATAATATATCGTATACAGTCTTGAACATTTTTGGGGACAAATCCAACAGGCTTTATAAAACTTTAGCTACTACAGGTCTGTCGCATCTTACGCGCATTTAACATGCGAGATTTCAGCTTTACGCGGTCGGCAAAAAAACAAACAAACAAAAAAAGTGAACAATAACAATTGTAATACTGTACTTGTAGTGTGGGGTGATTCCGCCTGCCATTCAACTCAATGTAATTTTGACTATACGCAGTTTTCGCTTTACATGCTAACCGCGGAACGGAACCCCTGCGTAAGATGAGACTCGCTTGTATAAACATAACTTTGAAAATTCGGAATACTGAGTAGGTAGCAGACAGAATGGGATTAAAGTATAGCTGCTATAGGCCCATGCCTAGGTTCCCAACTTGTAGAGTCACGTGATCTCATCAAAATGTGAGCTCTCATTAAAAATAAAATAAAAAGTAAGCCTATTGCTTTGATAGTTGTGGAGAAAAGCTTGACAATGTGAACTGAGTGGAACCAAAACAGCAATGTCTGCCTGAGTCTGCAGATGGCCTGGAGCAATAAGTCTGAGAGGGTTGAAATGCTCCTTGTATCATGGTGGGATGTTAACTCTAGGGATACATATACACTGCACACTTCTTATGGCAGCGTGCAGAGCACTACCTGTATACCTTCCTGGTATGGGTATAAATAGCAGTGTACTTAGACTAGTAAAGATATGCCTGAATCTTACATGGATCTCTACATGCCCAGACATTGTCTCCCCCCATCTACACTGCTATTTTTAGCATCCCACTGCCTCGCCACTTCTGGAGGCTTTACTTGCTGCAGGAAAAGGCTCCAGCCGTGGGGCAAGGCTCTGGCAGGAGGGAGGCAGTGGCATCTCTTCTCTGTGGAGCCTTTCCTTGTTGCCTCCCGCCCCGCCACAGCCTTTTACTGATGCCTGTATGCTGCAGTGTAGATGTGGCTTGGTTTTCACTGTGGTGTATAACTACACTTACACTACATGCCATTGCAAGT